>NW_028186757.1:2312559-2350419 GCF_003343005.1 Rhea americana | reverse complement strand
GAGCGCCCTGCGCGGGGAAGGCGCCAGCCGCGCACCGCCGCCCGCGGAAACCGCGTTGCCACAGGGCGCGAGAGGCAGTTCCCAGCGTTTGCACCGGTTCTTTTTTCGGCTCAGGATATGTTTTTGCATATGCTTGCTTTTTCTTTCTTTTCCTCTTTCTTTCTTTCTTTCCCTCTTTCTTTTTAGACAACTGTAAAGGGAGATGTGAGTTCTGTGCATTCCTTTTACACCTACGAGCGTGCATTTTTCATCAGTTCAGATTTCAGAACTGATGCTGTCATTTATGTCTGTACTCGAAACGACCTAATCCTGAAAGGTGCTGGCTACCCGAGGCCTGGCCGAAGTAAGCCACCTGCGGTAAGGTCTTGACGTTCCCATCAGTAGGTTATGGGACTGGCCGGGAAGTCTGATCTTTAGCTGGAGATGTGGTTCTGCAGAGCTTTGGGACTGGCTCTCTACGGCTAGGGCTTTACCTTTAGTTTTTTGAGCYGAATCCAACCTTGCTTTGCATCTTTAGGGGACTTAGGTTTTTACTGACTGCATAAAGGTTGTTGATAATAGCATTAAAAATTAGAGATCGTGGGATCGTAGGACAYGAGGAAGACTGAAGAGGAGGGCAGCATAACAAAGCCTTGCCTTCAAATGAAAAATAATCATAGAAATCGCAGTGGAATTTGAAAAATTTCTTTGTGGTGTGTTGCCATCTCGACAAGAAGGGTGATATAGAAGCTAAGCTTACTCTATCACCCTTGTGTAATTTACACACTGGAACGAGGCACGGTTATTACTGTGAYTTTGTGAGCGTTAGTGTCAGTGGGCTGCTGTTACAGCCTATTTCCTTGGCACTTCTTTCAAGCTGGCTGAAAGGGGGAGAAAAATAGCACTGAATGCAGTCTGAGACGGAGAGCGTGATTCTTCCTGGAGAYGTGCTCTTCCTCCCGCTGGTGTCAGCGGCGGAGAAAGGGTTTGCCGTGGAGCCCCGGCAAAAGAGGATCCAACTTTACATCAAGGAGCGAGAACGAACAGCAGAGACGTTTCCTTTGGATGAAATCCACACATGGCCGCAGTGGATGTCACGGACATTCCCCGTTTCCTAGAACACGCTCGATCCCTCACAAAAGGAGCCGTATCTGGCCAAAAACGCCATGTCTTTTAGCGTTCAAATTACATGTCAGGGAATATGATGAGTGCCGGCAATCTGTAGTGGCAAATACTGAAAATCCTGCTTTTTTTTTTTCCTTTTTTTCCCCTCTAGAGGATCAACTGGGATTTGAACCAGAGCAAATTAATTCTTTCATTTGACTCTTCAGTCTCATTCTGCGAGGTACTGAGTATTTCTTGAAAAGTGGAGAGCTTCTGCAGCTTTTGTTATCTGCAGTGGCACATGAGAGGCACTCAGGCCCTCTGAGGAAGGGCAGCCAGTCAGACCCCATGCCTCGCTATGCTCAATATCCTTCGAAATCACTGCAAAAACACTGATAATGTATGTGCATCTATGTTCCAGAATGTAAACACCCAAATATTTTGCTAAAGATTATATTAGAGGTATTTTCTTCTTAATAACATACCTTTTCTTCTACTGTGTAGTAAAATTTAGCACTATTTATTTTCATACGCGAGATTTTTTAAGGTGTGTAGTAAAAGAAGTGGAGCCTTGTAACAACCTTGGCAGGAAATACAAGGCTGATTTTGCAGCCTTTACCTATGGGGTGAAATTCTTGCTCATTCTGAGAATCCACCCTTGATGAGAGTGAGAATATGAATATGGATATTTTGTGCAATTAAAGCTTGCAGGATCAGGACCCATCTGATTTATTTTCATCTATTATTAAAGAATGATAGAGATGCACAGACACGTGCATAAATATATGCATACATATATACACATATGTTTGTGTGTGTGTATACACCCACGTATATACACATACATATATTTTTTTTCCTCCTTTCTTCAAGACAAGCTTAACAGGAGTTATTACTCCTGAACATATCCTGTTCCTACAAGATCTCCTAAGTCATATAGTTTATTTTTAAATATGTACATCTATAAATGAAATATATAATGTGGCTCATGGGTGTATGATCTGTAGACTGCTTGTGCTTCTAGAAGCTTGGTAAGTATGCAGGGATGATACCTGAATTATTTAGTGAGCTGCTGTGGAAAAAAACAAAAAGAAATCTGTCCTTTTAGTGAGGAAGCTGATGATTAAATGATATTTTTGAAGAGATAAAGGAGTATGAAAATACATCTTCTGCTATTCTGTTTATGTTTTCGCATGAAGCTGAACTTCTTGATTGTAAGCAAATCCTGCACATACATGCATATACTACATAATCATGCATGTTGCATGCCCTTGCAGCAACATGTGAATGCATTTCGTCATACATAGACATATGAATTGACCTATATTTTAAAAGATTTGTTCTTTGTGAAATAAATTCGTTGGCAATATTTTTAAAAAAATACATGAGAGAGGGGTAAAGTAAAATTGTAGAGAAGTGCTTTTGATTACTAAAGCAGCTGCAATGAATCCTTAAGGCCTCATCTTTTGCTAGGATGAATGTATGTTAAGAGTTTTTTGGGGTGGTTTTTGGTTTTTTTTTTTGATGCCTGATAGTACTTTAGAAACAAGAATGGCTCCATATCAATAAGTCTAATGTCTTGCATAAGCATATAAAATATCTTGGCAAATCTTTGAAACACAGATTAGTCACTTGGAAGACTGAAATGGCCTTTGCTAAGCTATTCCCAGAGGCATGCTAAATGTCAAATGTGTGAGAATGCCAAAAGTTTCTGATCATGCATTAAATACTAGAGAATGTACTGTCTTCTGTGCAAACTTGAATACCTCTATCTCCCTTTTGATTCTTGCCAAACAGTTTGTTCTAATACTTTACTTTTTTTTTCTTTTTTTTTCTTTTTTTTTATTTGGTAGCTGCAGTTTCTTTAGGCTGATAGTGCACTCAAATGGGAGAATAGATCTTGGGAATCACTGAAGGAAAAGAAATTGTTGAATAAAGAGAAGGAAAACCAGAAGATGAAGGTGTTTGACCTTTAACAAATAGTTTCATACTGAGGAAGCTGTTCCATGCCGATAACTTCACTTTTAATCAGTGAGGACTAGAGGTTAAGGCAGAGAAAGATTTTAATGAGACTATAGCAGTGATTACGTGTTAAAGGTGTTATCTAAACCTAGACTGGAACTGATCAAAAGATTTAGAGTGGCTTTGATCAAGCAAAAAAATATGATTTTGTCCCTGTGCTTGCCAAAGAATTAGCAAAGTTGACAGAAGATAGTAGACAGCAAGGTGAAGAGAAGGAGAGTATGGCAAGTTGAGGATGCACCAAAGGAAAACAAGAGAACAGTTGACAGAAATGCACAGATCATTTCTGGAACAAAGAAAGCAATATTTTGCTTTAATTAAGATGCAGGAGAATCCTGACTGAGTTTGAGAGTAGCAAATAAACTCTTGGATATCTGATGTTCTTTTGAACAAACACTTGATAGATGCTGAGCTCTTGAGGTCCTTTTTTTTTTTTTTTTTTTTTTTTTTAATTACCTACCATAAAAAGCTCATTTTGGGCATAAGGTTGTATCCTTTAAACAGCAATGAAATATATTCAGAACTGATTAATGCAGAAAGCAGTTTTTGCACCATTAATGTTCAGCCATTTGTTTAGATACGCTGCCACTTCTGACTCATTTGTACCATTGATTTTGGTGGCGCAAGATCTTTCTGTTCGTGCTTCACTTCTAACATGAAAATGAAACATTATGGCATTTTCAAGGTTCTTAGGGGCTTTATTCTTTATATGAAAAARTTGTAGCCAAAAATTTCTCTCAAGTCCTACTTCTATTTAAAAATACTAAGATTTTATAGTTGTTATTTTTCAGTGCTATAGTYTTATCAAGAAATCCTCCTAGTAAGGATTATTAATCAACTGGTTACATTGTCACAGAGACAGGCTCTGGAAACTACTTTGCATCAAACAGAGGAGAGAGAATGGCTGAAAATGCGGATTTTGTGACAACAAAATGCTCTGCAAATTTGTGCCATTTTCATCGATGTTTTCGTGCTACAGGAGGAAAAAAGGAATCCTGAAAAATATCAGAACGTTGGCATTTTGGAAGCAAAATATTCTTCATTTTTTCAAAATAGCATTTCATTTAGAAAACTTTTTCAATTTTGCTAGTTTTATTTTTCACCTTTCCCTCAAAAGGCATTTTTTTAAAAAACGCTTGAAAAGGGTTTATTTGTAGTTGAGTGCTATATCCGATTCTCTAGAAAATGGTATCTTTGGGCTTTTCAGTTTTCAATGACGACAAAACATTGTAATCCCGTGAGGTAGGTCTCAGTGAGGAGGAGCGAGCACGTTGTGTATGAAGTGTGCGAAACAGGCGTGCGTTTGCTTAGCTGTGTGAGCCTGCAGTGCCAGACTTCTGTGACTCTTCCGAGGTGGCACTCAGCTACGTTCACCTTTGGACCTGTCGCTCTGGGAAAGACCCTCCTTGTTGCCATGGGGTGGGTCCGTGGTGGTGCTAAGCTTCAGTAAGCTGGTTGGCTTGCAAAATTGCTTCTGCACTGCCCTCCCCAAAGTAGCCCCGTGTCAGGCTCTCAGTTTCTGACGCTCCAGCTCTGCCTTGCAAGATCACTGCAAGCCCTGCAGCTATTTGCGCCTGAAAAAAAATTTTTTTGAAGGACAGACAAAACAAGTGAAAATTGTGCATCCCCTGTATATTAATGAATGCTACAGAAGTCATTGTCATCACTGTCACCGAAGTGCTCCCTCGTTCAGGTGTGGCACAAGCCATGTGATCTCATACCTTCTGTGATACAATGTCAAGCTGAAAGTTCATGGCAAAAAAAAAGGTTATGTAGGATGTTTGTTTCACTGTTGCACAAAAGCCCATTTTTTGAGGGTTTTTTTCAAATGATTTTGTAAATTTAAGCGATTCTGCAGCCATTCTAGAGACCTGTGAGTAAGTGTTTTTTTCTGAAAAAGAAAAGCAACAGCAAGAAGAAGAAACAAATGTGTARGAAGATGCAGTGGTTTCAGCACAGCGTGGGCAGGAGTCTGTGCTGTGCTCCCTTAGAGCTGTGGCACGGGAGAGGGAGGAGACAGCTGGACCTTAGGGCCTTGCAGTGCTGCTGCGCTTCACTAGGAGAACRTTGAACTCGCGTAGGCAATAAGACGTTTTAGCAACGATGATGTTAGAAAGCACGTAACTGTTCTCTTGGTTACGGTGATGTCATCAGATGCTGCTGCTCTAATGTTATCATTTACAGTTATTTGCACATAATTTTGTAAAGCTTCTTTTTTTCCCTCCTCCTTCTTGCTGTTTAGAAGTGAAAATCTTGTGAGCTATTTGATGGGCTCTATTAGTATCTCCTAATTTGGCAAAAACATTAATACAAATTGACTATGGCAAGAGCTTGTTGTTAAAACTGGATATTAGAGAGCAAATCTAATTTTTGCATGTTTAAGGTTGAAGCAAGCATCAGTTTTTATCAATGGCTGCTTGTTTGGCATTTTTTTTTCTGAAGAATTTGGGACTAGTCTCTGGTAAATGAGAGTGCAGTGAGTTCATATTCAGCTCCTTTATGGCAAATGCTATACAGATATGGGTATAAGCAGCCTGCTTTGTATTGGGAGTACAAGAGACGCTGGTCTGACCATGCTGTACTGTCCTTTTTCCATCCTCTGCTGTTCAGCTTCTCTCCTCTGAACACTTCTGCTTGCAACCCTCTTTAAACACGTGCTGCTCTTCGGGCAGTAAGGCAACAAGAGCACGGTCAGTTTTAAACTGGATTCGCGASTAGGGCAGCTCTTGGTGTCTCTACCTGGGTGTATGGGGTATAAAATAAAATGCAGAATAAAAAATGGTTAAACCCTACTAATGAGTCCAGCTACCTTTTAGGTAGCCTCCTGCGTTTGGATTTTCTTTGTGTGTCGGGGAGCAGATTTCCTTCCAGAACATTTAAGGAAGTTCTGCCTTTCTCCTGAAGCTTTGCTGGGGGTAGGCTGCAGACTTACCTTCTGCGAGCGCTGAAACCAGAGGGCAAATGTGACCCTAGTTGCGCCTCCATCGTACTGCAGAAGAACGGAGAGGCTACAGCTAACTTTCCAGTGAAACCCCTTTTTGTGCTGTRGGAGCACGTATGCCAGTTCCTCTGGAGTCTCAGGGGCAGGGTTTAGCCTAGGTAGTCTCTTGCAGCTGGACTTTAACGCTGCCCGTGGCCAGCGTGGGATGTCCGGTGTCCTTACGAGCCTGCAGGCTCATGCGCAGATCTCGGGAGTGCTGTAGGATTTRCAGGCAATAAGATGGCTGTCTGTACATGCCGAGCAAGTTTTAAAAAGGCATTTGTTTTATTTTTAAGAGCCTTGAATAACTTTGTATTCTTTATAATTTCCTTAGTAGCACTATTTTTTTGAAAATAAAAGATTTTGCTTCTTTAATGTTTTTTTTCTTACGTAAAAAATATTTTCCTAATATTTGTAAATTCGTCCCTTTTTTCTAGGTCATCCTAAAGCTCAATTTAAGATAGACGTACAGAATAAAATGAGTCGAATGTAGTGCTTGGAAAATGCTGCTGAAAATCGAGGAGGTGTGGTAGGCGCGTTTATAGATCACGTTTGCAGCTAGTTGTTAATGCCATTCATGCTCCCACTGAAGTCAATGGAAATTCACAGAGATAYATGGTTAGGCAGCAGTGTTAGGCAGTCCTCGTAGTGTTTCCTAGAGATATAATACTCCAAATTGCTTTGCTGGCTGAGGTATTTAATTGCTTCTATTTTTATTAGATCATTCAAAAAAGGATTAAGAGGGGGTTTGTGCTCCCTAGGAAAATACTGTAGGTCCTATCTACTGTGTCTAAGAAGCTGATGTTTTCTTTTACTTGATTAAATAAGGAAAAGAATACACAAGCTGTAGAAAAAAGGGCTTCAATCTTTATAAAAGTATAAAATGACCCCACTGAAGGTAGTTGTTTTATTTTTTAGTCTTAATTAAAATTAGACTGTTTATGAATGTTAACCTGACTATGAAGAATTCCTTGATCTGACTTGGACTGATTTTGATAATTCTGCTCCTTTCAAAAGAGTTGATTACTTTGACTTAACTGTTCTTTTTGAAAGAAATTATCATCACCCTCCACATTTGCAGAATTCCTTAACAGTTTCTAATGAAAACAACATTTTATTGTTGGTTTGGACTAAATGCATGTTATATTATGGTGAGGTTAATGTGAACTCCAGGGCATGTATAAAACACAATGATTTCCTAAGATTTTGTGAGGCATTTTGTTGAAGGCAGTAAAATGTAATCACATGATTTTATCAAAAAGTGACCTTGCCATCATATAAATAATTCTTCATTCACTTTATCCAGGAAAAGTCATTTATATTTCTATAATCTTGTGATCAAGATCTCAAGCCTTTAAGTTATGTAGAAGATGAAAAATGTGAGACTGGCCCTGCTATTTCGTAATAAGCAAAAATTTTTATCTGTAAAAATGGAGTCACTACTATGTTCAGTCAATTTATCATTAGAACTACATTAGAATTAGTTGTGTGTTCATTCCACCTAATTTTTAACTTTTAAATGGGATATGTGATTTAGAAGCTCACATGCTATACTTGGCTATTCATGCTATAATCTTATTTTGCAATTTTAACAGATAGAGATCTTAGGTGGGCTTCATTGTCCTCTGAAAATGTCTGTTTTCTCYACTGACTATAAAAGGAGCCCATTTTAGGCAGACTTCTAATGTAAGCATTTGTGCAAGAGGTTATGATTAAATGTGATGAATCCCAGCCTTCATGTTTCATCATATAATATACTGTGTTTTGTTTTATATGCTTACTTTGTGACGCATACTATTTATGAACTGCATTTAGTCTTTTCTCAGTGGATTAATTTGTATTGTTAATTCTTCATTCCTGTTTAATTCATGTTCCTTAAAAAAAAAAAAAGAAAAAGTCATAGGTCACATCTTTTTCTGGCCTGCAAGTTCTTTTTAAACAAAAGCCTCATATTTGTATTGCCTTAGCGGCTTGGCTAGTTGTTCCCCTGAGATGAGAAGTAAAATGGAAAGAAGGTTTGTAGGTGAATTCTTTTAAACCTCTATGGAATCAAGCAAAAAGTGAAAACTGCAGTGTGTAATTTAAGGCTTCCAGGTTAGTTAATTAAAATGATGAGTAGTAGGTATGAGCACTGAAATACAAGCTCTGTTCATTTTGGACTAAGTTGCAGAGTGACATGTTGAAATCAAGAGCCAGGATTCACTGAATTCRGAGGGATCAGGATGTCACACTGGAACCTTAGTTTCTGGTATGCTGAGGCTAAATGAAGATGCTAAAGCCCTTTAAAGTTAAAAGGCTGAAGAAAGCCCTCCCAAGTAAGATGGTAGTACAGTGGATGGGTTTTAGTTGCAGTACGACATGAATCTGAGCTCATTTGACTGCCCTAGACCTTCATGTATTATCTCAGATTTAATGTGAAAAGTTGATGCTGCATTGGGAATGGATTAGGGGCTCTGCATGAACAAAAATAATAAGCTAGCTAGCTCATTCATGGAGATCTTGGATTTTGGAGTCAGACTTTTACCACATTTTGGAAAACCAGCTATATGTGGTGTGATGCTATAGCTGGCCTAGGGCTTTGAGGTCATCACCTTGCCCATTCCTTTCAGATTTACTRTTATTGATGAGGACAGTAGCCTCTAAAGTATGGTCTTGGTCCATACCAACTTCTCTTTCCAGCAGATTTTCTGCAGTGTGCTAACTTCGTGCTAGCTGAATCATGACCAGCCACATCTTCGCACGACAGCAGCAAATAACAGAATGATTTTCAGAAGACTGTGGGATTCAGTTCATTATAAAGCCGTACTTCAGAAATGTGTGCAAAGCCAAGTAACAGAGGGTTTTAAATCATAAACCTATGGTGGCTGTTCTAAGACAGTAAATGTTTGTTTTAAATTAATTCTTTTTCCAAAATGAGACATTTATAACTACAAAAGCTAGTAGCTGTTTACTAGTAGTTGTTGCTATTGAATCATGTGCAAAATCAACATCCTTGTTTACTCACAAATTAAGTCGCGTGGAGCCAGCTGAGATAATCATTCTTTATGTGGAAGTGTTCGTTATTGTGGAACATGAGCTGCCTGATTCACAACAGGAGAAAGGAGATGCTCTGGCTGCGGAGACTGCCTACAACGAGAACAGCCGTCGTATGCCTAGATGCTTGTCCTAAAATATGTGTCTGCCTTAAAGCTACCAAAAAGAAATTTTTTGCTCAGGTGGTACGTGTGGCTACTTGGCCAAGATTTAGTGAGATGGTTTCTTGGCAGAGGCATCCTTGCTGACATACCAATTTAACGATGTAGTGGATTTTTCAGTATCTAGAAAGTCTGACCTTTGTTGCATGAGCTCTCCAAACAAACAGAAATCACGCAGTGCTTTACTGCAAGAAATACAATTAAAGTTTGGAAGCAGCAACAAAAAAGCCAAAGCACAGTGACATATTTTAGAGCTCCAAACTTTTTGCGTAGTCATGTTTCCARTGTGATAAGGGATTACTAGGTAACAAGTACATGAATTACTGTATATTTTTCTCTCTGAGATTTCCAACTGTAAGATATGTCATTTGAGTGACATCTCTCAAAATTAAATCATGCCCACAGCATGGTTAGCTTTGAGTTAGACAGGGCAGACCTCCAGTACTGCAGCGTAGTGAATGTGTGAACCTATATTTCTTGCACATTTATCTTTCAAAATGAATATTGTAACTTTTTTTTTTTCCTACATCAAACTGAGGGTTTTGTAGTTTTAGCTAGCTCTATTTTGGCTTATTGGATGAAGGAATGATTTTAGAACTGTAAACAGAGATCGAGTGACTGTAGGACTTAAATATGCTAACTTGTACTAAATAAGACCTAGCATTCTTTATACATTAAAAAAGAAAAAAACCTCTTACTTCAAAAGAGCCTTATGGATATGGTAAGGTGACTCTCCATATCAGATCTTCACTTGATATAAACTACACAGTGGTTTATTTTCTTCTYCCACCCAGCTGCTGAGTGTGCACAAAACAAACCAAAGTCAATGGGAGCTGTATGTTTGTATCTCCATTATAAGCAGGAGGCTTATAAATCCTAATCCTTGAGCCTGCTTGTGTGAATACCCTTAAAACGGAAGGCTGAATGTAACTTCAATGCTGTAATAGCTTGATGTTAAGGAAYGAGAAATGAAAAATTTACTCCCTTCTGAATAAAAGTTCTTCTTTCTATTTTTGGTGAATTCAGTACATAGGAGGATTGAGAARGGGGTGGAGGGGAAGCTGTGGAGTTGGGACCTGGGCTATATTATGTTTCAGCTTTAAACAAGGCCATCTTTTTAGTAAGTTGTTTGACAGAAAGAAAAGGTGGTCTTGTGATAAAGGATGCCTGACTTCTTTCCTGGCTCTGCCATGAATTTCTCAACTTTTTGGATGAGAACACTGTTGCTCAGTGCCTCAATTTCTCATCTGCGTGATAGGGAAGATTATACTCCCGTGCTTTGGAAGGTTGATGTGTGGTTGTGCTACGTACCCGATATACAGACCTGATACGTGGCATGTGGCTCAGTATTTCCTCCGCCTTTGAGGCACATCTTCTGCCTGCTTCCTCTCTGGTATATCCTRGAAGTAAACAACCCCAATATCTGTGCTTGCTCAGCTATGCTAATGGACAAAATATGACCAGGAGTTATGAGTTTGTCCTTTCTTGTTAACCTGCTATGGACATGCCTTTTTTTTTTTTTTAATACTCGGTAGCAGAGGTGTATAAGGAAGGTATTGAGTCCCCTTTTCCTCCAGTGCTGGCAGGCAGCTTGCTGTATCTGCAAGGTTTCTATGCATTACATTGGGGGAGCCATGGAAAAAAAAATCTATAAATAAACAGAAACAGAGGAGCATCTGTTCSTTGATACTGAATGTATATGAAAGAGCCGAGAAAAATAAATTCTGTGTTATAACAGTAACTAATGCAAAATGAAAATGTACCTGATAATATAAGATCCTTGAATAGAGAAGTTTAAGAGCCCACAAGCTCATTTGACTTGAAAATTGAAGAATTGTCTGAAATAGATGTTGCCATAGCGACGGAGAGGATTAGCAGTCTGAGACTGATTTCATTGGTCTGCTACTAGCACAAGTTGCTTGTTTGAGTAGCATTAATATGTTGTCTCATGCTGCTTTATATGCTGAGACCATCTGGCATTAGTGGTATTTAAAGGTGCAGTTCTGTTACGAAAGCGTTGGCAACATGGTGTGATTTATGTTTGTAAGACAAGTTATAAGAGGTCTTTGAGACACAGGCTTATGCATTAAAAATATTCTAAAAAGTCATGGCATGTACAGAGATGAAGTGAGGGTTTTGGGAAGCCACACAGGGAATTTCAGAAGTTTGATTTTTATTCAGTCAGTGCACACTTAAAATATTTACCGCACAAACTTGTGCTTTTGCATGTTTCTCTAGGTCTGTACATGTGTACAGCCGTGTTAGTCATTTTGAAAAGGGGAACTTGCCACTATATGCTGTGAAGCAGTTTGGGAACAACAAATCAAACAGCTTGTACAAATGCAAGATAATATTGCTCATCCTACTGTCTATTAAAGAAAAGTATGCCATAGAATTAAATAAATAAATTACAGTCTAACCAAGCAATGGAATTCCTCTAAGTTACTTTGCAGTCCATGTTTTCCAGATGGAATCAATTTCAACTTTATTTTAATTTGACTATATACTATTCAAAACATTTTTTTATGACAAAATATTTGATAAGAAAGACATTTTTGTAGAGAGTAAGATAAATCCTATCTTTGATTTTATTTATAGCTCTGAGTCTTCACTCTTTCCCTTAATACCACTGGGCTCCAGTGTGGGAGTTATCTTCCAAAGGAGCTTATATGACAGTGTTGACATTCATCAGATGCTTGAAAATTTTCATTTTTTTTGTGGTATTTTTTATTATGATGCTTAAGTATTCTCAAGAGTTTTTTCCCAGACAGAGATGGGTGATTTAAGAGTGACCAGTTTCTGATTGAAAAATGTTTCTGTCAGAGCTTGTGAATTCCAGCGTGGAGAGCTATCTGTGGGCCAAGTATCATATGGAAGTGGCTTGGGAGAAAATTTGGCCTGGGGCTTTGTTCTCCTGTACTGACTTCAAAATAACCTGAATTTGAAGTTAAGTCTCGATAATGAACACTGTCAAAGCAATTATATGAATATATATATACATATATATATATGTGTGGATGGAAGAATTTTTACATTCTGAACTTGTGGTACTTTGCAGGTATGCAACACTTATCCACAGATACTGATATGATTTTCATTAGCTAGCAGTGGATTACTGTGTAGTACAATAATCAAGTGAAATGAAGGACTTGGGATCGACTTCACAAATCTTTCGGTTTTGAGCTTTTATTGTGGAACTTTGACTTTGATGCCAAAATAAATTTTTGTTATAAATTGCACTTCAAATGTGAGACCCAAGAAATGCATAACTGTAGATTTTCTAACTACTTTGAAAAGCTTTAAATTTATTATCTTTGATGCTTAATGTTTTTACAGCCTAGTCCTGTTTTAACTCTGTCAGGGTGAATACAGGACGCAGGAAGACTGCCAAATACCTTCTCCCCCCAGCCCACTCCCAAGCCACAGTTCCTTGTCTGTAAGCGAGTTTGCTCTCTGGTTTTGATCGGAGTCTGTCAACCAGTTCTCTCTGAGACAAAGCTTGGGTTGGAGATTTGGGGAGTAATTCACCCCAAGACCTCCCTTGAGGTGCTATGAACAGAACTGACTTGCTTTTTTCATTCCTTTGCAGCCTTCTTGTATTACTTGGTTGGGTCTCACAGCATCACATACATCTGGGTATGCTCCCAGGGCATACCGCACATCATCTCAGTGTTGTGCTATTAAAATCAGCCYGAGAGGCTGTGGCACAGCCCTCATGTGATTGCAGACACCTTGATCTGAAAAGTAAGAAGAGAAGGAAAAGAAAAAGAAGAAAAGAAAAAAATTACTACTTAAGCACGAGCTAGGGCCCTGAGTAGCCTTGGCCAAATGTAGAGATGATCAGAAAGAACTAGGCCTAAGCAGCAAGCCACCCATGCCATTTCGCCTGAGGGCTCTTCTAGGTGCTCCTGGCAATGCAGGCATGGCCATRATTGTTCATTCTAGTTTTACATTCAGAAGCTATAATTTGGTTTTGAAAATTATTTGTACTTATAAGCTTAAGTAGCTATTTTGGCCAGTTTCTACATCAYTCCATCTCAATATTTGGTTTATTTCTGTTCTCCAAATACTGAAGTTTGATATATTAATATTTATAGTCTGGGAATGAACTGATGGACTTTTTGTTTGTAATATACAAATGGCTTAGTTCTGTCACTTTCATTCTTGCTGAATTCCATAGCACTTAAATGAGMCTGCTGCAGTTGATAAAACTATTCACAGATTGATTCAATGTGAGGAAAGATGATAGAATTTAGAAAGAAGACAGATCTGTAATAGTGGATCTAGGACACACTCTCTACTCTCTACAGAAAAACTCTACAAAGAGCTTAATGTGATACTAAGTTGCCAAGTCTGATAACTYGGACTATCTGAAGTAGATACAGATGCAGCCAGGCTGTCTTGTCTGGAGAATCCAATAAAATTCTTTAAGTTTATTGCTAATAAAAATTTGAATCAACATAGATGGAATTATCAAGTATTTTATATATTTTTATTAATATTTGCTGACCTACTTTACTAGTTGTCCTCTAAAAAGGAATAACTTTATATATCAGTACAGGCTGGAGGCTGACCTGGTAGAAAGCAGCTCTGCAGAGAAGGACCTGGGAGTGCTGGTGGATGACAAGTTGACCATGAGCCTACAATGTGCCCTTGTGGCCAAGAAGGCCAATGGTCTCCTGGGGAGCATTAGGAAGTCTGTTGCCAGCAGGTSGAGGGAGGTGATCCTGCCCCTCTACTCAGCCCTGGGGAGGCCTCATCTGGAGGACTGTGTCCAGATCTGGGCTCCCCAGTATGAGAGAGACATGGAGCTACTGGAGCAAGTGCAGTGCAGGACCACTAAGATGATTAAGGGACTGGAGCATTTCTTACGAGGGAGGGCTGTGAGAGCTGGGCCTGTTTAGCCTGAAATAAGGCTTTCCCTTTAGAAGAGAAAATTGAGGAGGTATCTTATCAATGTCTGTAAGTATCTGAAGGGAGGATGTCAAGAGGATGGGGCTAGATTTTTTCCAGTGGTGCCCAGTGACAGGATGAGAGGCAATGAGCATGCAGGAAATTACACCTGAAGATGAAGAAAAACCTTCCTTACTGTAAGCGTGACAGAGCACTGGAACAGATTGCCCAGAGAGGTTGTGGAGTCTCCTTCCTTGGAAATGTTCAGAAGCCTCTGGGGACAGTCCTGGGCAATGATCTAGGTGACCCTGCTTGAGCTGGGGAGTTGGACTAGATGATCTCCAGAGGTCCCTTCCAACCTCAACCATTCTGAGAGTCTGTGAAAATTAATGAGATGGAAATTTGCTGTTTACATAACCAACCATAAGCGGCTGATGACAAGTTCTCATAACAGATCTATCGATCCAATAGATCTATTTTAACAATACATTTTCTATGTTCAGTGAAATAGTAGTAGGCGTAATTCCATATTATGGGGATAATTTGAGAAATGGGTACTTACAACCACAAGTGAATTACCAGTAGGTGAAATGTCTCCTTTACAAAAATCAATAAAAGGCTCCAGCAATACTCGATTTAGATGGAAACAGAGAAGTTATTAGATTTATGCTGCTTAAACTTTGTACTGGGTGAATTGCACCTTTGGATAGTGTTCACTGAATAATCCCAGTGAAATCTGTATATATTGACCTCACAGTGACCTCGCTGTGGCGTGCTCAGGTCTAAAACTTGACAAAGATTTAGTGCCCATCTGTGACTCTGACTTGCGTAACCTTGAGCAGGTTATTTAATGCGTCTGTACTCTGAGAAGTGGGAGCAGTTGTGCAGCACAATTCACGGGAATCTGTGAGGGGGAAACCAGTAAGGTCTGTGAGTTGCCCAAACACCCCAGACAGTGGGGACATTGATTAGTGCAGTGCAATCCATTTTTTCATTTTCTCCTCCTTAGGACCTGAAAGGAGGATTAAGATAGTCTAAATCAAAAATGAATATGACATGGACAGAGGAGATGGGGTCTTCTGTTCAGAGATCCTGCTCAAGAGTCCCTTAACGTCCTCTCTAACGGCCAGTGGTGTTGTCTTCTCTTCTGATTCATCCACTATGGCAGTATCACCTAGTGCAGAGCATAGTGCCTCAAATTTCTTATTTGCTTTGTAGCAAGACTCACTTTYGGTTACTTTGAGTGTATATCACAAATCTCACATTTTTGGAGCATAAAATAGATTRTTGTGAGGCAGGACCTTGAGTATCATTCTACTGTTATTAGCATAGTAAGAAATAGAGCTGTATTTTGCCAAAGCATAGATGAGTATACAGAACAGAACAATTTACAATTAGCTTATTGCCAGTGCCTGTCACCTGAGAGCACTTTCCAGACTATTTATATTAAAATTAATTGCAGGAACRTTGTGTTTGAGACACCTTAACCTATTGCTGATATAGCAAATGAGGTTGAAACCTAGTTCTACTTTAAATTCATTACATCCTAGAAACCCCTGAATGATGCATGTATTTTTGTATGAGCTCACTTAAAATACACTTTTTTCTTTTTTCTCCTTTCTTTTCATTATTCATTCTTATTTTTTCTYCTCAAATCCTTTTTTATCACTGCAGTTGTTCCTTGAAAAGAGCTTCTCAAAATAKAGCAAGCTGAGACAGAGGAGACTAAAGAAAATGTAGTTTTACTGCAGATTCTGTAGATTTTGGTTTTTGCTAGACTTAAGGCTGCATCATAAAATTTATCAAGATTTAGAATATCCGGCAGAAAGCTGTAGCTAAAATTTACAACAAGAAAAGGGCATGTTAATAAGCAATCTGTTTCTAACACTGTGGTTTAGAGCAGAACTTGCCCTTTCCATAAGAGAATCTCTAGCATAATCTCAGAAAAATCAAAGCAGTTGCAACTGTAAAAGGAAATGTAATTTAAAATGCCAGGGAGCAACCATACAGAAGGATCCTCCTACGCTGGTTATAGCTCTGTCATTAAATGTTCCTTTCAAAGCTTTGAACAGAGATGGAAATCATATTTATAAACAGATGCATGAAGGAAAAAGACAAATAATAACATCAGTTGTTCAGCTGATGATCAGGTGATTGGTGCAGTCTATGATATCCTGAGATCTGTCATTGCAGTTGGCATCTGAACAGAAACCTCTCAGAATAAGAGCATGAGAGCACGAGGGACAGTAAGCATACGGCCTTACCTGATTTGTAGGCATGGAAGCAAGCATGCAAAATATTGTGATAGATTTCACTATTACAGTTTTTACAGAAAAATACTGATTATTTGCTTATTGAGAATGTCATGGCTCAACTAGAGTGTAAATCAAACTGTTTGCCTTGATTGGTCTAGGTGAGAAATAGGTTGGCTTCACTGCTGTCATCCTGTCATTCCCCTTTGGCTGCTATGTTAACTCTTTCTCATTACAAAACATTGAAATCGATGCAGCATAAATTCTCTTTTTATTTACTTGGCAAATTGTTTAACACATGCTTAATTTTTGAAACAGTTTATCAGAAGTGCACTAAGTGCATTTTAGGAAAAGTATGCCGAGAGTTTTTTCTTCCAGTCTTCCCATGAACTATTTTATAGTGACTAATGTATCTTCCAGTAATGTAGTCAAGATTAAATGTTATGAAAATCTATATAAATTTCAGTTCTGCACACCACMAAGTCCACTAAAGCTTTGGTAGAGGCAACAAGGGATCCAGAATTTAACATATTGGCTATGTTGTTAAATACTACAGAAGTGAGACGAGGCTCAGTTATGTATGTGCCTTCCCACATCTATGGCATTAATAACATGACATAACTTATAATAGGCTAAAATCAAACATAATTGTATGTGCATATTCATGTGTACCTGCACATTTTATATCAAAAAAAATTTTTTTTCCAGAGGGTCGTTGTAGAATGAAAAAATTAAAATTGCTAAACCATTGGCTGTGTAGAAAACCTATTTCTTGAGTTTTCTCTGTGCAAAATAATCCAAAATTCTCCACRGAGCTTCATAGGGGTGGTAGTCTTTACTGATGGAAAACGATAGCTTTGTTCATGTCCATAAGGCATATTTAGGAGAGTAAAGATTTGCAAGACTCATTTTTTTTWAAATGGAAAGCTTTTAAAAGCTGCTGGTGGAAATACTTTTTATTCTAAAAGCCAAAGAAATAACAAGAAGTAAGTCTAACAGTAAAATAAAGACTCTAGCAGAATCTTGTCAACCTGGAAGTAAAGGTACAGTGATCAAGGGGGTCAGTGGTGAGCTGATCTTTAAAGTCCATTGAGTAATCCAGAGCAGAAAGCAAATCGAAAGATTAGCAATTGTAATGCTAGTCCTTCCTTTAGATGATATTATGCTGTAAAAACAAGATATTTGGTAAAAATAACTTTACAGTCCTTCATGCTCATACTGAAATTATGTTTTTATAAAGGTATGACATGAAAATGTGAAAAGAAGCATAGTAAATGTTTTATTTTAACGTTATTAAAGTAGCACTGATGGTATTTGTTGCCATACCAGTGAGGCATTACAAAGACCTCAGAAATTTTATGGCAGGGAAGGCCAAGAAACAGCCAATGTTTTGGAGATCTTGTTAATTCTTCTGTTCTACAAGGGAATGAACTCCAGGCCATTTGAAGATTTTTTTTGGTATAAAAGAGGTAGGTACAAATTAACACAGTTGTTCTTGAGCTTGTGTTGTAGATTATTTTATATTGTTAATAGTTTGCACAATCTAAGGTTTGACAATAGTTGAGCAATATATGAAGCYTATGTCCTTCCCTTGCTTCCAAAAGAGTCAGTAACATAACTAGTATGTGACATTCAGCCTTTCCTGATGTTATTGGTAAACCTTTAGTGACTTCAATGTGTGATTGTATCAATTTATATCAAAACTGTTGCAGTTTCTTTTGTGTTATTCTGATGTGAAGTAGGGGTTCCTAAGACCAGCTTACTTGTTCAACTTGCAGAATTGAGGCCAATATCTGTAACGCTGCAGACAGTGGTCACAAAGGAGGAGTTAAATGTTYAGGAAAGCATTTTGAACATCAGTCTTGCCTAATCCTGGAATAATTTTACTTTTCAAAATCTTTAGTGTGAAGCCAAAGGTTTCCCAGTGCTAAATAGAGCAGAGCAAACTTAGATTTTCCTATTTCCTTTGGTTGTGATAATAACTGTTTTTTTCTCGTGTTATGGCTGGTGCTGTTGGTTGTGGCTTTTCTGTCTGGTACACTTAGCTGCTTGTGGCATTGCATTTCTCTTCGTAGCAGTGACAGCTTTGCTCTCCACGGGAGGATTCCCCAGGCAGAATAGGAATTGCGTATAAGTGCATAACTTCTGTAGTTAGTAACAATCTGAATTTTACTTGAAGAACTTTACTTACTTAGGTTTGTGGAAAAATGTGAAAAATAGAATGACTATGGATGGCCTGGGTATAGGAGATACGTATCCTATGTGATATGTTTCTTAAGYATTACTTAGTTATCGTGTTATTTAAAACATATATTGAGAACTACTATACTGCACATGACATTGTGTATTTTGTATTTCAAAGTTAAATTTTCATATTATTTCTTCTAAAAGAAAACTAAAACTTTCAGATCTTTGTGCTAAAAAGAATAGCTGCACAGAACTAGTATAAACATCATTTATGAATTCCAAGTTAGAGAGAATAAGGAAGCTAGTGCAGGAATATAATGAAAAAGTCATGTAGGGCCTGGAGACAYGCTGGGGACAGAGACGTGAGCAAATTCTCTTTTCAGGCCTCAGATGAGCTACTTAAGAAACAAAAAGTCAGAGGATGGTTTATCAAGGCAAACAGGAATACTGTTGGTAGATGGCAGAATGAAAGATATCCCTAGGAAATGGAATTTCCAATGTTTGGATTGGCCTTAAAACTCTTTAAGATATACTAAGCCTAAATTGTGTTCAAGTCAAGAGCTCGCTTTGTTTACAGTTCAGTAATTCCAAAGGGAAAAAACCATCAATAACTTTAAAAGGAAGTGGTCTTAGAGAATGGGAACAAAAGTATCAAAGGTAACTTTCTAAAACTTTCTCATGTATTGAAGGGGTAAAAGCAGATAGGTTGGAGGCGTATGGTGCATCTTGAATAAGTGTTTTATTTATTGCTCTGCAACTAGAGAAAAGAAATAAAAGAAACTACCTAATCTTAAAGTCCGTGAAAACTCTTTAGATTAAAAAGAAACCCCCAAATTCTCCCAAGASTGATAGTGTGTTGCTATGAGAACAATTATAATGCAGTAGCAGAAAAGTGTTTACTAAGTACCCACTATTCTGAGAAAGTTTTATTTAGAGTATATCAAAAGAGAAGGAAAAGTGCTCTGGTGCCAGTTAAAAAGATCGGTCCGTGTTGTGAAGTTTGTCCAACAAGGTTTCCTCTGAAGGAGCTGTGGCAAATCTGTCTGCTGAGCTCAGACCCAACCTTCAAACTTGCTGAAGAGATTAGAATATACTAGAGTACAATTTCGTTATTATATATGCGGGTGAAACCTGTATGTGAGGGACAAATTTATTCAGAAGAGAGAAACACAAACCCATCCCTTTTGTAAGGTGTCTACTAAAGAAGTAGAAGTGCACTCATTCTTTGAGGAACTGCCACAGAATTTTTACTGAGGACAGGGGCAGCATTTCTAGGTTTCCCAGTCACCTGGAGGTGGCACCCTCAAAAAGAGGGAGTCAAAGCGTAAAGTGCCTTTAACAATGTAAGAAGGCATTTATTCAAAATTGGGTTGGAGGACGTACTGTAATATTCAGGTGTTCTCTGGAACGAGGCAGGCAAAGAAATTCTTTGCCCTAAGCTACTACCTTTTTCGTTACTGACAGCATCATTGTCTGAAGAGCTGTCATGAGTTTTTCCTTGATATTTTTGTGTGAAATATTATTCGTACCTGGTATCACAAAGATGTTGTTGAACGCTGTCATTGTCCTGTCATGGACCATGACATGTAAACTTCCTAAAATGGATTTTTCCATATTTTCATCATAATTAAAATAAACACATTTTGTTATAGTAGTCAAATTAAATATAATTAAAATGATTARGATTTACTACGTGTTTTTCTTCTTCAAGGAAAATTTTGGAAGTTAGTATAGATCTTATCTATATTTTTAAGATTTTTCTTTACTGCTTCCTCCTTTTTATTGCTGTTATGTTTTTCTTTTTCTTTCTTTCTTTTTTTTGATGTTTTTTTAAATCACAGTTCTAGAAAGAAAGTCCTGACCTTTTGATTTTCCCATGTAAATGCTGAGCTGCGTTTAACAGGTCAACTCATAATGTTGTCATAATGTCATGACTGTAATTTCAAATGTATATCTTAGTGGGATTTCCTCAGGAACCAGGAGTCTTAAGCCGTGCTTGTAGATAYACTCTGTGGAATTACATTTCACTGATAAGTTAACAATGAATAAACTGGTAACAGGTAAACAATGAATTAAGAAGTGTTTATAGTTAATTCTTAAAAATTACCATTTTTGGCATGATTAGAAGAGAAAGAACTGGGAAAAAACTTCATAATTCTGATAAGAATGAAAATTACAGTATGTATGATTTTTTGATTAATTTGACTTTTGAAAATCACCTGTAATTGAAATTCAGTTTCGGTCATATGCACCAAAATGCTACTACCGAGGATACCTTGTGCTTAATTCAGGTTGGATCTGTTTAGAACAAGGAAGGATGTATTGTTTCAGGGTAGCAAAGTCAGCAGAATAGTGGAGGAATGAGCTGGGTTTTATACAAATGGTATGCGTAGTACAGCTACTTAAGTGGGAGCAGAAACTAATTGCAAGATTTTCTTCCAGTGTGAGAATRCTGTGATGATGGGCATAATATAAACATGTAAGAGGTGAAGGTTAAGTATGATTCAGAAAGAGCACAGCTTAATTTTAAAGCATAAATATAAGCAGGTAGATCTATTAGAATAATTTCATCTTTTGACACATAAACAAGGACAATGCAACACAAATGCATGTGATGTTCCAGCAGTTCCTAGTGCTTSAAATCAATGATTATGATCATCTAGGAGGCTAGCCACTAGACAAACTTTACCAGTTGCCAAGGCCTGACAGCAAATAAATGARAATAAATATATTTGCCAGTGACTTAGGAGATTTAGCTTCTGCAGTCATGGGTGTCCAACAGGTCTCCGTTGGATAGATGCTGATTATGGTGCCAAATGATATAGTTTTCAAGATAGATAAACAGAAASAAAAGGCTAAAGATTCCGATTAAGCAGTAGTGAGATTGTATGTGGAAACTATCAATTTGGAATACCTAATCAGAGAGAAAGTGACTTGAAGAGTTAGGAGATGGTGTATGAGAAAAAGGTGAAAATCTGAGATAGGATAATTTACACGTAGGAAAATGATAGAAAAGCAGTTAGTAATACTCAAAGGGTTTGATTCCTTCATAAGAAAATAATTATTCTAAACAGTGGATTATAGCTTGAAATTAGGAATTTACACTAAGAAGCTAAATATGGGTAAATGCTGTGAAGACGCACGTGCTCCCCCTTTCTTCCTAGGCCAGTGGCTGTCAGTCTTGTTAGGTCTGTGGCATGACAAGCCTGCTAAGATTTTTTTTTGCTGATTCTTTGCAATTTTAGATCACATGAAAATAGTGGCATGCTTTGGATGGTATGAYGTCCCCTGACTGATGAACGAAAGCTGATGTCATGGCCATTAGGCTCTAACGAGGTTGTGGAAGCACTGCCTCTGAAGCCCACTGCTGCGTGTCGCTACATCTAAGCGTAGCCCTGCTGCTGGATCAGGCGGTGTCCTGTCTCCGGTAAAGTGCAACACGGAGGCACCACTGATTTGGGGCGCAGGCGTCCGGGTCACTTAGCATGTGGCACCTCTATTTCTCCTGCTCTAGACCAGAGCACGGGCGTCAGGACGGAGCAGATTTGCACCTTCTGCCTTTTGTGCTCACTTTCTGGGTCCCGTTCAGCACGGCTTCCCTCTCTGCTCCCCCTTTGCTGCAGAGACGGTGTCTTCACAGTGCTCCTTTGCTCTTCTGAAAAGCCCCATCTYGGGTGGTGGAACAGGCTTCTGGGTAAACGGTGAATTTCGAAGCGCTGGTCTCCAGCCACCATGATCGTGCGAGACCCTTTGTGCGCCTGTTAGCCTTACGGCAGGACTGAACTCCCACCTTTGGGAGGCTGGCGTGGCGAGTTATTTGATTTACTGTCTGCCTGTGTTTGCTTATCCTGTTCGTGTATTCTTCTCTGTAATCATCGTTATTAATTGACCTTTTATGATACTTAGAGTAATTCTCTGGAGTCCACAAAAACTTCAGAAGCACCGTGACTTAGTGGAAAGGGTAAGCTTTTCCAGGGACCGGTGTAATCCATCTTGCGCATTGTATCCTAACCTCAGGAAATGCTGGCCTCCTGTTCTCCAAGCTGAAGGAAATGAAGATGCTGCAGGAGCACCGCAGCCTCTCTATTTCCATAATGATTTCCAGAGGAAAATCTTAGCATGTATTAAAACTTTTCTTTGTTTTAAGAATTCCTTTAAAGAGGATGCTTTGCTTCTGCTCCAGCTTAATAGTTTAAATATGCATCTCTTTCTTTCTCATTTACTAACCTTCTGTAAAAGGATCAGATAAATTCAAAAAGCACAACTGACTGTAAAGAAAGATGAGGAGTGCTTGGAGGCTCTTGGAAGAAACACCCTTTGTGTTTAACACGACATGTACACACATAAAGGTTAATGAAGATAATTACAATCCCATAGCCTTAAAATTTTAAGCGAGAAAGAGCATAGTTTTCAATACTCTCTTGAAGACCATTATTATCTGAAATGAAGTTGTGTGCACTGGAATGTAAAGCAGGACTTACAGATATAATGGGAACCTCAGTAGGATGCTTTCGCTGAATTCTATACTTGCTTCTTTGCTTTGTGGATAGTTTCTGTAATATATAGATCCAAAAGAGAGATAKGTTCACAAATTAGACATAGTACRTTAGGCATGGTGGTAGGTCAAAGATTCCCTTCCTGTTGCCTAATTCTTTTGTCTTCTGGTGGSAGCCATATATGCTGGAAGACCTACCTGAGTAAATCCCCTCTTCTGCCTACTATGTGTCGATATTCACTGTTGTAAAAACAAAGGTACAGTGCAATTCCCTTTGAGGGCAATTGACATGCACCGTGTGATGGAGGACAGAATAAACCCTAAATCTCATACCTAGCCTCCCTTACCTATCAGGGAGACCAAATTCTCAGGATCCTTAGATGACTGTTTCTAGTATGACAGTGCAGCAGCTGGCATTGAACAGGCTCTCCTAAGAAGAAATGGCATTTGGCTTGGTCCATAACCAACTATTCTGCTTCCAGARTAATTGAATAGATCACTATGGTCTTTGTGGGCTACCTACCTCAGGGTTTGTGCAAAACAAAACAAACAGAAAAAGTATTATGAACTTGTGCCAGCAAAATAGGGCAGGTTCAGGGTTCAGTATCCCCAAACATAAAATACTGATGCCAAAGTGAAAACTAAATTTCGTATATTTAACAGAAGAAAATACATTTAATATAGAAAATATACTCTGAGGGGAATCTGTCTTAACTCTTTAAGGTTCTGAAATTTGTAAAGTCACTGAAGATACATTGTTTGGTTTTGGAGTGAATTATTTATGGAAGACACATCTGTGTTATATGCTTGCTCATTAGAACAATAGTGTGCTAGTTCTGTGTTTTGCTGCACTGCAAAATAAGCTGTGTCCATCACTGTTATGTCTATTTTTCCTTTAGAACCAATGTGTAGTTTTACAGTACTGCTAGAATGACAGGTAAAGAAGGACTGGCTAAAAAAAAAAAGTATTTCTCTTCCCATACTTCTTTATCCGTATGCTTCTTAACATATGTGTTTAGGTGCTTGATATGTAGAGTATTTGCACCTTTCCAACATCTGCTCATTCCTTCTATTAGAAACTGGATACTGAAGCTTTTTCTTTTTTTTTAAAAAAAAGCAAAAACGCTAAACCCAGCAATCACTGGTCTGAACCAATATAGTGATTCCTGTGCGAACTCTTCTCTGCAGTGACTTCAGACTGCTTTTGTGCTTGCTATCAGAAATAGGTTGAAGCGCTGTCTTAAAATGGAATCTGATTACTTTAGGCAATGGTCTTTCTCCTTTAATTCATAGACAATTTGGTGCATAACATGAACTGAGCTCGTTTGACACTGTTTGGGCAAATCTCAGATGTGCTGAGACGTTTCCATGTTCTGCAGAGTGTTAAAAGTGTAAAAGAATTAATGATCCTAGCTTTTCAAGAAGCCAGAACTACTTTTTGAGTTTGCAGGTTCCAACAATAACCTGTGATTTCCATACAAAGAAAGATGCGTCTGTGAACTCTTATGATGAATTTGAATATCATCATTTACTCTCTCACTGATGAGATTAACAGGCGGATCCAGGTTAAAAATTAAGTCACTGCAGTATACTKCTTTTCCTTTGATAGGTGTTTGGATGCTGACTCCAGGATGATTACAATCTCTGAAGTTGTTCACTCATAGGAGCTTCATCCAGCCCTAGCTAGGAGTTCCAGTGTGCAAGAGAAATGGAATTGAGGAAAAAGTCCTAAAAGCTTTGCATGAGAAGGGGGATTCAATCCTTATAAGCTGCTGTGGGAGATKATGAGGAACAAGTCCACTTTTCTGGTGGTAATGCTATGCTGTCAAGCTCCAGAATTTCACCCAGTTGTGACTGTTGCCTTTTGGAGACTTCTCTGGGGCGCACTAGCTAACTCCAGCAATGTCTGCGGTGTTGTGCTTGAGTTGTACTCCTTCAAGCAGCGTGGCCATGCCAGCCTGAAATGGCTTCGCCCCTGAAACCTTGATTCAGAGCTAGAGCAGAGCTGCGAAAGCGGTGCAGACCCCGCTGCTGTGCTCTTATGTCCTTCTTGTGCTCGTGTAACACAGGTGGATGTTCGGCAAAGTACGATTTAAAGGAGAAGTGAAAGAAAGTGGAAAGGAGAACACTATGAACTGACACAAGCACCAAGTAGCTAAGTGAAAAGAATTGCTTATGGTGGTCAAAGTGATTTAAAAAAAAAAATCCTAGAAGCACGGTCAGACCGGAGAATAGTCTACAAAGGGTGTCAGAAGGGCTCGAAGGTTAAATGCATGAATAAACACAGAAAGATACTTTAAAGCAGACCCTTCTCCTAGCAGAAGGGATATATACAATATCAACATAGACTTTGCCAGCTTCTTTGGCGTCTTCACTTAGGAAAAAATCTACTTGTCTCTCACTTTACTTGTGTGTTGAGACTTGTGGGATTTAAGTGAAACTCCATATGAAGGGCATGATGAAAACAGAGTATTCCCTAGTTTTATCTGAGTTACCTGGAAAGATGTTATATTCACTTGATATGACATTCTTTTCCACTACCTGCATTTTCYTCCATAAATGGATTTCTGTGGGTGTAATCACAATTCAGAAGTCCTAAAATAAACCCATAAGACAGCATATTTCCTTTCTTCTTTTAAATAGGAGCATATTAGCTATAAAGCCCAAGGAAAGTAAACAGCAGCTGAACATCACATGTCATCCTGCTTTCTCTCAYGCACATCAAGTGCTATCAAAATGACATCTGTTAGCATATTTCAGTAGYGAAAATCCATGAAGAAAGAATTACACAGCACACCTCCCTAAACTTTCAGAAAATATTATAAAGACACCTTTAAATTTTAGTTAGTGGAAACGTTRTATATAGGAACACATACTGTGTAATGAGTAGTGTCTGCTAGGTATTTGCTCCCCTAATGGTATGTGCTTAATTTCATACTGGTTACACAGTGAACTAAATTTCATGTTGGATATGCTTACTTTTCTTAAGCAAACTTCTGTTTCTTCATTTTTTTTTCATCAGACGGCCAAATGAACTCTTCTTTAAGAAAAATGTATTCATATTTAATTGGCTATTTCAGCTAAATGTTGCCCACTCTGCCTATTTGGAGGTTTCTTTGAGTCCACTTCTAAAGGCTTGGAGCATCATTTTGGATTGGTACCTGATTTTGTTGCTGTTGAGAAAGTAACTGCCAAAATATCAGTAAACATTAAAATATTAATTTGTACCTTTGGGACACTACTGATCACTTTTATTGTCCACTGAGCAAATTTTCAAACCAAGTTCTTTGTGTACACATAGGTAAAGAGGTGCTGTTGGCTCAGACAGATGTTTTTAAAAGTGCCTATCACTTA
This sequence comes from Rhea americana, assembly GCF_003343005.1. Taxonomy (NCBI): domain Eukaryota; kingdom Metazoa; phylum Chordata; class Aves; order Rheiformes; family Rheidae; genus Rhea; species Rhea americana. The sequence goes on along the minus strand of NW_028186757.1, from coordinate 2,323,959 downwards.
ACGATCAATAAAATAAGCTATATGGATCTTTTCGTATTTGTATAGACTACTAGGAGACAAGTAATCTAAAAGAGCAGTTTTTTCTTTGTAGGAAAAACATCTGGTCAGTCTGTTAAATTACTGTATTCTTGCCTGGAAAGAGCTGTGAACCAAAGCATGAACTGCTCATAACAGGCATGAATACATAACTTGGAAAGGTCGGTAAATTCCAGTTTCCTACATTATGCAGTGTTATGTTTTAGTCTGGTTATATGCTCCTGATAGAACAACATGAAAGTCTGGGGTCAGCTTCTAATCAAGAAACTCTTATGGTGCATGAAGTTCTTGCTTGTTTTGCTTTTCCTTGCCATAAAAGACATAATTTTACCCCGTATCCTGCTTCTTTTAACACTGTGAGTTGATTATTTGGATCCTCCGGGGCCTTCTGAATAGTGTGCAGTGTGAAAACAATGTAGTTCATAATGTGAAATATTTTATGAGCAAGGTTTGGTTTTGAGTTAGTTGCTTTCATGAAATTATGCTAGTAGACTTGATACATCCAGCGAGGGGATGTGAAGGTTGTTCTGCAAACCTGGCACACATTTATTCCTGTATGGCCCTGTCCCTAGCAGGAACTTTGTCTTCTTTCTGTGAAAAACTGTAATCCTCTGCCTTTGGAGGTTTTGAAGTAGTTGTYTTAGCATAGCAATAGTATAATATTATACATGTAATTTTCCTTTCTCTCTCTTTTTTAAGCAAAAGAAGAAAACCTCCAAGCTTAATGTTCTAATTTGTGTACTGAACTCATTGTTCTTTTCTRTAATTAATTCCCAAATGTTTGTGTCTGCAGAGTTTACAGTGAAACAACACCTCACTACCCCCATATGCCTTACACTAATATTTTCAATGCACCTATCTCAGCAGCTTTGCAAAATAGTATCATTATTCTGAATTTCATATTGCATATTGCAAAATGGAGTTTTCAAGCTTTTTATGAATCCATTGTTTTATAACCAGTTTGAAGAGAAATCCTCAGTTAAAACAAGCTACCTGAAGAATTTCATCATGAAAAATTAATTTGTTTTCTGAGTTAYGTGTATGCAAAGAAAATATCTTAAAATTGCTGTCTCGGTAGGAACTGTATTTATAAATAGGCAGAAAGATCTTGATAGAAAACAAAAAAGGTGAAATTAAATTTGGACAGAACCCAAATATGGAAAAAAACACATCTGGAAAGAAACTTTCGGAAATAAGGACTTGATCCAGAACTCAGAGGAGTCAGTGGAAAATCTCTTCTTGACTTTGTTGCTTTTGCATAAGACCACAAGGCTTCCTCCTGCAAAATCCTGAGCACGTGCCTGACGTTAARTTCCAGACTAATCCCTCTTAGCTACTATGCTACGCATATTTTTGATATACTTTACTTGTTTGAGATYTAAATAAATGGACAAGAGGATAAAAGCTGAACTCTCAGTGTAATTTCAATGATAGTTTTTGCTACTAGTAAAGTTMAAATGAAAGAGAGAATGTCTTTATTGTAGAGGTAGAGCTATGGCCTTTATGGTTAGAAAAAGAGCCTTATCAGGAAAAATATTGCTGGGATATTTTTGGGAGAAGAGTAAAATTGATAAGTATCGTMCTTACCTACTAGACTAGTAGCCTGTGAGTTTTATATGCTCCTCTTCCCAGATTTTTTTTGCCTTTCATTAAGTGCAATCTTTAACGAAAAATTTGGTAGTTTTCTGACCCCTTACCTTCACATTTCTATGTTCCCGTAATCTGAACTCATTTTTTACTCACTTAATGTTTTGCAACTATATTTTTCTTTTTCATTGGTTAGCAGACAGCTGGAAAATATGTACTGAAACCTGCTTTTGGCAGTCATCACGGCTGTAATCATAAAAATCAAATTCAGGATGAAAGAGAAGTTTAAGTAAAATGCATATTAAAAGAAAAAGAAACAGAAAACATGGCAAAGAATAGATTGCTAATATTTTATAAAACAATCCAAGCAGTCTTAAGATTGTCTTTTAATGAAAAAATATATTCATTTGCTAGAAAAGGATTTTCTTTCATACTATGTGATTAAATGAGAGTGAATCACTGGATCATAAGGTGTAAGCATTTTAATAACAGCAGAGAATATTGGGTTGCTTCCTAGAAGGTTCAATTTATTTCTCCCTTGGAGTCATGTGGTCTCGATTTTGTTTGTGAACTGTGCCAAATCTGTCCTTTTTTTCATACATTTTTGAATATCTGCAAATGCTATTCCTTTATTTAGGCATAGAAGTGTGTTTTAAATCTAAGAAGTTAACAGAACCATGAAAAATATTTTCATGACCTGGCGATGACCTCCGTAGGGTCCAGGTCTTGCAGTGAGGGACATCTGCGGGTGCTTGTGGGCCTGTACATCTCTCACACACACAGAGTAATGGGGAAGCGCTTGCAAACGCAGCCGGGAAAGGATTTTCCATCCGCGCTACTCAGTACTTTTTGACAAAACTTAAGAGGTCTTAAGACATAGTCRAATGTGTATTGGATCAGGCAGCACATCTTTCCTCCTCTTTGACTGGACTAATTATTTCCTGGACTTGCTTTTTCCTTCATKAGGAAGTGCAATGTCCTTGAATGCTTCTCTTGCAACTGTGTCCGTAGCAGCCTAGTCCTCTGATACAAGGGCTGCAGGTGTAGGCAGAGGTGTAGTCCGAAGATTAATGAAGAAAAAAAAGGGGAGTACTTCAAGAAAAAACAAAGATAAGAATGATCCATCAGTTCATCAAGAATGATTCATCATTATCTTGTGTCTCTTCGTAAGGTGAGTTTGATCTAGAAGGTAGGTAAAATTGCAGCTCTCCAGAAAAAAGTGGGGAAGCCTGGTCCTGACACRAGCCCAGCAATTTGTGGTGGTCAACATCTGCAAGAACAGTAGTTAAAGAGCCAAGTGGGAGCCAATTTCCACAGCTGTATGCTGATCAGGTGATTTTGTAAATGATAAACTGTGTGCGTCTGTGTATTTTACAGATGTGTGCATTTCTGGGACTTTTTGGGTACCACAGCAGATTTACTTTGTCTGCAAATTCTCCTTTTCTCATTTCCAAATAGGATTTTTGCCCCATTCTTCTACTTTTTTCTTTTTTCTTTTCTTTTGGGGGCGGGGGGGTGAAGGAATTGTTTGGGTACATTTCTACTTTGCTTCAATGATTAGTTAACCACCTGCTAGATTAATTTGTCTGAGCATTCAAGTGATRGTTCAAGTTCCAGATTAACAAATGATTTTCTTTGTGTCCTGGWTCTGTCTAGCATTTTCCACTCAGATTTCTGAGATGTGTCCTATTTATTCTCTTTGCTCTTCTCTGCGAAGAGGCAATTGATAATAGTGTTCCAAAATGTGAAAAAGAAAGACTGATGTTAAACAGAGATGGTTCAAAATCTTAGATTTCGTACTATTTCTCTTCTGCACATACAAAATATTTTTRTGTCCTAGAGCTATTTCTTAATAGTAATCTCCTAGAGATATTACTTAATTAAAATAACAGGACAAAGAGAAAATTTCCTTCAAAATAACTTTTCAGTGAAAGCTTCAGTTTTCATTTAAGTTAGTAATTTCAGTGAATAGGTCTGCTTTCCATGGGATTTTTCTTCAGMCCAAAAAGCCCCAAATGCCTGTAACCTCAAAAAAATACTACTATAGTGCTTTGTGGGAGAGATGCCTTTGGTCTGTGTTATGCTCTCCTCTGTGYGCTGGCTAGTTAGCTAGCTACTTTGTGTGGAGCCATTAAGAATGATACACTAGCTATGAGAAATTCATACATAATTTCAACCATCTCAGAATATTTAATATTTGTTGATAAACAGAGGCCCAAAATGCATGAAATTGCCTTTTAAAAAAGCGCTAGACCTCATTTTCTTCTTCATTATACCTCCCTAGTCTTTTACACCTGCATAAAATTTATATACCATGCTACAGATTTGGAAGGTAGGTCTCAATTCTCTTATTTTCACTGCTTCACTATTGGACTGAATTGCTGAAGTATAACAAAGTATTTCAGCTAGTGTCTTACTACCTTTTCTTTAAATATAAATGCCTATGCAGCACGCRTGGGGAACGTGCTCAGACCAAAGCTTGGTACCACTGATATCGGTAACAAAATTCCCTCTGTTCTTATTGATGAAAGAATTTGCCCTTAGATAACGGACAAGAAAAGTGTAATTTCACTGACATGATGTTTCCTCCTGCAAGAAAGGGCCTCTCATGTACTGCTACTAACACAAAAGAGAAAGAAAATTTCAAGTGGGATGAAAGAGACCACACCAAAATGGATTTGCTGTAGCTTTTTGTATTACTCCGAGGAAGAAAAATAAAAGAGACAGTACTAGAAGGAGCTGCTCAGTTTCTGGTCCTGCTCATGGTTGCACTTTGATGTACTTGGTGTAATGGAGGCACAGGTGGTATAATTGGAGGAAGTAACTATTATTCAACCTTTTGTAAAGAACTTGTCATGTTATTTTTAAATAACCTTTAAGCTTGCCTGCACTTAGAARAATAAATCCTAGGTAGGTTTATTTTATATTAAATTGCACAAAGCTCTATTGCCATATATAGAGCTCATTATAAAATTTCTAGTTGCTCAGCTGCTGGTTCGCTTGCTGCGCTTTTAACTGCCGTTCAGGAACAGGATTGTGATTTCTGTTGTCCTTGACTGTAGACCATGTGGCCAACAGTTACCTGGCCCTCTTCTCTTAATGCAGAACTGTCTTACTCCTCTTCAAAAGGCAAACCCAGTGGAAACTCTGGGGAAAGCTGATGACGATATCAAACTTTTATGTCTGTTTTTAGGACACCAGAACGTGTATCCCTGAGCAGACATAAAAGCTGTTACAAAATTTTTGTTAAGCATTTGTTTCTTAGGAAGGCTGTTCTGTGTCTCACAGCTGGAKAGCTGTTCTGTAGATTGTGGTTTTGAGGTCAGTGTCTTTTTTTTGGTGTATGTTTTTTGTCTTTTTGTCTCAAGCTACCTCATCCAAGCTCAAAATGTCTCCGGAAAGCATTTTGGCTCCACTTTCCTCTGCTATTGAGACAAAGGATTTGCCTGGTTCAGCCATTTGACATCATTATTCTTGAGTCAACAAACTGTTACATGACTCATCTTACGCATCAAGCTTGAATTTATTAGCCTTTGCATCAGTTTAGCTTCTTCTCCCTTACACTGCCTAAGAATACCCAACTTCTTTCATTTTTAATGTTAGAGATGATATGGGGGACATTTTATAAAGAGTATCTGTATGTCAGACATGTATGTGAAGCATTGTGTGAGTCTGTGAGATGGATCCCTCTAAGCCTTCAGGTCTGCATTTCTCCCTGAATGAATAAATCTTAATTAAAAGGTATGATACTTATTTTAAGTAACATTTAATATATAATTGAAAAGCTCTGTRTTGCGATGTTGTATAGCCAGGCTATGTGGAGATGCAGTGTTGTTGGATTATGAATCTGGATCATTTTGATACCCAGGTACCTCTTTTTCTACTTCACACTGACCCAATTTAATAGTTGTTATATCAAGAACAAAGGTGATCAAGTTTCAATTAGTTAGTTGGTTATCATATAGCATTCGTACCTTAAATGGAGAAACCTAAGAGAATATTAGCTGCTAAAATCAGGCTGGAGATGAAGTGGAGCAAGAGAAGAGATCACAGTAAATCACTTCTTAATCTTGACTTCACCTAGTTTACCAGGTTTTTAAGCCCACAGTGCTGCTGCTGTTTCCTGAAAAAAATAGTTAACTTCTAAAAGGAGGGAGTGCTCAGTTTTAAAATTCTTTTCCTTCATATCAAAAAGGTGATACTAAAATAGCACTAGGAATGAAAGAAGTTAACTGAGTATTTCTTAATTTCTGAGGATACAGAAATAAATCAAGTCATTTATGTGCAAACATAAGGCTAAGAGATGGCCTCTCTTAGCCATCACAAATCAACCTTTCATATTTTATTTTCCAGAAAGGAGCAGTTTAACAGCGTAAAAAGCTTTTGTTGCCCACTCCTTTCTTCCTGTAATTGATTGCAAAAGGGCACATTATAAATTTTTCTGTAAACTTCCTAGCCTATTATCCGAGAAGCAAAGATCAGTAAATACTAGGGCTCATCTAAGTGAGGAGAGCTAAACAAATACATTAAAGCCAAAGCCACTCGTATTCTGTAATGAGTTGTCTGCGTGGTGTGAGTGTGGAGGGCTTGTTACAGACCTGTATTTATGAGGACATTTATCCCTCTCCATCTGTTAGCAATGGCCAATGCACTTGAGCATCATCTAACTGAATCACAAGTCTGCAACGCCCACAGATTTTGTCACACCTTCGTGACAAAACAGTTGTGGAATAAAATAATGTTCCAGTGCTCAAAAAGCAGGAGGATCTGGTATGTGCAGCGTCAGTGGGGTAACGAGTGCCATTGCGGTGCCGGAGAACGACTCTTGGAGATCAAGGAAGTTTGAGGACAGGAAATGGCTTTTTATTACAGCTACTCCTTTATCCTTAAACTCAAAGAATGTGTTTCCAAGGACCCAGAATGTCCTCCTGATGGAGGTTACAACCTTTTTATGTCATAAATAAGAGAAAATATGAGGAGTTATGGCCGATGACTCTGAGTGCTCTGAAGGCACTTTCCTTATGCATCACACCGCCGTGAGGCTCRGGGCCCAAGGTGACACAGCCCTGAAAGCTGCCCCAGCTTGCTTTCTTCCTGAAAGCAAGGCCTCCCCGCGAGTACGGGGACATGACACCCCAGGGGATGAATCGTGGCCTGACTTTACTCCCTGCTCCTCCTCCTTCACATTTGCTTGCTGCCCTGGGCACTGCTGCAGAACCAGTCCCCGTGCGCGCTGGCCTGGGCTGCTTCTGGCGCTTTGGTCCTCCTGGCCACCTGTGTGGCTTGGAGAAGCTGCACGGTGAACTTGCACTAGACCTGAATACTGCAAAAACTACTGTATCCAGCAAAATAATCTTCCCCCCCCTTCCTTTATTTATTTATTTTTTTGTTTTCTTCTAGTAAAAAAGAGAGAGCTACTTCTGTTTCTTTGCCGTCTTTGTCTGGCATTTCTGCCTACCTCTTTGACTTCAGACTGGGCTCTGGATAAAAATGGGCCAGTCTACACTTTCATTTCTTCCCTTTGCAAAATCAGGATGAGAACAAAGGAGACCCCCAAGTCCCAACCGTGTCACCTGCTTGTAACTGGCATTTGAACTAGTTTAGCTTTGAAATTTCCCATATATTTATTTAATGCAAAAGGAATGAAATAGGCAAACTCAGTCCTTTCAAGCTACTGTGACAGCTGGCAGATTCTTCCGTCGGTGAAGTGAAAAGGCTGATTATATGTTTTGCTGAAGAGATAAAGCTTATCAAATGAACTCAARAAAGAACTATCATAAAAACACATATAAATTATAGATAAAGTTTCTCTTCATCAAAAGGTCTATTTTCACGATAAATTGACTGATTAAAGAAGTATCTTTGCTCTATGCACCAACGAAAATTGGAGGGATATAGCCAACGTTTTTGAAATGAAAATTCACTTGGTCACACACATATATAAATAGCAAAATTCACTATTTTGCTGAGCACAGTGGGAAGGATGAACAGAAGCCGTAGTATTCTGCAGCCGGTGTCCCAGGGGATACGTGGAGAGTTGCTTGTGTCATCTCTGAACTTCCCATGTCCTTTGCAAAGAATCCCAGGGTGTGTTTGGGTTCATTTTTTGTCCTACCAGTGACAGCAAAAACATGGGAGATGAAAAGAATGGGCATGTTCCATACGCTGCCACTGACTGGTATAGGTGCTTCAGGACAAGTCATTTAATATTTTGTTTTCTCACTAACCTCATCTTCAATGCTGAGCTAACAATACCTGCCCTTGTAAAAATATAAAGAAAATTGATAAATGCAGAGTCTAACTGATTTTTCCTAGAGCATGAAAAATTCGATGTAAAACCTACCTGATTGATCTGGTTTTATAAATAGGTATTTGCTACTTCTAAATTTTTGATTTTTTAAATCTGTTTGGAACTTCAAAGACTACTTTTAAACTTATTTACATAATTTCTCATTTTTCTAAGAAGTCAGGGCTTCATGCATATCGCATTTTGGTGTTCCTTATTAAATTGAGGGTTTTGACTAAATAAGTAAATTTGATTTACTTTATAAATTCTTTATTATCTAAAGAATCATCATTATTTCAGATACACAGCCTCACCAGTTCATCTGCAATAACAACGATCTAATAGAAAACTGTATTCTGTCATCTACTAAAATAAGTGGGCTTTACCCCGTACACCTAATTTGGTGTAACTAATGCACACTTCAGTGTAGGCACAGGATGCTGAAGGAAGATCAGTACTGGAACATGCCAGGAAAGAGCCATGCCTGGAGGCTCACCAAACAGAGCAGATGCTTTGCCCACTTCTTGTGGGAGGCTCTACCAAGTCCTGTAACTACTGGGTTGAGAGTGGGTTGTTTGAAATCTGAAGAAAGCATCAAGCCGCACAGAACCTTTATGGTGGAAATGACAGTCGTGAGAATGAGGTAATCTTTCTGGAGTATTTACTTTCCAAGGCAAGGACATTAGATCCCGTTTCAAAACCCAACTGACAGTCTTTGTACTCAGTAGAACAGAGGTCATATCCGAATTTATAAATGTCAGTTATTTTAACAATGCCATGTTAAAAGGGCAGCAGAAACATAGCTGTTCTTCATGAGGTTTCACTCCTGGTTTAATACACTGCACTGAGTTTGYTGTTAACTTTAATTTCAAGCAGTACTGTTCAAATAATTATGAAAATTTCCAGRAACAGTTTGGGACCAGTCTTGAATCAAGGCCATGAAAGATATATGTATGACTTTGTTTTAAAGCAGGAGCTTGCTAAAAGTTCCTTGAATTTCTGTTCCTCCTATTTTCTTCTCCGGGAGTTCTCTAGCAGTTAACAGCAAGAATGTGAAAGACGTGGATTTTTTAAAGCCTTGAGTGTTGACCTATTTCTGCTTCCATTAAAGCCAGCTGTAAAACTTCTATTAGTTTCTCTTCGAGCAGCGTTAGACCAACACTATATATTTGTAAATTCCATCCTAAATTTATGTCAARCCCGTATAAGGATTTAGAAACTAACACTGCATTGCAGCTCTGTCTTTCAACACTGCATTCACACAAGTCAGAGGGATCAACGTTTCCATTGAAATACTGTTAAGGCAGGTTGCCTATGTTTAGTTTCCAGGGTGACAGAAATCTAAATGTTATAACTCTCTCACTCTTTCTTATCTCACCTCTTCATTTATTCCTTCTTTCCCTCTCTCATTTTTTTCATAATCAAAGGAGAAATTCATTTCATAATCCTTGGCCTGCCACGTAGTCTCTGGAGAATTTCTTTCTCTTTGAACTACTGACAAAATTGTAGAGCATATGAAAGTCCCCAAACACATTTATATTAATGAAATTCTTGGCAGCAGGAATTCTGGGATTTTCAATACTGTGTATCTACATGAACATTTTACTGGTTTCCATATTTAAAAATGACAGGCAACTGTAAGTAATCAAAAACACAAAGTCTCTTACAGAAACACTGCTTGCTTTTCCATAAGAAATGCAGGAAAACAGAAGAAGGACTCCATTTTTTAAGGGTATTTCAGGTTGTTTGCAGAACAGTTCATTAAGCACTTAAACTTCCCAGCACTTATTTTTYCTTCCATATGGCTGTGACTTCCATGACTGACCTATTATGCATTTTCAGGTTAACTAGTTAATGTTAGAGCATGCCGAGTGCAATGACGTTATCTTGATTCATCRACATTACTTAGACTCATAGTATATTATTAGTAGCTGCTAAACTTTTTGTAGCTATAGTTTAGAAAATCACTGTCCTTACAAATCAAATGTGTTTTAACATACCTTTTAATCTAGCAGAAGAGGTGCAGCCTGACCTGAAAATGGCAGTGGTTAGTTACCTTTAATTGAACAATCTGTCTAATATTAATCATGTCCGTTCTGTTTCTAGGAAACTACAAAAGACCTTAGCTGACAGTAACGGCAGAAGTGAATAGTAACATTTCACTATGTTTGTCAGTTTGTCACCAGAAAAGCGATATTTTAAAATATTTTTTCCTCAATCATTTATCAACTTCTAATGTACCACAGAGTCAATCTAGGAGGATGTGAAAGCCTTTTAGAAGCAGTAATGGTGCAATGGCTTACACTTCACCAGAGGAATTAAGATATTTACAGACTTGATTGTTGTATTTAATTTCTTGTGACTTGCCCCAGAAGATGTTAGTATAGACCCGCTCATTTGTCATCCTGGACCATTTCTAACAGTGAGCTGTTTTGATAGGAAAAGAATCAGAATTTGAGATGAGCTACCTCAGCTTTCCTTTTAGCTGATGATAGTATTACTGTATTGTATGTATATAATGATAGATTTACATGGCATATAGGGTTTTCTTGAATAACTCTTACAGGATTACCTAATAATGTTAACTTTAATTTCAAGCAGTACTGTTCAAATAATTATGAAAATTTCCAGAAACAGTTTAGGACCAGTCTTGAATCAAGGCCATAATTATATATACCATCAAGGCTGGTAATTATAGCAATACATAATGATAGGTAATACTGTATTTTCTTTACAGRTGAGGAGAATGAGTCACAAAGACTTCAAACGCCTTAGGCTTTCGCTCTGAGTGATGCCAGCCTTTAGGTACACCCAACCTCGACTGAATATGTAGGGTGTTGTGCCTGGGCGTTTAGACTCAGAACACTAGCAGTCACATCCTGTACTTGAAAATCTGGGTTTGAGAAGAAAAAGCCTCATAAATTGTGGGGGCTTTGCGTGGGCCTGGGAAAAGATGCCATTTTGTCCYGAACCGTCTACAAAATATTCTTGCCTAATTTTTCCCATCTTTTTTCTGTATTGCCTTTTTCCCCTCAGTTAAGATCCTCTCCTCTGGGGGGCTTCCAGGGGCTTGGGAGATTGGCCAGCACTGACAGGGAAGCAGCAGATTCATCTACACAGCTCCCGACTTAAAACCAACAGAGTAGCTACACTGGGGACTCATCCGCAGCAATCTGAAGATACCTCTGGGCCAATCTACTGTTAAGCTGTGTCGTGYGGAAGAAATGGATTTTGGGGTTCAAATTATATATAAATATTTATAAATGTCACCTTCATTGTTACACAAAACAAATACTTTTTATTGTGAGTGAGAGATTATCTTTTAGAAAGGCATTACTAGAAAATTGATAATGGTACTTAAATAAGAATTTTAAATATTAAGTCAACAGAAATGTTCCTGTCTGTTTATCACATCTTGAACGCTGGGAATCCAGTAAACCTTTTTCTTTTCTTTTCTTTTTCTTTTTCTTTTTCTTTTTCTTTTTCTTTTT
>NW_028186757.1:2146502-2312504 GCF_003343005.1 Rhea americana | reverse complement strand
TTTTTTTTTTTTTTTTTTTTTTTTGTGTGTGTGGGTGGGTTGAATAAACAAGAAAAAACAGTTTATCTTTGTGCTTCTCCCTTAAAGCCACTTTCAATTCTTTGCAGTGAAACAGGAGCACTTCTACTGGTTTGGAGGAACCATTAAAAAAATTACACTTGTGTCCGACTGAAATTTACAAGAGTCTTTTCTTAAAAAATAAATCCTTTGAGCAAATTATAGTTAGAGAATCCTATGAGGAGTGTTTAAGGTTTTCATTAAATGACTCATGAAAGATTAATGGGAAGAGCAGCTATTCCTCTTGCTGAGTAGCATGCTAGCAACAGGGGACTGTATTCCCTACGGGGTGGGCTGTTTTCCAGAGAAACCTGAAGCTTTTCAAAGATGTCCAGCAGGAGCTGTTGAATGACTAAACCCTGAAATGGAGAAGGTGGGAAGTAGTCTTTCAGTCATCATGTTCTTAGATGGACCTAAGCGGATTTAAGGACTGGATGATTGGCATCTTCAGCWCCTGAGATATCCGTGTTAGTCCACGCAGCAGAGGACGAGGAGTCGATTCGTTCAGAAGCAATAGTGGGCCTAGGAAGCTGACTGCATTACAACTGCATTACAGCTTCAGTCACTAAAACGCAGGCCGCTGGTCTTGCTTAACTCAGCCTAACAGTGCAATGGGCATTTTCTGTTGGCCTTAGTTAGTCTGCCCTCCAGCTTAGACATTATTGTCCTAGAGAAAAAGATGATTGGAGAGGATTTAGGTAAAAACAGCTCACAAAAGGATTTCCAGAAGGTACATCCTGAGTTGCAAAATTTACCCTAGCATGAAAGACAGAAATGCAAATGCAAATTAACGGSTTCATTAGCTGCAAAATTGTATCAGCGGATATTAGCCTGAGGGGACTCCCTCGGCTTTTTCGGTACCATGGGGATAACTAATAACCTTAACAGCATTGTCTCTTTTTCTAGAATGGACTCCCTGACTTTGCCCATGGTAGAAAGGGACAACTAAAAATAAGCGAGTTGCTAAGCCCTCTGCAGACTACTTGTAGCATGAATTTGTTTCTGCTGAAATAACAATACCAATCCAGTTTGCTTTCTTGGAGCTGCTGCAAAGCTTAGATGTGAGAATGCTCTTTTGCTCCGTTGCTCTCTCAGAGATATGGTGTAGTGCTGCGAGGAGGAAGAGTTTTCCTATAATGATAGCRTACAATGTGTTATATGTATTTTTTWTCTTTATCTGTCCRAAAACTATAATTGTTTCCTTTCACTGAATGTTGCCTTCTCTCATTTTGWAGTATAAAGAAATATTACATTCTAGACTGATTCTTCCATGCCACAATGCATGGAATACATAAATGTTCACTTTTATAATTCTTCTTTCTAAGGCAAATAGGGCTGATTTGTTTAGTTTCCTTTCGTAGGAGATTTTTTTCCATATTACTAGTGATTCTCTTTACCTCTTCCTGAACTCCTTTTAGCTCTCAATACCCTTTTGAGATGGGCCAGTAGTACTGCATTTATGCTATAGATGATGCTGTGCTCTTGGTCACTATAAAGTTTGTGCTTATTTTCACAAACCCTTTTRAAACCTGCTACTGTGTCTTCAGGGCAGGGGGTAAGTAGTACCTAATGGGAAACATATTTCTAGTCCTTCATTTGTAAAATGTAAATTCCTGTARATTCCTTCTTGTAAAATTCAAGTGGGAAGAAAAGGTGATTAATGCACAGGGCTCGGAATCACGAGAAATGATTTATCCTCCATGGCTTGCTGGTCATGTCCTAGGGAAAACCACAAAAGGCAAAATTTAACCATGTTCATATTTATCACAGCAACAAATTTGGCCATTAGCTTATGAAACCGTTTTCCCATGAGTGACATATCAATGTACATTTGCAGGAGTATTGAGTATTCGGTGCTGTGTATTCTAATAAGTAGTATCCATCCTTTTTAGTGGGATCAGATTGATTGCATGGTCTCATTACACCTGACTAGACCTCTAGTATACTCTGGTATAGATAGGAAGAAATAGTAAGTAGAAGCACAGTACCAAAATGGGGAACAGAGGATTTTAGTCACAATGATGAAACCCTTTGGATAAAATGAATGACTGAAAAAAAAACTTTTGTGTCAGAAATATTAGAGATTAATTCACATGTACAAAAACATCTTAGCTGGAAGGAAAACAGTCATGGTATAAATAGCACTGTCTGCCAGCATGTTCTCACTGGATTAAGGTTAACAAGCACAGACTGAAGAGTCATAAGTAGATAGGGCTATGTGCTTGCTTAACAGTTATTTAGGCCTTGTTCGTGTTGCACTCTTCCTGCCTTGGATTTGCCCCTCCCATAGTCCCAAAGACTGTCCCAAAGCCTATTCAAAGATAYGCAAAGTGTATCGTTAGCATCATGCTCGATTAAAGCTTTTTTAACAGAAAACTTGCAGCTAAAACAGAAGCGATTAAGAGAAGGGCTACAACCCGGAAAACAGCTGTGCTCTTCAGTTTGGATATCCGACAAGCACTTATCCTAACACATCGCTGGAACTAGGGCCCTACAACTAGAGCGYTGGCTTTCTGAAAGACGTATCCCCCACACCTCGATAAGGCTGCTCTTGCGCCTTCCTCTTATCTAGGGACCTGCTAATGTGGCTGTTGAGCCCTGGGCAGTACTGAAATGTTTGTTTCCAGTTCAGCATGAACTACCCCTTTTATGAGTTAGGTTATTGCACTTGCTTTGAGAAGTCTGGCCTGAATATCCAAAGCAACTGCTGCGGCAGAGCTTCCAGATCGCGGGGAGCAGCAGCTGTTTGTTGAGAATGTTTTGGCARTTGCAGTTTAGTGCATCTGTAGTGGGATCAGCTTAACCTAACCTCGGGGAGAACGTGAAAAATGAGCATCAGTTTACATATTTACAAGCTCCCTAAGCAAGACATCCTCTTATAATATTGAGGCAACGGTTACATTAGAAACCAACAGCGCTAATGTTAATAGCACTGCTTCACATTTATTTTGATATACTCTGTTTGCATGTGGTGTCTTTTCTCTGCTTTTGGCAAAGAGCTGAATGAAAATGGCTGTTCGTTTAGCTGGAGTTTAGAAAAAAAATCTAAATCTGCTTTTCTGAAAGGCTTGCAGCTTCCTTGGGAGACAGTGACCAGTCTCAGAAATAGCGATGGCCGCATCTCCGGTGCGTGGTGTGTTGCAGCCCTTGTCCTGTGTTATTCTAAGACGTGTTCTTCCTTTTTTGTTGCAGGGGAGCCAGAATTTAAATATGTTGGGAATATGCATGGGAATGAAGCTGTTGGAAGGGAATTGCTCGTCTTCTTGGCTCAGTACCTATGTAATGAATACCAGAAAGGAAATGAAACTATTATCAACTTGATCCACAGCACACGTATCCATATCATGCCATCTTTGAATCCAGACGGCTTTGAGAAGGCAGCATCCCAGGTCTGTAAGGCTACTGGTAATAAGAATAGTTATCGATGCCTGTATCAGCCTTAGGCTCGTAATGGAACCTGAACTGACAAATACACCAACTTTTGCCAGGTTTATGGTGATTGTCAGATGGAACAACCTAACTGCAGTATTTTCTAATAGGACCGTAGCCTTCTTCTATTTAACAATGCGGGTTATGAACTTCGGTTACTACTACAAATGGTTTTCAATCAAGAGGCATTTCTAAGTTAAATGAATTCGCTGTACTTTAAAATATTACAATGTTTTTTTCCCATGTATACTCTTTCATCTAAATTCACTGACCAAAATGTTTCTGAAACAAGTATCGTATTACTAATCATATTTTTTTATACGTCATGTTTCAGAAGTGGCAAAAAGGAATGTTTCCATTAAAAATATTCTCATGTAAATGCATTTATGCATTTCCTTCACATCCATCATTCACATTCAGCATAAAACAAGCATAAAACTTTGCAAGACATTTTTAAAAAATAAAAGAAAAAAAWTRATTTTAAGTCTTAGGCATGAAATACTTTCAATTAAGCTGTCATTTAGAAAAATTTAACATATTATTTAGGATGAAGAGTCAAACAAGAAAATGTGATATGTTACTGTGCGGTTAGAAAATAGAGGCCAAATAGGATTTTGTTATGTAGGGTTTTTAATATGTGTTATGTAGTAAACAAAATTAAGAATTTTCTTGTTTTACAGGACGTACGGATTATTTTTATTAATGTAAAAATATTGAATCATTCTATGCAGATTTCTATTTATGATTAAATAATTCACATYTTATTAAGCTGCTTATTAAACTGATTCTCACGAAATCTTTTTATTAAAAAAAAAAAGAACTATTTTAAAACATATTCAATATTATGTCTCCCTCTAGTGGCAGTAAAGCAAAAGCTGTCCTTAAATTGGTGCAGTATTTTACTTGTTAGAAGTCTCCTATCTATCGTGATTCTAATTTAGAATTTGAAAGTTTYGCTCTTGAGCGAAGTATACTTGCTTTTACAGAACTGCCTTATACAATTGCATACAATTTATGATACAATTTTGCTTTTGTGCCGCTCTTGTTCTAATTAGTGATATATTGATCTTATACAGTGTTTGACAGTATTAAAACCAAAAATCAAACCAAATCTACTTTACAGAGTACTGAAAGCTTGTAGAGACAGCCTGGAGAAAACTATGCACTTGGTGGAACTGAAGGCATTTCCTTGATTCAAAACACAACCTCCTTTAGAGAACTAGCTTAAAGAAAAGATTATGCAAAAATTCTCATTGCATCTTTATCTAACATCATCATTTCACTGAATGAAGCTGACAGACACCATAAAAATGAAAAACTCGGGAAAAGAAAGATTAAGATTCTTCTTTACCCTGGAACCACTTAGACAAACTTTGACATAAGTTGCAAATGTTCCTTGCAGCTGTTTGATAAATCTGTAGCTGCTCTCAGGCTCACCAAAACRTGGTCTATAAATCATGACCGCAGGCATAAGGCAAAAGGGAAAAAACAAGTCCTGAGGGCAGAGTCAGCAGGCATAAACTGGGCGGGTACTGGAAAACCTGATGTTTCTGGTAATTTCACCCACCCTCAGTCCAGATCAGCTGCTACAAGAGTGATCCTCTGCTCCAAGTGACAGAGGCTGGTTTTGTTCCTGTGACTCAGCTGTCGGTGCTTCAAAAGCTTTCACTGCCATATGATCTCTTCTTCTCCTCCTCAAGAACATGAGAAGTAAAATCATAATTTGAATTTATATGGGTATCTCGTAAAGCTTGATGCGAAAGTCCATGAATCTGCTGATTTCCCTTCCCTTCCCTTTCTGTTTTTTTCCTCATTCAGCCTGGTGAGCTTAAAGACTGGTTTGTTGGTCGGAGTAATGCCCAAGGAATAGATCTAAACCGAAATTTCCCCGATCTTGATAGAATAGTCTATGTTAATGAGAAAGAAGGTGGCCCAAACAATCACCTGCTGAAAAACATGAAGAAAGCTGTAGACCAGAATCCTAAGGTAAGTAGTGACTGTGTATCAAGTCCTTTAGAAGCCTCTTCTATTTTCTTCAAGCAGACACATAGCAAATTCTAAGAGCAGTATGTATGGTCTTTACATGATTCAAGTTCTTGTAAATATTTTGCTCTTTTTGTTACTTTAAATTTATCCATCTGATGTTTCTTACTGTTCTTCTCAAAGTTGCTTTCTGTAGTACACCCTTTTGATCCATATTAACCATCCATGGTTAACCCTTAGCAAAAGGAGGTTCTAGAGATTACAATGTTGTGACTGCAGTCTCATAGGGTTGTAGCTTCAACAGCCATATTCTGGCCTGAAATTCTAATTATTAGATGAAATTATTTTACTTCCAGTAGAGAGAATACAGTACATCGTACCCACAATTATTTTAAATTTATTTTCCAAATTTAAGTTTGCCATATTTTTTTTTTATCTTTAAGGGAAAAAAAGTCCATCATTGAGATTTCTTTTTCCATGGTATCATTCAGAACTGATTTACACCGGTTTTAGACAGCTATGAAGCGACTTAGACTAGTTCTGTCATAGAGGACTGAGCTAGTTCTCCCTGAAGCCAAAATAAGATTGCTTTTCATTTAAATGGCTTGCACAACGTGTGTGATCAGAATTAAGCCCCAAAATTAATTTAATTAATTATATAACCTTCTACACTGAATGCTGCACATACTATTTTGTTGTAGCTTGCTCCTGAAACGAAAGGTGTGATTCACTGGATTATGGATATTCCCTTTGTGCTCTCTGCCAATCTTCATGGAGGAGACCTTGTTGCAAACTATCCTTACGATGAGACTCGGAGTGGTATGTAGTATGAGTTGACATGAAATAGTAGGAGATACAAATTGTATTCTATACTTATTTCACTGTTACCTAAGATCCATTCTGTAAATGCTATGTCACTGCACTAGAATTGATTGTTCTAGCATATTACTCGTTAATTACTTAYGCTTTTAAAGCTTGTCACTGTATGACTATGTTTTCTAGGTTTGAAGATAACTAGCTTTTCTCAGTGGAGTTACATCACAAAACTGGTGTAATACCTCAGGGAATCGTGGTCCCCCCTGTGTATAATCAAGGCAACTTAGATCTAAAATTAGTTAGGGTGTTTTCACCCTCTTAAYTGAAGCAAGAAACTTGTATCTGGGCTTATCTGTATGATCTAAAGTTTCTCTACTGGTACCTTTAAACAGTGAATTTCTGAAAGTGAAAATAGAAACAATTATCTTTGTTTCTGCGTTCTCAGTATTGCTCATTTCTAAAAAAAAGTTTTGCACTGTGGCAGAGAAAATGTTATCATTTAGCACACGGTAATATTAAACTTTGCTTTTCTGCCATGGGGAGATGTGCACGTGACTGAAATGATCATGATATGATGGTATTGTTTGGGATTGTCTTTCTTCACTCTACTTTCATACAATTTATATATGTGTGTTCTCTTATACAGTATTCAAAGCCTAGAATAATTCAGGTATTTTGGTATATTTTGAAATTATTATCATTTTAAGGCTGATATCAATAGTCACATTGATAATAGGGCAAAGTGGTACAGACAATTGATGAAATAGGAGAATATGACTGTTACTAAAATAGTGCTATATTAATTTGTGGTGCTGTAATACTCTTACTTCTGGAGATGGAGAATTTCCCGTCACAGAGCTGCTGCGCAGCGTTCGTAGTCTAGGATGCGTTGCCGGTCTGTTTGACCGCCCTTCTGACAGCCCTGCTTTCTGGATTTGTCGTGTTCCCTAGGCAGCGCCCACGAGTACAGCCCCTGCCCTGATGACGCTGTTTTTCAGAGCCTGGCTCGCAGTTATTCTTCTTTCAACCCCGCCATGTCTGATGYGGACAGGCCGCCGTGCCGTAAAAATGACGACGACAGCAGCTTCGTGGATGGGACGACGAACGGCGGCGCGTGGTACAGCGTCCCGGGAGGTGAGTCCCGCCGCAGGGGCGTTCGCTGGCTCTGGCGATTGCTTTAAGCTTGAGTTTTCACCCATTTAATTACAGACTAGTATGTCACAAGGTTATCCGCCATTTTTGGTGTGTTTAAGGCTCAAAGACTGATGACTCACCGCAGTGCATAAATAAAATCCCATAAAGCTGATCATGATGCCAGTTTAAAATACTCCTCTTTTRCTGCTTCTTCTATAATGTTTCTCCATTCAGGGCTCAGGTTATTACAAATGTGTTTWACAGTGGGCCAGTGATCGCTACATTAATGTGATGAGAACTTAAGTTAAAAAAAAAATCTCATAACAAAACTGATAGGAGATAGCAGGCTACTGGCTGTTCATTATAACCTCAGTAATGAAAGCATCCAGCCTTGAAAGATGGTTCAGCAGTGTTGGAGACAACGGGAGCTCGGCCCTTGGTTTCGAYGGGAACAAAATCCAACTGTGAAGATATTTGCATCTTTATACGTCCTGGCTTAATTAGTGCTTGATGCATACCAACACCCTTGTTTGCTTTCATCTTAATGCTCAGATGACAGTCTCTGAATGAAGCTTGCATTTTTATCGGTGCACATAATGAGTAGGAGTCTCCCAAAGTCTTAGCCTAAGTGATAGCTGAACTCTGCTCTGTTACAGTAAAAGGGATTTTACTACCACCTTCAACAGGAACATAATTAAGCCAGTGTTAAGAGCTTAGGAACAGAGCAACTAAGGGTAGTGCTCACATAGGCAGCAATTATCTCCTTATTTTTATAGTYGTTATCCTCAGTCTTCACAGAGGCAGTGTATTTCCTCTGCTGTGGTACTACTGAGCTGGTTGTAAGGTAAAATTTTAGCATTTCTGAATACGACTGAAAAGCAAACATCTCCCTTTGTGTGAAGCTTTCAATGGGCTTCAGTCTGGAACTATGAAAACACCCTGGAAAATGGAATTGGCATGATTTAATATAAATATAAATAATATGAATATAAATAAAATACTGAAAGCTTTAATAGTTAAAATTAGTTTCATTTCAGTCCAAAAATATCTTAATAAATGTTAACTAAATGGTAATTGATTAACATTTTAATTAATTAATTGATGGTAACGGTAAATTAATTATTAGTAATTAAGAAGTAATTATTAATAAGTATTAGTAATTAATAAATGTTAACTGTAAAATATGGATATAATTTTTTCATTCTTTCCTTGTGAAAATGCTATCAAAATCAGTATTTCCATTGTTCTGGTGACGTCTTTTGATTCTGACTAGATTGCACATGCCATTGGCACATTTTCCATTAGAAGAAAATTGTTAGAAATTCGAAAGAAAGACAGCGAATTCCCTAAGTGAGGCATTTTTCCCCCCATGTATATGTACAATATACAAATTAGAAAGGAAGTAGGTTAGTAGAAAGGAATCCTTGTTCTAGCTAGGATCTATGATCCTAGTATAGTACACCTAATAAAAAAATAGTGAAATGACAGTAGACTTAGGGCCATACAGCATGATTCTGCTCTTTCAAATGTAAAAATCAGCTGGCAAGCTGTAGCTGTTGAACAAAACCTCCATGCTAATATCTGCCATGGTATGACTTGGAAAAAACAAAAATAATTCAGCCAAAAGAGTTCTGTTGTTTCCATGTCTAGTGCTAAGGAAAATAACTACACATTATTTGGTTCCTGTTAAAATTTTCTTGGATGCTTTTTGTCTCAAAAAGCTGCAGGATCAGGAAACTGAGATGTGGGAATTAAATGACTGTTTTTATCAGTGACCTTCTGCTATCTATGTGATAATGCACTCAAAGTTAGCAGTGCTATGAGCTGTTGAAAAGCAATTTGTATTGATTTTGAAAAAGTAATTCATTTTACCAGAGTTTACAAGGAACACTCTCTGAAGACCTCGTCTACACAGTGTCTGATCTGTTTCTGAGCTAGGGTGGAWCTTTGCCTTTGCACCTTCAGGTTGCTGTAGGCTGTTCTGGGTCCCAGTACAGGATATGGTCTACAGGTTAGACTTGTCTCCCTGTGTGATCTCCCTGGACTGGGTGGAGGCAGAATAGAAGGGGATTTGCCTCAACTTTTTAAARCAAGGAGAAGAACTGGAAGCATAGAGATAGAAAATAGATAGAGAGGGTAATTAAACTGTATTTGGTGTAGAAAGAAGTGCAGTGCTTGAGCAGAGCAGAGGCAAGGGAAAGGAAAAGGAAAGAGTGAGGGGCAGCTGAGCTAAGTGAGGTCTCCTGGACTCCCTCCTTGACAGTGCCTCATCAGACCCAGTGCTGTGACCTGTGAGGGGCCATTTTTTCTTTCTAATAAATTATTAGAATTGCTGTTGTTCTCTAGAGCTTGTGGTGCTCCAGGTTGTGCTGCATCCTACAAATTTCTTTGCCCCCATGCTTTGCCCACAGGGACTTTTACCTTCTGTTAGAGACAGCATTACATGGTAGTTTGATAGCAGTCYCCATCAGTATGAAGGGATATTGATAAAGTTCGTATGCAAGAATTGTATGTTGGTGGCTCTCATATGAACATAGGTTGCTTCTGCATGTTTTTTTCTGAAGAGCCTGATGTTTGCAGTAGGAAGACTGAATGTCTGGTGGTAGAAATGTCTAGGAGCAACTCTTGTCTCAAATTGGAGTAAAGGATGTACTTGCCATTGAATTTATATTCTGTCCTTACCCTCCTTGTAAAGTCTCAGGATTTCCTCATCAAACRCCTGTAGCCCTAGTCAAGGTAGCAATTCTCCAGTCATGCTTTAGGGYTTTGGGGTAGAGAGAGCAGACAATATATAGGGAATATTTACCACCTGCTTCTGTGAATTAATTCACCTTTCTGAAAGATTTTCTCACCATTATCTACTAAATAGTTCCTTTCTTCTGTGGAACAGGGACACAGAGAGAGGCATTCAGCTCTCCCATGGGATCTTTGTGCTAAATCCATGGCTATGACGCCTGTTACACTTGTTTTGTATTAGCTGTCATCTATAATTAGTTAATACTTGTAGGTTTTTCAGAGAGTAGCAAGCAAAGGTGAAGAGGTGGTTCTGTGTTCAGGAAAGGTCCTTTCAGCCGCCAGAGCCTGGGAACAAATCAGCCTGTATACTGAATCAGTGCTATTTTTAACACAGGTCTTCTCCCGATCAGCATGTAATGACTTTAYTTATGCACAAGAAAGCCAAATTTAATTTGCGCAGACAGCTTTGATTCTGGTATTTCCTTAGCATTTGAGTGCATGGCTTTTCAATACTAATAATGTTCTTTTAATGTACCTTTCATGTGGAATATCTATTTGAAAATACAAATGAGAATAGCAGATAGTAATTAATTACTCACTAGCTGCATGCCTGTTCTGCTTGTCCTGTCATTACAGTCACCTGAGTCTAATCAGATTCATATGTCATTACAAAAATAGCATTTACAAGCAGCTTACATTACTGTGTAACTAGGCTATTGTTTAAGTGCCTTTTTCTGTAAATCCAGACTGTAAATCACTCTTGGCACTCAATTAGTTAATTCCTAGCTTGAATTACATTTGAAGTTTTCAGTTTTAGAATCAATGTTAAGGCCTTTTTTAGGATTTTATACAAGCCATGTAGGAGGCACATGCTCTCCTCATTACCCACAGAGCTCAAGTTCATCCTGTCCTGTTAGAGATTATTGTCTCTATATATGTAGAAGTTGAATAAGCTTAGTGTTGTAACTTGTAATGCAAAATCTAAGCAATTTAGATGCCAGGGGCTCCTTTGGTCTTCACTTGCTTTGTGAAGGTTGGAGTTCCTTTTTTAAAGTCAAAGATTTCTTTTCTCCCAAATTCTGAGCTTATTTTTGTAAGTACCAAAATGGAGAAACTGCAGTCCTTCAGAATTACAGAACAGTGTTGCTCAGTTCTGAAAAAAAAAAAAATCCCACTCATAACCAGAAATGAAAGGCATGAATCTCAGTTTTATCTGAAGTGTACTAAACTTTTCTGATCTTCAGAGTGATCCCTGCTGAAGTATAAAAAATAACTTTTGTGCTATCTTTTGTTAAAAGGAGAGGCTGTGGGAGTGTAGGGTTGTGCATGTATGTGATAGATCCCATGTGCTTAACAAGAAAGCAGGAATAGGGCAGTTCGAGGGCTTGGCTGTTGTGGTTTTGAATACATCTTCTACCTTATCACTAGGCTTAATAGGCAGGTAAAGAGTGCAAATTGTTGCCATTCAGATGCTCTCCAAATTACAGATGTGGTAGGCCACAGTTTAGAACTAGGCTACCTTCACCCCCTCCACCATCCTTAGAGATCATCTTCACCTGCAGGTCGGTGATACAAGCTGAATCTTTTTCAAGAGCAACACATATAAGCCCTGGACCAAACCAAGAGCTGGGAAGCAAATTGTAGAATAGAATATGGCCATTGTGCACAAAATAGGAAACTATGTTTTTTTTTTTGTTTGTTTTTGTTTTTTTTTTATTCTGTCCTTGAAAAACTTGGGCATCCCTGCTATCACCTTGCTTTGGGAGGCAGGGGAGGTAGTAGGGAGGGAGACACTGAACAGTGTTCCTGAGAACTGGAGCAGCAATGGTCAAAAGCTGTTGCCATCACAGTAAAATTAGATCATCCTTCAGCTCTCAGTTCTCGTCTTCATGGATTCTGACTTTGTTTTAGAAGAAAGACAAGAATCAAGAAAAAAAACAACATTAACTAGTGTCTGGAACAGATGCCAGCAGTCAGCACTGCTTTCAAGATTTTACTTGTGACTTTGCTGCTCTCTTGCTGTGGTGTGGCAMATGGTCCGTCTTGCTTTCTGCCTGGTGGGACATCAAACCCTTTCCTCCCAGGAGTACCTTTGCCTTCTGCATTGCGATTTTTCAGGCACCTAAAAAGGCTTAAAAATAAAAACAATTCTTTAGGAATATGAAAAGTCCCATTTCCTATTAGTAATTAGTAGTCTAGTTGCCTGGTTGGCAGGAAATAGAATATTCACCCTAATGTGCTGGCAAAATCCCATCTGACTCAATCTGTTCTTTGGCCTCTGCGTTCTTTTTTGAATATGACATCAACTCCCTGGACGTTGCTATGCACAAGGCCAGTGTTTGGGTAAAGACTGCATTGGGTCTCATGTGTAGCTTGCATGGGGGAACGTAGGGCTAAATGAATTAAAAACATCTGAAGCACTTTAAAACCTTCAGTGACTTCCACTGTGATGCTCAAAATGCATGATAGACTTTTTCTTTTCAGCCCTCCATCTGAGATTCCATTGGCTGTGCTAGGTGGGTTGACTGGGAAGTAATTCTAGACCAGCTTTTGTGAAGGATATATTTATAACCCTCCTGGGGACAGGCATGTCCTCCTCCAGCTGGTTGTTACACTCACAAAACTGGAAACCATTTTGGGTATCAACTGACTCATTTGAGAACATAGCCAATATTTCCATGTAGTTAGGGAAGGGCCTCAGCAGTGCAAAAGAGTACACCTTTCTTGTGATTTTTTTTTCCTAGTTTTTATTCCTAGTGGTGATTATACTGTGTATATTTCAAAATTCCTATGATTGAAATAGCATTAATACATGGAAGGCTGTCCAGTACTTACTGATCATATTTCACTTTATTATGTTTCGTTTGCTTTATAACTAATTGTCATATACCATGCCTTACAAAATGATCACTTTTTACTTTCATCTGGAAAAATTTGAGTCATATTTGGAAATAATTTCAGTTTCTCAAGAGAAAAAATAACTTCTGTGTTAGGTATTTAAAGAGGTATGTTAGATGTGAACAGTGAAGTCCTTTCTAAATTCTCCCTGGGGAGAAAGTGTTTCCAGAAATTAATTGTCTTGTTGGTAGCTCTGATTTAACACTGCCCTGTGCAGACCTAAGCTGATAAAATAGAACTGCATCAATTGTATTTACAGGTATATTTTTCTTAATATGACCATCATTTCACATGTCTCTCTTTACTTCTTGTACTTCAGAACAATATAAAATAAATCACCAACTCTCTTTTCTGGAATTGCAGGAATGCAGGATTTCAATTACCTCAGCAGCAATTGCTTTGAAATCACAGTGGAGCTTAGCTGTGAAAAATTCCCTCCTGAAGAAACTCTGAAGGGCTACTGGGAAGACAACAAGAACTCGCTTATCAATTACATTGAGCAGGTAACAAAAAAGAGGGTAGTAAAACTCCAGTTGTTGTATGTGAAACTTCTAAACATTGCATTGTGTAAACATCTAGTTCAAAATCTCTTATTAACCCAATTGCTGCTTCATAATCTTTATACATCTCTAAGGTGATAAATACTGAGTGATCTTTCTAAAGATGTGGAAGAAGAGAGGAAAAGAAAAGAGAAGATGGATTAATCTCACTTTACTTAATCTGTTACAGATATTTAATTTAAATCATTTATATCAACTCCCTCAATGAAAAGAAATACCCATCTCCAGAGTAGGATTAACTCCACCAGCACTGATACGTATGCTAAGAGGAGATGGATTGCCCTCTACAGACAGGAAAGTGTGTTTACRAAGCATGGAATGAATCACTCTGAATGTACAGGGAGCCTAGATGACTAATTTAGATTATAGCTGCCTGGTGGTTCATTTTAACACCAGAGGAAGAACTCTAATCCTGGTTTTGTAGATACTCCCCAGCTCCCCGCTGAAATTAAGTACAGAGCCATCTATGTGATTAAAGTGAATGATTCTATTAAAAATAATGTGGAATCAGATTAGAAGTCTGAAGCACAGTTATGGGTTTAGATAACCTCGTGCTAATATGTTGTTAGAAGTTAAGACTGCTGAAATAGATCTGATTTTTTAAGCATTTAATGCCGTTGTAACAGACTGAACTAAAAATATGTCCAAACAGTGTAGGAGTTTGGGATTTAGGAAACCTGGATGTTATAGTGAAAGATCATGAACAGATATGATATCATTTACATGATGTATCCCTGGGTCTGTGAAATCAGAAATATATCTTGATAGAAGAGCTGGACAAATAATAGATGCATTTCTTAAAGAATTTACTTATGCAGGAATGCTTTAGTTGGCCACATAGACTATTTGAAATGTGTAAGTTACACTGTTTGGTCAGTAAGTTGTATGTGGGCTGAGGAAAAGGCTGTRTCTGCACTGTAGGTTTTTACTCATTTATTACGGGCTCCCTCTCTCTGCTGTCCAGCACTTCTTTAGCTCCTTTGCACAGGGGTTAATTTTCTCTAATTCATTGAAAACTATTGTGTCACTGTATTTTCGTAGCTGTTAATGTGTGAGAGCTCCATCTGCCAACTTCCTTAGCTCCTGTGGAGCTGCCAGCTTTATCCTGGAAGTTCAGATGGATTAGCTGGMGTTGCTTTTAACCTTCTTACAGAATAAAAGGTCCAGTTCTACGGTCTAGCTCTCCAGTGGTTGTTGAGAACAGTTGCAAATATGGATTTTCTACTTTTCTAAGCTGATGTCTGTCCCTTGGTTTAAATTAGAGGAATCTGACGAACTCAATTATAGCAGCTGGATACATCATATAGGTCCTTAAAAGTGAACGTATACAAACTCAGGAATCTCAAAATAGAATTTGTGATCCTAAAATCTTCYTTTCAAAGGCCACAGAATCAGAGAGGTGCCTAAACTCCACAACACTTCCCTGCTTAAYTTCCAAGCCCCGAATAAGGTGTGTGTCTGTTCGGGTTCAAAACGTCCCAGTTCTCCCCAGTGCTAAGGGATCAATACTTACCTCTGTCAGAAGGTAGCTCTTCCTCAAGCGATCTCCTCTGAGGAGATCAGTCCGCAAAAGAAAGCCAGCAGGAATTGTCCTCCCACACACTGTGGTCAGATTGGGGCTTTAATTTTATATATGCTGGGCAGAGAAGGATTAGATAATGCTGGTGCTTGCTGGGGACAAAGCAGGAAGTGATTCTGAGTTTGGTCCCTGCTCCTCAGGTGTTTTGATAGTTCACATTAAATGTTAGTCCAGTTGCTGTTCCTCCTTTGAATCTAAAGAAAGCAGAGAGTCCTGTTCACTTCTTTGAAACCGGAGCTCGTGATCCCGAGAGGCCCGTGCATGTCCTTCTGCAGCCCAGTGCGTTGCTGAGACAAGATGGAATTAGGACATGACCCCTCATGGCCTTTCTCTCGCAGGCTGTGTGGGGAGCGCTGAGACTCTAAATGGCTCAGCTCCAAGACCTGGGTTGGGGTACACAACACAGAGAGCTCAAGCATCCCACGCTGGGTTCTCGACTGCCCGTGGAAGTCCCAGTGCTTAAATTCAACCTTGTTCGTATTTGACTTCTAAGATGTTGTGTCCTTTATTAGCCCTAAATTCTTCAACTAGTTGAAGAAACTAAAAAAAGTTGGTTTTCAGACTGCCTTTCAAAACTTTTCAAAATGTTCATTAATTCCCAGTAACAAAGAGTTTCAAGTGACTGTTCATTTCCATAATGGTTTGCTGCAAATTTCTGAGAAACGTTTGTGTAGTGTGAAGGAATTAGTATAACTAACAGCTGGATTCCTTTAACTCAGTCACGGCTCATTCCATTACGATGTTTAATAATTTTCCTTGATAGTTGTCATCATGTGAACTGTGGGATCCATAACATATATCATTAGGTATATCCATAGATACTTCACTGACTGGAACAGCCACCTTTCTTCAAAAATTTTTCGATAATTTCCCACATGTTGCTAACTATTTATTTATTTTCTAGGTTCATCGAGGAGTGAAGGGGTTTGTTAAAGATCTTCAGGGCAATCCGATAGCAAATGCAACAATCTCTGTGGAGGGAATAAGCCATGATATTACATCAGGTGAGTGTTGTACTTCAAGAAAACAAGAAGTGCTTGAGTTAGGCCATTGCAGATCTTGTTAGCTGAAGCTTATTTAAAAGTAAGCAAATTTTGAAGCCAGCAGAACATGTTGTACCTCAAGAAGATTGTTACCTGCTTCATTTCATGAATCTTCCTATTCTATTTTGCTTTCAAAGGAGCTAAAGATTGGTTGTTGGGACGTGACAGGTCTGTATTGTGAATAATTTCCTATGGCTGTTGGTGACTCATGCTTAGCTTGCCTTCTGATTCGAGGTGCGGTGGTGTTTCACAGCTCTGGCAGGATTTAACGTCCTGTTTGCGGTGCCATTTTGAGTATAAAAGCTAAAAGCAGTCGAAATCTCTTATATTACTTACGATACAATTGTATCTTTGGTATGTAAATTCTTGACAAATTTTCAGTTACGTGATTTCCTTCGGTGAAGATAAATTCTACTTGCGGTTTACAATTGATACACCTTTCTCTTTCAGAGCTGCCCTTCTAAAAATATTTTTTTGGTGTTTATAGCAGGTTATGTGTCACCTCTTAACTCTTGTTGCACCTTGTTCTAGAGGTGAATTTAAAGACAATTCGCATAGTGCCAGCTTGAAGTCTTCACTATAGACCTATGAGTTCTCACTTCGAATGGCAATTTTGTATTTGTACAAGGTACTGATTAGAAAAACAACAATAAAATGCCGATGCTTTGTGCAWGACTTTACATTATGGTCATTTTTCCACCAATATGTCTCTCTGTAGTGTTCCAGACATAGAGAATCCTGTGATACAGGACTGATCAGCCCTCCAGTTGGCTTCCACTGTTATTTATTCTCACATCACCTGCAAAGAGGGCAGCATTTCTGCCAGCCAGGAGAACAGCCCATAATAACTTAAGCCATCTTCTTTCTCTGTGTATAAAAAGGAAACAAAGCATAAAGACAGGGAATAAATAGATAGGGTTWATGAAGAGGGAATAAGTGGTGCAAAGAGATATTTTTGAGGTATTGGAGATTGGTATAGATGATATTACACCTRTGTTACGGAAAAGCATCTAGTCGTGAACCCTCTCATATCACTATGTGTGTATAAGCCTAGAAGTCATGTATTGTCAAATTACTGAGCAAATAAGCACTCAAATTTCAGTGCATTCAGAAAAGAGGATAAATGTGTTCTGGATTATTTTGCGGCTTCTCTGTTTGTGACGTAAAATTCAGCTTTGTTGTAGTGCCAGGTAGTAGAACTGTCATTATCGTTGCTCTTCAGCAGTATTTTTTCTTTATCTATTATGAAGAAAAAATTTTGAGAAAAGCTTAGTTTGGAGCCAAAATTCTTTAAATAAAGGATTTCTGAAATGAACTGACTGTTGACATTTTCTGACATAAGAATTGCAGACATTTAAATAATACTTCCCTCTGTGCTCAGACACTTCTAATCTTCCTGCGTAGCTGCAGAAGTGCCAAAAAACATTTAGGGAACTAACAGTAATAGTATGGCCAAGAGTTTTAAATGGCATTGATGACTGGTCTTGAGAACAGACCTTGCAAAATCTTGTGAAATTGTGTGTGTAAGGAGGAGATAGAGAACTTCACAGTATTAACCCATGAAGAATTACACAATTGGCCACTTACCGGGCACAGAGGATCTGATTCTCTGTGAAAATGGTAAAGGACTGTTTCTAGAGTGCAGGGTCATGCCTTTTTATTCTGCAACAGGAAAAGATTCTCTGCGGTAACACTCAGTAACTAGGAGCCTTTCTTTTACCTCGGTGGATCAAGCCTTGATTTATTCCTTTAGCTAAATGGAAGAAAAAAACCTCGGATGTTGCCTGGACACTGGAATGTGCAGATACTGATACTTCAGAGGTGATATATGTAAAACATCTCATGAAATAATTATTTAAGGCTTTCTCTAYGAAATAACCTGAGAAAGATGGTGCTGTTTATTTAAACTTGATTAGGGTAAACTTTGTTTACATTTGAATTTTCAGAATACTGAGGGACATCAAAGACGTTTTGCATGGCAGACTGAAATCCAAACTCTTAAATACAGCTAGCTAGTACCTTGGCTAGTGGAGAGCTTCTGAAGTAGAGTAATGTCCCACACTRTCCTTTTCCTCCATGTGCTAGGAAGTCTTCAAGCAGAAAAGGCAGAATCTTTAATGGAGCAGGTACAGCGCAAGCTCAGAGTTTAAATCTAACTTTTCATTACCTGAAGAGAAGAAAATCTGTGATGCTATATTTATACAGCACTTACAGAAGAATCCTTTCAGACAGACAAAAGAAAAGGGCTGACAGGAGTAAGAAAGAAGCTGTCAAGGCGTGCAGTCTCTTTTCCTTAGCTGCGTACTTAATTTTGCATTATGCATACTTCTTTGGAGTTGATTTTTTCTGCTTCTCCACAGCCAAGGATGGTGATTACTGGAGGTTGCTCGTGCCTGGAAATTACAAACTTACAGCTTCAGCACCGGGCTACCTAGCAATAACTAAGAAAGTAGCTGTTCCCTTTAGCCCTGCGGTTGTGGTAAGTGCTCATGTGTGTGTTGGTTGATCTTCTCATATTAAAAAAAAAAAAAAAACTCAGATTTTTTTCCTTTATGGTATATGTATATTCTGAAAGTACACTGCTACTCCTGGTAAATTCCAGTATATACTAATTTAGAAAATGGACTGGAAATCTACTCTTGTAGTACTCGTTGCATAAGCCACTAAGAAAACTCTCATTTTTAACTCTTATTTCATATGCTATTGGTCTAGCGATGACACAGAGAATGATAATGTTGAGATAATTGTACTTGTTTTTGTGTATTGATAGCAAATCAGATAGAAAATTACAGAGTTCTCTAGATAACATGACATAAAATTAAGAGATGTTGAGGTTTTCATTGAGACTAGATGTTTTTATTCTAAATTGTCAAGTGACTATCTGGGCAGGTTAAAAACTGTGTCTAGCTCTGTGCAGATGGATAGTGAGGGAGCGCTGTACTGTGTGGATACTCAGTATATTAGATGAATAAGATTTAGGCCGTATTTAAGAGTTCAGAAGCATTCTCAGTTCATCCTCCACACAARTGTGAATTTCACACTTAAAAATTAAAATAGATTCTCCTTTCCAAGTGTACATCGTATGCTAGGATGAATTATACTAGCACATCATGTCTATACTAATGAGCCATCTGTTAGAAAAGCTCCCTGGATTTTCCTGGTGGCATAAAATAAAAAGTATATTTCGATATGCTGGTAGTCTGCATTGCTAGGTGTTAAATTGCAACACATTGATAATACATTTTAATATATGCTAAAAGATTTAGGCTATTATTCAATTCCTAATTACATGGGCCCATATTTTTGAAGTATTTATACAAGTTAAGGATGGGACAGATGTCTGGCTTCCTTTGGAAATTTTACTACAATAGCTATCTGCATTTTTAGATACATTTATTGTACTGATATGCAAATATTGCACATTAAAACAGTCTTTGGAAAAAAAAAAAAAAACCTAAAATGGAAGATACTTTCCCTAGCCCCATGTCCATGTTAAATACCTTCTTTTGATAAGTGACGCGAAAAACCTACACTTGTCCTATGCATACTGATGTTTCTGATTCTTTCTGTTACTCAGGTTGATTTTGAACTGGAGTCATTGTCTGAAAGGAAAGAAGAGGAGAAAGAAGAGTTGATGGAATGGTGGAAGATGATGTCAGAAACACTAAATTTTTAAATGAAGATTTTGGCTTTACAGCTTTTAATCTGTTATATGTTGACTTAGTATAATGTACTGTGGAAAGTCCCTATATTTTAGATATTGTGCACTTCACAACAATTAACTTTGATTTTTTTCAGACATCTTTTGATTAATATTATTAAAAATAACTGTTAGACTCCTAGCTAGATAAATAAGTTATTAATTTCCTTTCATATCGTTATAGAAAAATTACTCTTAAACACAATGCCGAAAAACTGAGTGAATGTCTCTGCAGCCTATATGGAAGTATGATCTCTTGTGTATCATGTGAATATGTAGGTTAACTCTTGATTTTAAAAAAGAAATATGCAGTATTCAGTTCCCAGTACTGCCAGAAATATTTGACAGTGCATAGTAGTAGACAGTGCTCCTCACTGAGTTATGTAATGAATGTTATTGAAAAGATTTATAATAAAAGTGTGGTGGTGTAATAACATTTTACAAGGATTAAAATTCAGTATAACATTTTGTATGTCTCTGGTGTTGGGGCTTTTAAATATGTAAGAAACATTAGATTCTGACTTCATGTTAGTAAGTGGAAAGAATCTGCATAAGCTCTTTCATTAAAGATGGCATGAAACGAATCCAGGAAACAACAGACCTTTATTTCTTAATCTGCTAATGATACTTCAAGGCTATGTTTTAGTTATTTTTCCTTACTTATCAACCAAATTAAAAATTCTGAATGGATGAAGAGGAAAGCTTGTGCATTTTGTTAATATGCTGCTTGTGTTCATGTTTTACAGCAAGAAAAAAATTGTTTCAGGTGATGTCTATTCTAATTATCTAACTACTTTTTCAACAATCTTTTAATGTGTTGCCATTGTCTAGATAAGCAGCTGAAAGTTCATGTGTTCACTGAAAGCTACCAAAACTTTGCAGTTTAGAAATTGAACTGGAAACATACTGAGGACGGACATTTAGCCTCACAAGGCAAGGATGGTTTTGTTTTCAACTCTGTTTCTTCTTCTGGTTAGTAGTATCTAAAGCTAGAAGCAAGATAGATAAGTGGAAGTTTCATCAGTATGGTGAAATTTTACCAAAGTATTTGAAGCTAAAAAAAAATAAGCAATTTTGATTTTAAAAGATCTTTCAGCCTCCCCTTTTTAGTATTTTTTTAATTAACTTTCTTCAGCACTTTGCCTAGCACAAGTGAAACTTGCAGGAGTTAAACAATACACGTGAGCTGTAAAATCTTTAGCAGGTGCAGGTTTGATATAATTCTTTTGAAATCTTTTGAAATCACTGCAAGTATGCTATTTTATAGCAGCTATGCATATGTTTGAAGCATAGACATTATTGCTGGTCCGTTTTAATTCAAGATCAGGTGTTTGATATTGACAGTGATACTAAAGAAATAGAGGAAGGAAATCTGTGTTTTAATTGGCATATGATTTTAGATAAYGTTGTAGGAATTCAGTACCATTCAGAACCAACCAACAAGGCACTATCATGCTCCCACCTTAACTGCAAAATCACATGTTTAGGAATAGGATCCAAATTTACTTCCTTTGAGTATTTAAAAATCTACTGAAAATACTTTTTTTTTGAGAATTTGGGATTCTTTAATAAAAACGGATCTTGACCTTTTAAAGTAAAAGCCTCAGGGTTTAATATGCGTTGCTAAATTGATCAGCAATAAGATGGAATAATCTTTCTCTTGGCTGATCAAGAATTTTCTATTTAAATGTAGATGAGTATCTAAGCAGTAGCTATTGAAATCCAAACTTTAGGGGAACTTCACTTGCTGTAAATTGTTATACAATGTTGACTTTTGAATGTCCATCCTGATGAAGAATGCCTGTGGCAGACAAAGAATCGTATCTACACATGTGTCTTGATAAAAGCTTGTGGCTGGCTATGGACACGAACGTGCACAGATATAGGATGCCCAGTTATGCCCACTCAGTTGTTTGCTACATAGCAGCTTGAAAGGGTAAGATACAAAACATGTTCTGTATGCCTGGAAGTAATGGTATTATTTTCAAGTGAACCAGATAAAACAAATAGTATAAAAATACCCCCCCCCCAAAAAAAAAAAAAAAAAAAAAAAAAAGAGAGACTGCTGGCATGTGGGTAAGTGGCTACAGGAGGGTTTCTGACCTGTAAATTGGTGTAATAAGGAAAGTGTATGATTGTACAGATCACCCTGTTCTGCAAACAGTCCAAACAGTATTACTACAAGGTGCAACTCTTGTCATGCATCCACCACCTGTGTGGTAGATTCTCTGGCATAGTTAGTGCAGACATTACATCAAACTGATCTCATAACTTGTATTACATGTATAAGGTCCTCTAGTCTACTATTTCACGCATTAGTGATCAAATGTAATGTCCCATAAATTCCCTCTTTTGTTTTTCTTTGGAAAATGCTATTAGCTTGCCCTTATTGCAGTGAGACAGGTTACAGTAATTAAATGTTACAACACCAGAACCACTGCCACTGTTCTCACTGTAGGTAAACATTTTTAAGGACAGCATAGCCAGGACTCTCAATAAATAATTCATTGTGTAGCTTTTCTAGCTGACTTGAACTGTGTTGTAGGACTGTGTATGCTTAAATGGAAGATTAAAGTGTTGTGTGATGCTGAGCTTTTGGTTAAAAAGGCACGTGATGTACTATTGTACAATAAACCTACAGATTTGTTTAAGCTGTAAAATGTGTGAATAATTTACAGGTTCAAAACAATTTTTGGCTGTGCAGGTCTGCAAAGTATGCCAGAGACCTCCTCAGTGACATATATGTGCCAATTAATTTGTTACGTGAACAGAGAATCAGCACCGGGATTAGTGCCTGTATCCCACAGAGAGCAGTCCGTAGCCCCTTAACTTTGTGCCAGAACAGCCTTCTTTTGGCTTACGTGTTTCCTTACATTTTTCCCATGCAGGTTTTGTGGTCTACATGGATAGGAATGGGATGCTTTACATCCGTACAGCATCAGTGGGGGCAGTGTGTACTTCATGAGTCTCTCCCTTTCATAGTATTTACAATTGTTTTCTTTTTCCATGTTAATCCTTAGGATTAGTAAATACAGTTTATAGCAAAATGGGGTGGTGCYACACATTCCTATAATTATAACTCTGGTGGCCAGGATTATAATAATGAGGTGCATGAAATAAAAGCACTGCATTTGCAATACGTTTCCTTTTTCCCGGGTGGTGGTGTTCACCTTGATACGTCAGAATTGAAACATAGTCATGGCTATTTCTGGACTGACATCAATAACATCAATTAAAATATAAATTACAATAAAAGTGGTGCATAAGAAGGGGAGGAAGGTAGAATTGCTACAAATTTCTTATTCTCCCATTTGAGTTTTGTTTGACTCAGGACAGTGAAGGTCGTAGAGTAGCAGCAGTTTGTTTCTAAGAGTCTATCTCTAAGAGTCAGAGCTGCCTCCTAAAGCTGCCCAATAAACCTACTCCAGCGGAGGAGTGACATATTTTCTGCTTGTAGCTCGAAGGCATTGGAAATGACCCAGAAACATCACTCCCACGCTTGCTTTCTAACTCCCTGAATCTTGCACAGGGCCAATTCTGACAATCTTCTTGCAGGTATTACCTGCTATTACCTGCTATATGAGCACGCATATTGCATGCGCTGCGAGTAACTTACTGCTAGCTAGTATGGCTCAGAAGACTGGCCATCAACACAGTCTCTGTTCCAGAATTTCTGACTTCTTTAATTAGACCCAGAAAGCAAACACACCCAAGACATTTTCTGAAAGTCATGGTGTAAAAGCCCCAGTGGGATTCTTCGTCTCTTGGCTTCTGAGGGTTTTGAGTGAGCTTATGCAAAGTTTCCATTTTTAAAGTGTGTGCTTTAGGAGGAGAAGAAAGCAACAACCAAGAAGCTGATGTAATCCTGTGCCTCCAGGAGCTAAAGTTTTAAGCAATATAGCAGGTATTGGAATAGATACTATCAAAGGTGAAAGCTCTATAAACAGCTGCTGATTGCTTTTACTAACAGATATAATGGGAGCTATAATAATTAAGTTAAATGGTCTTGCAATGCTGATYTTTCTTCTGCTCTTCTCTTTCGTTTTGCCTCTCTGAGTCCTAGGTATTGTATTTCAGCAATGACTTAAACATGTCTTTAATTAGGTACCATTCATCACAGTTCTAGATTTTTCCCTGAATTAATGGTTAAGACTTGTATGTTATTTTATCTTTGTCCTACTTTGTATTAAGTTAAGCCACCACAGAGTTTTGTAATCACRCATCACTCTGTAACAGTGGAAATTGTCAAAGATAGAAGCTGAAGATTTTGGCTCCTGCRTTGAGAATGTTGAGGGAAATTGGCATTTGGGAATGAGCTGGAAGCCATTTAGTATTGTGAAATAAGTAAAGTTTCTCGATTTCTCTACTAATCATTCTTCAGTAAAGGTTTGAATAAGATTATGGGCCTAAGGGATCCTAGGAGTGCAATACGTCCATGGCTTTAAGGCTTTAGCTAAAGCTACTCTGGAAAGATTCCCATTAGCATCACTGGAGTTTTAATCAGACTCTCAGTCTGGGATATGATTAATTGGAGCTTCTGTTGCCAAGGCTGCTCATTTTGAATTAGTAGTAATTGTTCTTTATTTTTTCCAGAAGAAAAATGCAAAATAATAAACAAGAAATTAAGTTAATTTTCACAAAATGAAATAACACTTGTTTAAAGRTTACTGTAAGAGCAAAAGTAGAAATAATGGAGATTAATGTGATAGTGACTAGGTCACTGGAAGATAGGAGGATAAATCAGGAGAAYATTTTTGTTACGTTCACCATGAAGGATGTGATCAGGGCCATAATCAGAGACAAAATACTGAGCTAGATGAACTTCTGAGCTGATGATAGCATGGTAACAGTAAAGGAGATAACACCATTGCAATACCATCCAATAATCTGAGATTCCYGCTCTCCGGTCTTCTGAGGCGCGTGCTCTGGTATCCAAGTGTGCAGAGTCAACAACCCTCTTCCACATTCCAGCACCTCTAGCTCAAAAGGTAAATTTAACACATTTCAGAAACTATGGACAAGATTCAGGAAAGGACTTGGCTGCCCAGAGTGGTACAATATTACAGTTTGTCTTTCCTCCCTTCAGCTCACTAAGTATCTGATCATGGGAATTTCCTTGGCTGCCTGCAGGTCTCCTTCTCCCAGGAATATTTAAAAGTAGGTATCATGTAATTCTAATGTAACCAGCGACTCTGTGGAAATGACCAAGGGGGCTCCTGGCTCAGGCCRCTGCCTGATGCACTAGACTCCACACATTGTATTGAAGCCCATGCACTGGAATCTTTTATTGCATTTTGCCCTACAAACCCTATTAGCTATTTTAGTAGGAATTTTGCAAAAAAACTTCTGAAGGGAAGGTTTTCTTGTGCCTTCTTCAGGAAACTGAAAGACTAAATGAGAAAAAAACCCGTTCTGAACTTCATTATATGATACACGATACATTCTCCTCCAAATAAAACCAGATTCTGTCTTTTGTTTTCCAGTTCCACATTTCCAACAGACGAGCCTCAACATCAGATGCCTTTTGTGTGTATGATAATATGCAAGATGTAAAACATTTGCAGAGTCTTCTGATCATTCTTTTAATGTCTCAAATATTAGACATAGCTTGCAGCGAATTGCCACTGAAAAGAAACAAGATTCAGAGGACATTCTAAATTAAGTCAATGAACATCTGTAGGGCAATGTACTGGATAGCAGGCATTACAAGATGCCAAGATAAAGTCAAATTAGCGTGAAAACTATTCAGCATTATTAGTTATAGGATTACGCAAGTTGCTGGCACATTACATTAAAAATTCTTAGATAAATAGTTGACTGGAAAATAAAGTCCAAACAAAAAATAAAAAATTATATATAAGACAGTTGAACAAGTGTCACAGAAGAACGAATTTTTTTACCCTATGAAACTTCGTTTCACCACAGCAGTTAAATTTGTAAATGTATTCACAGACACTTTCCAAATTAATTTATCTCACAAACCTTATTTTGAATTTTAGAAAATTGAAGGCAAGATAAAAATAGAAAATACTGTGAATTCCAAAATAGAAATAGATTACAAGTAAAATGATTGTAAAAAGATTGCAGCAACTGTGCTTAACAACATAGCTGACTTTATCTAAAAGTTCTTGCCTGTCTTAGATGCCTTTAAAAATTATTGAATGGAAATTCCCCCAAAATGTTTATTAACACATAAATAGTAACATTTTGAAAACAAACAATTCTACTTCCACTTGAGTCTTTCATTCTTAACCATATCCATTAAAAAAAWTGAGATGTCAGGATATAATATTATACTTAAGACAACTTCACTGGTTTGATAGTTTTCACTAATGTACCACATCACCAGGCCCACAATCTAGCAAAGAGAGCCGTAACAAGATCAAAAGTTTGGCAGATGAAGCTAGGCAAACTCAGAAGAAGCAATGTTCAGCATTTTCTCTGTGGGGCTTACTCATTTTTTTTCAGTAGTTTGTGTAGCTGTATAGCACATTTTTCATCACAGAGGTTTTTTTAAACAAGACTGAAGTCTTTCTAAAAGGCAGATTGGTGCTGCTTGTGTTTGTCAGCTGAACTGATCCTCTGCTCTTCCTGGATAGCCCCTCGAAGGTGTTTTTGTCTTATTTGGACAAATTCTTTCCCGAGCCATTAGAAGATCACGCTCCCCTCTGAGCTTTTGCATCATCATTCTAAGAGCATTTTTGGATGCATTAATTACCAGATTCTGAGAATTCAGTCTCGGCCTCTGAGAGCAGTATCGCTATGTCATTAAAAACATGGGGGTATTGATTTTCTGTGTATGTCTGCTTCAGGGTTCCCTTACTCTCTGTACTCTGGACAAAAACAAGTTCGATTTTAGCTTTGATTCTAAACTGATTTTTAAAACACACATGTCAGATGTCATATAACAAGACCTGCTGAAATGCTGTGGTAATATGTGTGTTTGACATTAAGATCAATGAAAATACTTAAGAGGACTTTCTCTCCTCCTTCAGTCTTACAAGGGTTTCATTTTTCCCAGAATTATTGAATTCCTAGACTTTGCTAATTACAGCCTGGCTTACTTGCATAACTTTTGCAATGTCAGCAACTTCAGCTCCCATAATATTCAGGAAAATTGCTTATATTGCAAATCTCCATTACCCTCAACTCCTGACACTTTCATTGGGAGGGATGTGATGGCAAAGCCAGGCGCAATTCCTCCCCCTTTTCAGGATTTTTTAGGTGCTCTTTCTCCAGTCGCCTTTTTTTTTTTTTTTCATTCCAATGTTCCTGACTATGGGAGACCTGCTAAAATCCTTAAAGACCTATGTGCTGTAGAAGACACAGGATTCCAGGTCAGTAGTTGTCAGATAGATTGTGGTACTGCTGAATTTATTATCTAAAAATTGAAGCTAAGGTGGTGCTGATAATAGAAGGTGATACGGTTACGAAGCACACACTGTTTTATCATTTTGAATGAATAGCATCATTATTCTGGGCCTTCGGACAGACACTGTCGAAGGTAAAGAATAGTCTTTATTCTGCATGTCCAGGCAGATCGTCGCTGAGTAATTCTTCTCCTTGAAATTCTAAGAAACTGTTCCAGTGCTAACAAATCCTTTTTTTTTTTTTAAAAAACAGAGTAGTGAGATTCTTCTAACACAATATTTTTCAAATGTTGCTTTTCTGCTTTTCAAGCATTCAGTTTTGCTAAAA
Organism: Rhea americana; assembly: GCF_003343005.1. NCBI lineage: Eukaryota > Metazoa > Chordata > Aves > Rheiformes > Rheidae > Rhea > Rhea americana. The sequence continues at coordinate 2,284,871 of NW_028186757.1, read as the reverse complement.
CTGCTTCTCACAGTTGGAATATAATAGAATAATGAGCAGTTGTGACCAATTTTTAAAGATCTGCATTGTCATATTTAATTTGAATTGCTGCACTGTGAAGATGTGTGTGCAGTGGGTTTTTCTTAAATAATATTTTAAGGGAAATTATCTTGGGACACTTTAAGGAAGTATCTAGATAAAGTAAGTTACCGAAAGGGGCTAACCTTTTGAAAATGTTTCATTTAGCTACTGGCTTCTAACAGAAGGATACGGTAGCAAAGAATGTGTTTCATTGATTTATAGCTGATCTTTTTTTTTCTTGGGGAGAGGAATGAATGAAGTATAGGACTTCTTGAGAGAGCACAGATGGGGCTAAAATGGTATGATCAAAAACTGCAGTTCAGTTCCTTTTTTGCTTACATTTATTCACAGATCCCTGTACTATTAATTCTGTTAGAGCAAACAACTGCATGGCAACATACACATTATTAGACAAAGGTGTACCTTGGTGGATATTGATTAAACCATAAAAAATCAGTAAAAAATGGAAAAAAAATTAAGGTCATTAATATTTTCTTTTATTGATGTATGTACAATATATATACAATATGTACACATATGTATTTCATCATCCCTGAATTTCAGTGCCTCACTCTAAATGGTTTTTTTTGCATGTCATTTTATCAAACAGCAACAGTGGGGGTTATCTCAGCTTYTTGTATTTGTTGAACAAGAACAAATTAACTTTTTCTCTCACTTAGCCAGTGGGAAACACAAGGTCTGCCATTTTTCTTAGCATATTACTGTCAACTATAGGTGTCAACTTCAGGACTGTGGACCTCATATTTTTATTCATATTCCATTTCTCATTTTCCCTTGCAAGGCATATCTTTTTCTAAAAGAGAAGATGTTCTCAAGAAATGGCTTTGTTTGACCTATCCTAATCCCTACCTCATCACCTTGAACACTCGATTAACTCATCARTTAAGATAGTTTAGGCTGCTACCTTCTTGTTTGATAGTCTTGGCTKAAGACCTGGAGAGTCTTAATCTTAGAATCAAAATCATACTCAGTTATGAGAGGCAATATTAGGATAAGGATCACAGACCACAGACAAGCAGCTGAGCGCATGACCGTACTGAAGCACACCCAAAGCAGCTCTTTCTTGACGATGGCAGTGGTTGGGGGCTTGAAATCTGCACGCTGATGGGGACTCTGAACCAAGGAAGATAACCAAGCTGCACTACACTTTYAATCTTAAACTTTTTCTCTGAGAACATCAGACAATCGTACTATGGATTTTTACATCTAAATAGATTATTAGGAGGAGAAAAAGTTAAAAAAGGGATTCTGTCCAATTTGTTCTTCCTCCCAACTTTTCTGTGTATTYAGTTAAAAMCCTTCTTCTAAGCTGTACTTCTAAYGTCAGAGTCACAATTACCATTACTGAGATCCTGTCAACACAAGCTTGTACTTTCCTTTGATGTCTCCAAAATATTTCTTCAGGCAAGTATGTTGGAAATGCGCTATGAAACCTTAGGATGCTGAGGTTGGCTGAAGTTCTTCAGCGGCAATAACGCGTTGCTGGAGGGGAGCTAGCGGAGGCATATCAATGTATRCCAGCTGTGAATCTGTGCTCTGCAGCCGAGCAGTAACTTGCTGAAATACACTGAGACAATAGCTCACATTCATTTTGCTTATTTCTACAATGTTTTTCCTCCCCCATCTCTTTGTAATGTATATCATTCGTTTACAATGAGGCTACAAAGAGGGGATACAAAGAGAAGAGACAAGATGGGAACTAGCCTTGTGGAGGTTAAAGGCCCATCCCCTATAGTCTGCAGCTCTGTGTTGCAAGTCCAAGGARTGCACCTCAATTACTTTCTGCTTGCAGAATCGGAGAAGCATACAAACAGAGAGGACTCAGCTTGAGTTAGATTCCTGTACGACCAGGGAGGATTGACAAAGAGAAATTAAGCATYCTGGAGTAAAATGTGTCCTTTTATTTAGCCACACACATATTTTGGCTTTCTACCTAGGGAGGGGAAATGARAAAAATAAAACAGTACTAGGGGGCAACAAACCGCAAGAAAGACGCAACATTATTATTAAACTGAGGAATCAACAGATACTTAAATAAAAACCTGCTTTTTTTCTTCTGTCTGGAATACCTAAAGCCTAAAATAATAAAAAATAAGAAGAAACCCAAAGTAATAATGAAACATCTCATGTTTTTCCAGTGAATGTTTTCCCGTATTTTCCTTTTAGAAAATTGCAGATCAAAAAACCCAAAAGATAAAAATCTAATTGTGCAAGCCTTTCCTTGCAATGACTTTTTTTCTAGTCAAAGCTTTTAATATTTGGAAGACTTGAACTGAAAAGCTGAAAAAAAAAAGATCTGCAAAATTGGATGCTTAGCATCTAGGGAATCTGAACATAAAACAGAGAACGATGTAAATGTGATAATGATGACCAAAACTTTAAACAGGCTCCAGACATCTGTGCTTCCTGTTGTTGCCAAAACCCCAGTATTGATGAATTTTCACATGGGAATTCCGTGAAGTAGGAAACACCTTATGGGTCAAGCCATTCCTGCTGGGTGGCACCCTCTGGTAGGGAGATGGGACAGACAAATTTTGGTTTAGGAGGTGACCATGCTCTGAATCTTCCCTTAATCCAACACTGTGAGTCCACAAACCCAAGTGTTTAAGTACCTATTTGGATCTGATCCTAACTGCCCCTAGGGAGAAGAGCCCTAATGTAAAGATGTGCCGATCTGACTCTCCACCTCCTTTTGTGGTTAAGGGCATTGTAACAAGGGATAGCAGTCRGATTTTATTTTCCGCTCTATACTTAAAACCATTGACTTCAGTGGAATTATTCTGGATTTAAATGCCATCTCTGGGAGCTGAAAGTGACCTTGTGTCCCTTTTCTTTCCACCACAAAGATCCTCTTTCCCAGCTTTTCCACACTGAGCAATRGCAGTTTGGCATGTGCTACTACTGCACATTTCCCTCACAATTACCTGTTTCCTCTCCTGTGTGCATTTTTGGCATAATATGTCATGCTCYGAAAATTCACATACCTGAAATATTTGGAAGTGCTGAGTTCTTGACACATCTGGGTATTAGATTTACTCTGAACAGTTAGCTGCACCTTTTGGCAATAAAAGCCTAGCTCTGCCATAGGAGATTCCATTCAGTCTTTCCTCTCTATAYTATCATTTTGCTTCCATTATTTTACTGCTTTCATTATTAAAAGACAAATAGAAAATATGCAAAATATTGCAAAAACTTATATGGAAGATGTCATTTTTAGGACAAGAATGGAAAATCCTGTTCTTCCAGTTAAGCACTTAGCTCCGTCCCAGCTAAATTCAGTGGCAATGTTGCTGTCCACCAAGGCAGATGCAACTCAATAACTTGCAACAGCCTTCGGGAAACAGTTCTGTGAGATGGATGACAAGGAATCACGTTTGTCAGTATAGTTTTGCTGTGATTTTTTTTGTGTGAGCATACGATCATCAAAGACTTTCTTGTTAAGCTACAGTTTGAGTAGCCTGAGAAGCCTCTGGCTTGACTTCACCTGGTGATTCCTACTCAAAAGTGAACTTTCAAGACATGTAAATGAACTTGGTACAGGTTTCATCTTACACTCTAACTCCAAAATCAGTAGTCTCTTTAGTCYCTTGAACCTTCTATAGCTCCTTAGAAAAACATCTTTCCCATGCTCATAGAGTTCAAATGGAAAGCTGTTTTCTAAGCTAAAGACTGGATAGTCTTGCCATATCTTCCTGTATTGCCAGAGCTAATACATAAATTAAGGCCTGTCATTAGGATGCTGTTGAAATCTCTGCATCGTCATCCACCTAAAGCAAACTTTTTCTCCCTTGAATTTTCATGAAAGCATCCTCTTATTTCCTCTTTGGATCAAAAAATCACTAGAAATCACTAGAAAAAGAATAATTTATACATAATATCCTCTGTTAGAAACAGGCTTTTCTTTAACTAAAAWGTATTTTTTCTTTTAGCAAAAATAAGGCAGATGCTTCCACTTGTTATCATAGATTCATAGATTTGGTAAGGTTGGAAGGGACCTYTGGAGATCATCTAGCCCAACCTCCCTGCTCAGCAGGGTCACATGTTAGACAGGGTTGCATCCAGGCWGGCCTTGACTATCTCCACAGAAGGAGACTCCACCACCTCTCTGGGCAACCTGTSCCAGTGCTCYGKCACTCTCACAGKGAAGAAATTCCCCCTCACRGTCAGGCAGAACTKCCTGTGCTTYAATTTCTGCCCATTGCCTCTTGTCCTGAGYTGTCACCTGAGACAACTGAAARGAACTTGTCCCCATCCCCTTAGGGGCCCTYCCTTCAGGTGCTTATAGACATTGATAAGATAACACATGTTGACAGAATTACATTCTTTGCATATCTTCATGCCTCTAAAGAAAACATCAATTTATTCTATTAGCTAAACAGGTAACAAGCTAGCAATCAGCTAATCACTTACAAATGCTTTTATTTCACAGCTGTGACCTCAGGGCTGGAAGAGGGTAAGGATGCTGACAGAAAAAGAGAGGCAGGGCACAAGAGTGAGATGAAGGAGGTATGCTAAAATCTCWCACTGTTTTTCTACCTATGCATTTATCAGAGATTTAATCTGGSAAGATATTAAAATACTTGTCTCACTTCTGTTCTTGAGCAGCCCTATTAAAGCAAATGGGAGCATTTACATGATTAGTGGTAGGTACAGGCATCAGTATCTTKCTGAATTACTGATCAACATATTTGGAACAAAATAATTATAATTAGCTGGAACTCAGTTCACATTTGCTATCTTTCCCTTGGCATGATGCTCAAATCAGCTGTACTAATGAGAGAAGTTATCAGCACTAATTGTTCATCATCACCCTCCCTACTAGAAGTTACTTATCTCTCTGATCTCCTGATGAAGCCACTGTAGAGTTTCTCTTAAAATKATTTTGCTCAGCTTAAAAATTTGGTCTTTGCTACCTTGGCTCTTGTAGATGAAAGGGAGGAGGAAGCTTGCTGCCTTCATTTTCCTTCTCCTCTAGCTTAGCTGTTTATGGGCTACATGTGTGTCTACATCTTGAAGCACAGAGTAAGTAATATATGTGGGTCAATAACAARCCAATACTGAACTTGGGAAAAAAATACTTCGAATATTAATTTCAGTAATACACTATACCTTTGTATTTGTTAAGAGCTAAACAAAAGGCTATAGGCTATTAAATAGTTATTGATACTGTACCCCATGCAATACCATATGATAAAAACTGTATAGCAAACAAATAGAACAAATGTCTTAAGAAGAAAAGCTACCAATTCAGACCCTAAGAGCTATCAAAAAGAAGATAAAATCCACTGGCTGTATATGATATCAGGTCCGTGGTATGTTGTTAAAATGGTGTGGCACTAAAAAGAGCAGCTGTAGCCAGTTTTCGTAATATCTGGTATWTGTAACTAATGCTGGGGTTTAAAGTAGCTTCTTCAGTTCCATAGCTGGGAAGTTTGATTTTGAAAGCAGAGGTATATTTTATAGACACTTCTTCCCTTTTTGATGATGTTAAGGACTCCTTGCTATTCTTTCTTTCCAGGAGAAAGCCTGTTTCTCCCCTGGCGAACTGAGAGATGGGAKAAGTGTGAAGCTGTCCTGTCTCGCTTTCTCTTCAGCGCTCACTGCAAAGAAGGGCTTGACTGGAAGGTAGGACCACTCAGTGCTGGAGTGGCCAGCTGGAAGCCATGGGCCCTTGAATACGATGCTGGGGCGTATAYTTGTTCCTTTGTAATCAGGAGTATGTTATAAGATAACATTTGTGTTACAGATTTTGGCTACTTTGTACTTTGAAAGAACCCTTTCAGAACAGGTAACTCTTACCAGAAAAAGTTTGAGAAATGTATGTTTCAGAGATCTTGGTTTAAAAGCCCAGTTTTTTTAAACTGGGTTGAGGCCCATATGTGTATTCAGGATCGTGTCTTTTCACAGGGGTGGGGCTCTGTGCAGCTTAGCTCTGGTTCCTCTGCTCAACAACTGTTTAAATAATCTTACAAAGCGAGATGGGAAAGGCTGAGATTGTTCCTTTCTCGTCACAGCCTGGTTTTGCTCCAGAGCCTGGTGGTGGTGATGTCTGTTTGGGGCGAGGGCTCACCTCCCCTCAGGAGGAGGAACGTTGAATCCAGGACACTCCTTGCTGCACGAAAACTGTTGAAAATTCTAAAGTTTTTGGTAGATATTCCAGGTGAATGCCCACAGAATGGGASTTGGTTGCGTGTCTGCTTTTAAAATAATATTTTCTTTATGGTGCTGAATTTCTTTACAATACAAATCGTGTATTTCTTGGGCTTGAGCAGCCGGGAGGAAATCTGTCTTTTTTCAAAACAAAATGCGTTGAGGTGGACAGGTGAGGGTATTTCACAAGCCTGTTTCTGGGCTTTTACAACATACACAGCACACACTAGATGGCAGTATAACACCTGCAGAAAGAGATTACTGCAGATTTCAACAAAAAAAGCATTTCAGGTAGGTACTGCAACTTTCAAAGTAATAGTTTTTACCTTAACTGTTCTACTCTTCTTGGGAACAAATCTTCAAATACTGGAGAAAACTACAGGACAGGTTTAGATTAACAGAGGTCCCCTGAGTTTGATCCTTGCTTGTTCCTACTTGTTTAATAACTTTCAGAGTTGCATATATATTTGTTATATTGCTTAATAATTATTTCATGTGTTGAACTCTGGTATGTGGTTTAACGTCCTTCATTAGGTTTTGCATCTCCTATCCGTGTTTGACACTAGCTCAAATAGCTTTGTAACATCCTTCCCGTATATTCCCTTTAGAATACTTTAGACATTGCAGATGTTCCATTTGCGCTTCCTCTTTTTCCGATGAGCAAAGTGTGTGTAACAGCACAGGACACAAGGAAGCTTTGTTGCATGTATATTCCAGGTCCACCTTTTTCTCAGGCTTATTCCAGGTCCACCTTTTTCTCAGGCTTTTTTTTTTTTTTTTTTGGTGATTTTTCTGGATTTAGCCCAGAGCCTGTAATAACATTTGACTTATCATACGCTGTATTTTACTTATTTGTCTGTTCAGGTGACTGTCTCATTCAAGTATGGCCAGTACAAAAAGATTCAACACATCTGAATGTTCAGTAATGCTGTATAATATACTGAGAAGTTCTTCCTCTACTGTTTTCAGATTTTTTTGATTGTTTTCATGTATGACTAAAACAATTTAAGGAATATCTGCTGTTCTGAGCTTTTAGCAGAACTTCTAATTAATTCTGTCATAGTATTGGGAAAATGTTATYCTGAGGGATCAGAGCGGGAAATCATTCTATTGCAGTTCTTGGATTATAAAGCAGAAGAAGTTAATATCTTAGTCATAAGACGCTGAACTTTAATCTACATCTTATTTTTAATTCATACTTTGAAGCTTTCTTTTGAGTATTCAGTATGAAATGCTTTTTAGTTAGTAAAATTYTGTTTTGAATTTTTAGTCAATGAAGGAGCAGAGAGGTGCTCCAGGTGGTGTCTTTCCACGGTTTTGGTGTCTAGGTATGAGGAGCTGCTCTAACCTTAGGCAACCAGTAATCCCACTTGTCCCTCAGGAATGTACCCTGTCAAATATCTTTCTACATCCCATATAATTGCTCAGCTTTATTTCTCGGGTCTTCATTTTCTGTCTCCCTGTTAATACTTCTAGTGTTTTACCCGTTAGAGCAATCTCTCACTGTTTATTATTTCCGTCCTGTCCACCCATCTGCTTTTTTTAGCTACCTTTTCCTTCCTCCCTCATTGCTTCTGTATGGATCTTAGTCACAGGGATCCAAAACTTACATACTGGCTTGCAGGAAATTGAGACGTACTTAATTTTTTCTTCTGTAAGGGTTGATTGGTATTGCTATTTCTTTACGTTCATGTCCCTGTCAGAAGTTCAAATGACTATTTGTTTTCTCAACAGAGTATCCGAACATAAGTGTATGTAATAAAAGCTACAGGAATGCTTAATCCTGATTTCCAGCARCTAATTATTAGCATGTACTTATGCTAAGTGCATCTCCTCATTCTTGTATCCTCATGTGCTGCAAGCTCCAGGGCTGGGTTTTCATGTGCAGCCTCTTTTTAGCAAGAAGCTGCTCTTGCAGTCAAGGTCAGCAGTGGAGCTACCCCTGAAAGCAGCCCACTATTGGTTAGCACTGTACGGCAGTATTGCTGGCCTCAGGGTTTTCTTTTCAAGTGAAACACAGAAAGCAAAAGTGAAAACTGAATTAAGTCATTAATTTATGGAAAATACCTCCCCTAACCAGGCAGTATGGCCTTAGATAAGTCAGTTGAAAATTCTCCATGAAATGGTTTTGGAGCCTTTGATTGCTGAAGGGGACCCAGGATAAAATTCCTTCATTCCTAGTGCCACACATACCATGGGGCATTTTGCACTTGAGACATTTTATTATGTGATATTATCAGTAAGTTGAAAATATGCATTTTAAAGCTTATTAAATATATGTCTTTGTAGTTAAACCACAGATGGTTAGAAGAGGTATTTTGAACATCTGTTGTTTGATTTATACTTTGATTTGACACTTYGAGAAAAAGATGTTTGTCCTCTCAGTTTCTGAGTGAGTGATCTCTTTGAGGTATAAGGTTAGCAGCCTTGGGTGAAAGATGTCTATCTTGGACTAACAAATTCACACCTGCACATAGAAAAAGAGATTAATACATTAAAGAGATTGATTTAATGAAACTGATTTTCTTTCACAAGTGAGGAGCAGTCTTCATTTGAGAGCAGAAAAGCAAAGCTACCTGTGCAGATCTATTGTTTTACTCTATGACCCTGGGAATACAGTTTTCTGTAGTCAAAATGCTATATATCAGATAGCATATGGAATGGCTTCTGCTTTTTTTAATACCTGGAACTGTGTGGTACCTTATAAAGCAGAAAAATTATTTAAATACATAAAGAATGCATATTTGGTAAGGAGTGAAAGTTCAATGTATTGGATTCAGCCASAAGGTATAAATCTTCCATAGAAGTAATTTTCCACAATTCTTACTGGTGAATTCTGCAGAGTAGCCCTCTTAAGCGAGGGGAAAATAAAGAATGAAAACTTGCTTCGCTGGTGAGCAGTTCTGCTTCCAGAATGACTGACTTCTGAGATGAAACCAAAAACTGCTTTCATGTGTCCCTCTTTGATCACAAATTCCCAAACACAAATCAAAATTAAAAGGAATTTCTTAAGTTATGGATGACTGAAATGCTTAAATATCTGTCTCGCAGGGGAGTGGAGGTCAGCTCAGCTGCTGCTGCATTTTCAGAATTTCAGCCCATTAGTGCTTTGTGATTTCCAGCTGAAATTTTGTTGTCATTATGTTCTGCTTTGCATCTTGTTATATGAAACACTGTACTGTATCTGATGAATTCTCTTTTTCTGTATTTTGTTGCAATTTATAGACTAATGACTATCCAGTCAGKTTGTGGCGATGAACCCAGTGGCACGAATTTGTTTTGTGTTTAGGTTGGATTTACATTGGCCAATGAAGTCTTAGAGCTGGTGATGCAGCTCCCTTCCTCTAGGCTCAAAACCCTYCCCATAAGGATTTTCTGTTAGTTATGGGATTCAATTTCAGAAAAGGAAACCGGTTGTACAAATAATTCCTATTGCAAATCTTTTGCATCTGTCTCGTTAAGTGTTCAGAGTGGGTGAGTTTCCTATCTGTTTTTCTGTTTTCTGGATTGACTATGGGGTTAAAGCAAATCTGAACCAAGTTGGTAAGAAATGTCCGTAGTGCCTAAGGTGACCTGTGAAGCTCTTAAGCTACTTTGTTTTCCAGACTTTTCTTATTGAAATCTTCAAAGAGAAAACTAATGTTGTTACTATCTTAAAAACAATACAAATCCAAAAAAAGTAGCAGTAGTAGTATTCTCCTCCACATTTCCAGTAATTTGATCTGCATGTCTCATAAAATCCTGCAAACCTTTTTTTGAGTGAYTATTTCTTCAAGCACTTATGTTTGCCTTCACATCTGAGCTTGTTCAATGACACTACCTTGTGAATATGTTCATTAAGAATTATAGGATCAGGATTTCAGAATGCTGTTATTAATACCTAAGGATCCGATGTGGGCTATTATGAAAATTTTCTAAACTTACTTTAAAAGGACTTTTTTAAAGTTTTACCTCACCTGACAATAATGGCTATGCTTTCAGAATGAATGAGGCAAGCAGATTTATCTTAATCTCACTTAGAATCTATTTTAATCTTTATGCCCTAAACGCTACTGCAAAAAACCCTCAATCCTCTACTACCAAAATGTCTCTTTCTCTTCAGTGTAAAGTTCCTTTAAAATATATGCCTTTATTCTTTTAAAAAACATAATTGTAACATGTTGAAAAATGCATCATGTTTATGTTGCATGTTTAATTCCCTCTCCCTCACCCTAATGAACAGTTACTTGATAGGTTATCTCTCTGGCACCAAACAAACAAACAAAAAAGTCTCTTTTGGCTGTGAAAATGCTGAAGAAATAAAGCTAAGATGGCCTTTGAAGTGGCACATTCATCATGCTTGTTAATTCTTTCAATAGAAGGAYATTAAAATGCAAAGGAAAGGAAAAATAAACAATAACGTGTTAATGCTGATAAAATTATGATGTAGTGAGTATAAATTAGGTGAAAAGAATTTTTCCTCCCCTTTTTTCCCCCCTGAAGAAGCTCTAGTTTTTGACTTTTGATGGTCAAAATCATAATCATGAGGATTATGAAAGTTTTTAGAACTGGAGGAGATCATTTAATAACTGAAGCGTCTGCAAAGCTTGGTCTAATTAAACTATCTATCTTTTTATCTTGTGGAGGAAGAGGAGTGAGTACTTTGAACTTACTTCTTATTGCATTTCAGTACTCTCTTTGCATCTCTTACAGATTTGCAATAATTAGGCAAGAAAAAGGCAGCTGCTGCAGTGGCCAAATGCTGTTTAAAAATAAAACAAACACTGGGGAGGATGAAATAATAGAGGGGATGAGAGGAGAGCAGCTCAGGTTTAGGAGGAAGTTTCTGAGAGGTGGTAAGGCACTCCTTGGCTGCAAATTTGAGCATATGCAGAGAAGAAAATAAGGGACTAAGTTGGTGACAGTATTAGTATGGAAAGTATAAAGGTTCAGAGAAATTTGGGAGATGAAGGAAATAAGAGATGGTGAATTTTGGAGTGGAAGAGGTAGCAAGTGTGGGGAGCAAATGCAGATGAGCACCTTTTCAAGGCAAAGGGAGAAACTGGGAATCTTTAAATAAATAAACAAAACAAAACAAAAAAAAAAAAAAAACAAACCATACACACACAATATAGTGGCAGGCACTGTCAGTATAGCAACAACAGGCTGGTGAGGGGGGCATGCAGTAGCCTGTGCTCCTTCCAAACGCTGAACTCATCTGGCAAAGTCTCTGTGGTGTTTGTGAAACCGTCAAAGGATGCTACAGTGCTGCGGGGTTGGGGGAGTCACGCAGCTCCCCAGGAAGGTGCAACCCAAGTCCTGGTTCACGTGAAAGGCAAGGCTGCACGCAGCAGGCAAGCTGGCGAAACCCTCAAGCAGCAGCATGCAGAGGTGCCCGCTCAGGTTGATGGCATCCAGAGAGAGCTCCTCTTTTGCACTTCACTTGGTGGCCTCTTCCCCTGTRCAGGAGGCTGTATCCTACTGAACTTGAGTGGTCTGCAGCACAAAGATGTGCAAGTCTCCCATCCAGAGTTCTGAGGGAGCATTTACGAGAAGCGGTTAATGGCAGTGCAAGGTCTGGTGATTAAAAAAAGCTTGCTGCAGCCTCCTGCTTTTGATCTTACCGTGGTGCTTGTCCATCGATCATTCAAATTTATTGCCCTATCTATGCACATTTGCTCTTTGTGGAACTATTTACACAATCCATCCTCATTAGATTATCAGGTGATTTACTCCCTGTCTACACAAAACCAATGCACAGTGGGYCGCTCTATTGATATGCAAGTGGGTTTTGTACAGTTCAGTTGATGCTGAAGTTAATTCTCCCRTTCACAGTGTGTGTGGGGTGTGTGTGTGTGTATTGGCAAAGTATCAGTTACACTGATGCTGATACCTGTACAGAACAGGCCCTCAAAATAGAAAGAAACTTGCATGGGAAATATTTCAAGAAGTACTATTCTACAGCACAGTGACACAGGGAATAAAATAYACCTGGACGGTGATCTTTCTGTCCCTTGTTTAACAATATCTAAAACTAAATCTTTCAGTCTATTTCAAGTCTGAGTAACACAAAAGTAAATGTTTAGYGTTATTCTTTTTTTTTTTTTCCTACTTATAGGTAGGACTCCCCCACTCCAAGTTTAATCATTGACTGCAAAGGATGTACTTGGATAAAATATCAGATCAAAAAATATAGGTACCCTAATCTCTGTACTTGTAAAAATAACTGCAATGCTACACAATATGCATTTAAATTCCCCTGAGTGCTTAAACACACACTTAATTTTAAGGATATGTTTAGATGAAGCGTAGGTGTGTAATATAAAATACATAATGTATAATAGGAGAAGTAAAAATAAGGAAATAAAAACAGTACAGTSGTAATATGTGTACCCAAATTGAGGCATCTATAAAGAATGCTTCCAAGAGCTGAATAATGAGGCAGGTCTGATAGTTTGTGAATGGCAATGGCGAGCGCTGCAAGCGGCACTGCTGTCGCTCCTCCRGTCAGCTTGCGCTGCTGACTAAAGTGTTCAATTTTCCACGCCTGCTTTAGTACTTYGTTCTTCTCTCTACCAGGTGGCAATTTAAAATAATACATCTCTCTTTTGTAAAGTTGATTTTATTTATTTATTTTTTAACTTTTACCCCTGGTTTGAGTGCTTCAGAACTGCCTTGCTTCTCTRAGTCTTGAGTCTGTTTTTGCTCAGAAGAAGAAACAATTTAACGAGAAAGGTCATTGGTCAACTAATTAAAAGTGAAGTGTAATACAGCCRCGATAACAAAACTACCATTGACTTCTCTTTGACACACCAGTTCAGGTTTCTTTACCAAGGGACCTCAGCTATCTGGTGCTGATGTTGGGATTTGATTAAGCTACTTAATTTTGTGGTTAGGGGCTACTAATAAAGACATAAAGGTCTACTGCTATGATGCTATTATGAAATATTTTATGTCATTGTCTTGGATAATGTCCTAACTTCTAACAAAAGCAGTGAGTGAGCAGCAAGCATGTAACRCACTCCGAACTGTGTGTGTAGCTACGTTTCTGAACGGACAACACTATACTATTTACTTAGAACTACAGCTGCTCAGGCTTTACTTTTTTTTTCCCCAAGAAAAAAGTAGGGAAAAAAAATTACATCTTATAAACTACCAGGAGTAGAAACTTGGGTTTCACAGAACAGTCTCCAGTAGGGGAGGATAAATTTTCTGATAATGGCAGTATACTTTGTTTCTATAGACAGCAAACTCAAAGAACGCTTTAGGGTAAACATTAAGCCATACAATATATCTCTAAGAATAGACATTAATTTGAATCCTGAACGATGTATCACTCTAATAAAGTCAAAGTCAGAAGGAGACGAATAAAGGATGTCCTTCACCTGCTGCTTGGGCTGTCACGCTTACTGGAGATGAAGTAGTGGATTACATTCACACAACTAATGAAAGATCTTAACAAATGAGAGGATATGCTAAAGAGATGGAGCAGTAGGTCTTGTTTCAATAAGGAACCAACCGTTCCCAAACTTCCCCCTCTCCCCCCGTGATTAATCTGTATTTGAGATTGCTGACCCGAGTGATCGCTCCCAAACGATCGCCTTTGCTTTCAGGCTCCACAGTGACTATTAATCTTGACGACGGAGCTCTGTACTTTCCTCAGATAATTTCACTTGCTCTGCTTGCYTCAATAGGTGTTTTTAAAAGGCATTTTTTTTAATTAAACTTGGGAGGACTGAAACAAAAAAACCCAGGGAGGRCCTTAGCACAATGGCTGGAGAACTGCTAGCTTTTGATTATTGAAACATTTTGGCAGAAATAAAGTACATTCATTACACTTGCTAGGAAGGAGAAGGCCAGAATTCAACAAACTGAACAATGGCAAAGATTTAACACTTGGGTATAAGAAAATTTTAGAAATAAATACATAGGGTGATGATTTTCCAAGTGGGACTGGAAGTGAAATTTAAAATCAGATCAAGATGCCTGACAAGGTATTGCATACCATTTTGGACTTGTGTTCTGTGATGTACTGACATTACTTTGGCAGTACAGAAAGCGGCACTTTTACAAGCAAGTTCACACTTTTCTACTAATTCCAGCCATGGAACCTCAACAATGTACGTAACTGGTGAAGAAAGATGAATATGATGGATTGGATAGAATGCAGAGATTAATAGGTGTCAGAACAGGAAAAAAATGTGCAATGAAGAAATGGTGCATGGGAGGAGAAAGAAAACAGGTGTTGTGACTTACATGGAAGGTTTATGGAATTTGGCACAGAGCTTGATCCCATGTTCACAGAAACCGATGGCAAAGCTCCCATTAACTTTAATCACGCAGAATCCAGACATTTCCCAGAGTATCCAGAAGAAAGTAAGAAAGATTGCAGGGGAGCAAAATAATCACAGAAAGATGGGAACTTGGAGAACAGTAACACTGAAAAATACAGCTTGTCAGGGGCTAGCCAACAGAATATGGCGGTTTATTAATAATAATGGTATTCATTTGGTCAATGACCTAGGGTAAAACTTCAAACAAAAGGTAGAACTGGTTTAAAAAAATTCCTGTACTGTCACCGGCATCTTTATAAACAGAAGTCCAAACGTCAATGTGTGAAATAACGTGGCTCGGAGCAGTATGTCTATTACTTGTTGATTGACTGTGATGTTCTGGAAAGATTGAGTCTTCTGGCAAGGATGAAAACAAGACAGTGTTCATTCATCCTTGCTTGAGGAAGAATAGCTTGTCAGCCAGAAATGCACTCTCAATTTTACACTTTTAGCCTGTTTGTGTGTCTTTTATTTCAATCATTTTCTTTCATTACCTAAATGTTCTTTTAAAGGTGACTGAAGGGCATCTGGAAAGGACTGACTAGGTTCACTACAACACGGATATTTCAAACTCAATACTATAACTTCAGTAACAGAATGACCTCAGTCTGTTCGAACTCTGTCATCAGGCAGCTTGTCCTAAACTGTTGGTTTTACCATGTACTGGTGAATGTGTCTTCAAGATATTTTTAGCCCTTGAGCCATGTCTGAGAATACTTGAAAGTTACAGTCTATAAGAAACGCGTACACATTGTGAAACAGTAAGGAAATCTGGAGATGTAGAAGCTTGGTTTGTGCATATACCAGCACTGTATGGTTTTTTGTTGGAAAAATTTGAACCTCAGAAAAAGGTGGAAATAAAAATATTATGATTTAGGGCTTTTGGAACAAAGTGGGATCTTCAGAGCTGGAACTGTTTAAAGGAAAGCTTTAATAATAGTGGAAAAAATGGTATTATCCCTGTCTTGGCATATTGTCAATAGCATAGCCATGTTCAGTGGTRTATATCTTCATTAGATTGCATCATTCTGGAACTAGCGGTCTATAATCATGTGGTATCTTGTATTCTGTTCTGGATCTTTATACTTCTAAAATTCAATTGTCCATAGTCCTGGCACTATGAACTGTTTATAATTATTTTTGAGAAGCAATTGGAGATAGAAAACAGGAATTTTTGATAGAAAACAAGAATTTTTTACTGGATGAATTTTATTTCTGGGGGCACCGATTCCCAGAATTATTTTCATGAAGCATGCCTAATATCTGGACTTAGGTTTGGGGTCTAATAACAGAAGTAATCTGCACCACAGTACTTTTTAAGCTCAATATTGGTGACAGGAGGCACTTGGTGTATATGAGCTTACAGTCAGGGAGAATTCAGCCCCACTACAGAATGACTTATTGAGAGGGACTCCTGCGGCTGACTTTTCTAACAACAACAATTTGAGGCAGAAWAAGTTTGTCTCTGACACCTGGTTTCACTCTTCAGGAGTGAAGCTGACGGGTGCCGGCTGCTCCRTGGCCCCTGTATCCTGCATGGGAAACACTTTCCCATCCCAGTTGCACTGGTGTCATGGACAAATGCTGCCAGCCTGGCATCGGACGGCCTGCCCCCCTCGCCCCGGCTTTGCCTCTCTCCTCTGCTCTTGGGTTGTGTATTAGGCCAGTCTAGCTGGCTTGGGGCTGTGCCTCCTCTCTATCCCCTGAAAACCAAGTTCATCCTGCTCCCACCGGCAGCTGTGACGTGGTACCCCTGGGATGAAGCGTGGTGAAGCTTCTCATTCCCGGCACATCTGGGAGGGACGTGGTGTCTGCCACAGCYGTGGCAAGCAGCTGGCTCTGCTGAGGTTTGCCACAACTAAAACCACCCCATATAAACCACATAAAAGGCATTTGACGGTTGCTATTTTGGCAACCCTGCCTTCAGAGTAGTATTGGATTACTTAGTGTTAACTACAACTTAATTCTCAGATGTCTTAGAATTGTTTTAGCCCGTTAGAGGGCCAAGGGCACTGCACAATTAACCACGGCAAAAATGCATGTATTTTGMATTAATACTTTTAGGATCAGCGATTAGATAAATTTGTCTACCATAACTACAATCTGTACGATAACTTATTTACTTCTCCCCACCTGAAGAACTTGTACTTTTTGACTGAGGTATTATTTGAAAAATGAAAGTGCCCAATCAGCATCTTATTAACATTGTCTTAATTACATATACTTATTTTGTGTTTTATGACTGTCTTCTGCTTGCCTAACCACATATAGTCTTCATTTTGACAAAAGTGCCTAATACTAGGTATAGATATTAAAGGCAGTTTTGTTAGCAGGAGATCGCAGTACACATCTAACCKAGGAGCAATAAAAATTGAAGCAGGGAGTCAGTGCACACAGTAGTCTGAACATGGAGTTTGCTGGAGCTGTATTTGCTAAGGATGTTGAGATGAACAGCCCTAGGGACAAGAGGATCTTCTGGTACCAAKCACAGCACTGAGTTTGTGTGTGTGAGAGAGAGATAGACAGAGCAAGCACTGGACCAGAGTAACATCTTGCAGGGCAACCATGTCAAACTAGACATTTTTTTTTTCCCCACTAACAAAAACTTTAGGTTGTTAGGTGTATGTTTATTCTTTTTCTTTCTCAAAATTTTTCTATATTGCCAATTAAAAAACTGCTAGGACTGTAGCTGAGGTACACAAATGCATAGGTGTAATAGAGCTAAACCTGCACATAAATCTCATTTATATTACTTTTCTGTGTTGTGTTTGTTTACTAGGGCTCAAGTAGAGACTTCAAGTAGCTGAGCATGTACTGGTGCACTGATGCATGCACAGCATGCACTGATAAGATGCTGTTTGAAAGTTGTAAGTCTTGCTGTACTTTAAAGGAGTTCTAAAGCACACATCAGCAAAGGCTCATAGGTACTGTCAACATCTGGAATCACGTGCCTGGATATCTGATTATAATGCTGACTGTCCCCAGGGTATTCTATGGTCTAGTATTGGAAAGCTCAGCATGATGAACAAGATAATTGCAAAATTCTGCAATCTAATGCGGATTATAAAGCTGATTCCATATTTCATTTTGGCTGTCTTCAATCTAATTCCATAAAGCCAAGAACTTAATTTATGAAAACTTCTATGATGAAATGTCAATAATCTGCAGTACCTAGAAAAGCTATTTGAATACAGACTTCAGTTTTAATGATAGAAGTTTGACTAGTACAGTAGTGAGTTTCAGGTAATTTTGAATTGTGCTTTTTATGAAGTATTTCACTACTTTTTTAAAAAAAACTTCTAAACAAAAACTAATGATAAACTTGCAGAAAATTTGTGTCATTGAAAACTTAAAAAAATAAAAATAATAATAAAAAAAACTCTTGCATGTACATGTCTGCTTATGGAACSAAAACATCATTCTCTCTTCAAAGTGGATAAAAAGGTTAAACATTGGTTTATCACTCATTTAAAATTACTTGATGAAAGTACTTCTGATATCTTGCTTGTGAATAACTTGGGACTTATGCACCCTCTTTCCCTGTTCAGGAATACATCTGAAATATGCTGATGCTAGGTGTAACAGACCAGTATTTAGAAAGTGCTGTTCAAACACTTTCTCTACTTCTCTGTTTCAAAGCAACCACGTAGTTTCTCCTCTGCATATCTTAGACCTTATTTTGCTGATCGTAGTTGAAAAACAGAGTACAATACCATAGAATGACATCAAAGGGCAATACCTGTAGCTCTGGAGTGGCAGCAATTTACTTTAATAAATCCTTGCATTCAAGATTTATGGCTGGGCAAACTTACTCATCAACTTGGACTTCAAGATCTTTTAGATCTTCAGTATAAATTCTATAATTCAGAACTATTTTTGCTTTACCTACAGTGCCTCATGGCAGCTGAGCAATTCCACCTAGTGTGAGGATAAAGATGTTCACCTACATTCAGAACAATATTTAAAGATACCATAGATGGGTCTACATGGTAAAAGCTGTTCGTTTCAATGTGTTAAAATGAGTCCCAGTGTATTGCTGTGCTCACTTTCTGTCTGAACTTTTTTCCCCCCTGCCACCCAATTCATTTACTAGCAATGACAGGCTTATAAACATGCCTCTTGCTAGAATTATGATCCCAAAAGCAGAAGAGAGAAATATTATTATTCTAATCTTGCTGTGAAGTAGAGAGAGMGCCAATCCACAAAAAYTGAATGACTTGCCCTGATGCAATWCAATTTTTTGTAAAAAAGCCAATAAGACAATTTGTTTCCCTCGTGTTTAACTCCACCCTTGTTTCACCATTTTCTATATTTTAAAACAATCCTCAAATCTTATTCATATTGAGTGAAAGAAAAACTTTTATTTTACCTTCATATAGACGTACTATTACTTTGGGAAGAATACCCAAAGCTCTTACAGTGTAWTTCCTGCAGCATCAAATGACTTATTGTGTTCCTAGTTTTTTTTTAATTTATTTTTAACTACATGTAGAATGATATCTATATGTTAAAATGTTCAATCTGCTTGCTCATTATTGGCAAGAGAAACAAGTTTTGAACAGTCTTCTGGCACACCTCCATCCSTAAAGCTGCTGCACATAGCTGTTCTAACGTTTCCTTTTTTCTCCAGAGTAGGCACAATCACTCTTTGTCCTTTGCAGAGCAGATCAGCGTGCGGGGAAATCTCATCTCAGCCCCAGTACAGCTTGACTCCTGTGGTGTTTCAGACCTGAATTCTGGCCATCTGTGTTTTACTGCTTCAGCAAGTTTCCTTTTAGCATTGTCATCAAGCATTTTCTGCGCGCAGTCTTTGCACTTGGAAATGAGCAACGCAGTGCTAATCTAATTCTAGTGCATCAGCTAGACTTGGTAAATACATTGGGACAAGTTATTTGGACCAGAAATGTTGCCTCTAGACTCCTTATTTCTATACATACGTTTCCTCCCCCTACTCAACTCCTCAGTCCTCTAACTACATTATATTATTCAAATATCTGTCTTATTGCAGACTACCAGTCACTTTAATGATTAAAAAAAATTTGTCTTCCTCAAGAACATAATGCCTTTTTATTATTGAAAATTATTCATAAGACACGTGTTACAAAGATTCGTTTAAAAGAAAGGACCACATAGTGTTTAACATCCAACAATGTGAGCATGCGAACATGCTTATAGGAGAAGTAAAAATGCTTTTATTACAGTGAGTTTTCTATTGTCATTCTGCAAAGGTTTGTTTTTTTCCTTAAAGGCTTTTCAAAAAATCAAAAAAAACAGTAACATTCATTTTCTATTTAAAAATGAAAGTAAGATTTCTTCTTCTTTATTGTTGTTATTAAAGTGAGGTAGTAACCAGATGCCTCAGTAAGGGATACCCATTTCATTAGCCATTCTGCAGAGCAAACAGATGGTTCCTGCCACAAAACACTAAACATCTAAATACATGATGAAAAATGAGCGGATATGGCAGTCAGGAAATGCAAAGAAACTCTATACAAGGGGCTCTGAGTGCACAGCTTAGGTGGTTTGTATATGCAAACCAATGCATGCCTTGATTACCTCTTTAGCTGCAGTGAAAGTGGGGGAAGATGCAAGCAGACAGTTCAGTAAAGCAAACTGACAGCTTTTATAAAGACAGCAACATCATCTGCTCAGCTTGATAYGTGCAGCCTAGAGCAGAGGGTTTTCGGGCACAGACCCTTTACACTGCAGTGTCCTGGAAGGTGCTTTAAGTGCMAAACACTTCCCACTTCTGGAAAATCGGCAGTCTGTCTTGGTTATGTAATTCTCTACATTTTCCTCTGTTTACATTGAACAAAGGGATTTTAAATATTCTGGAATCACAAGCCTATCTCTGAAGCATGGTTCAAGGAAAGGCACCTTTCCTTGTGTCCATTTAAAATATATGTATATATATATATATATATATTTTTTTTTTTTGCACAAAAAGGTGTGTGTATGGTGGGGGTCCACTGCAGGCTTTAATTGCTGTAAGGTCATGTGGTATCATCTTAGTGACCACAAAGACAGTTGCTGTTTACAGCCCTACTGTCAGATGGGGGTTTGCAGCAGGATTCTCTGATCCATGGATACTGGGTATTTTACCTTGCCTTTTTTATACTTGCTAGTGACAGAGACCCGTGTGGTGGAGATCAAAATATTTTTAGTGTTATTTTAATAGTTGTGTCTGTACAAAGAGTAAGGTACAAAACTCTACTGAGCAGAAATGACTTGTTGAACAAAAATAAAGGGTGAAAAATTGCATCAAGAGAATGTAATTCATAATGATCTGAAGATTTGCACACAGGTGACTTAATCTGATCCCCATTTAAAAAAAAAATCCCCTCAGACGAGTGGAAGAATTCCCACTGACTTGAATGTCCTCATCCAACATCTATTTACGGACAGATCTCCAAAACCCATTTAGAACATAATAAAAGAGTCTCCTGAAAATCTTTGGGAATAGGAACTGAATCACATTCTCTTTTTATATTTCATGTCATATGAATTTGTGTTTTTTCCTTTGTGCATGTGTATGAGTATATACTGCACAAGTATGCATAAGTGTCGGAACTAAATCAGGCGTAATGGGTGCTCCACAGCAGCTGAAAGTCCTTGGGTGAAGGACTCCAGCTGCTGGCCTGTGCAATGGCCTGGCACCTGTGAGTGAGCCTAGTGTGAGCCTTTCTTAATGAGAGAGGTTGATGGATGTAGCATTTTTTGTGTGTGTGTGTGTGTGGATGTATTTTTTTTTTTTTTTAGCAATTCTGAAAATGCACCAATGCATTTCAAATGTTGAGCTTAAGTTGTTAGGGTTATTGTTCTTGCATACTATTGCAGATGATTAAAATCTTTTAAGTCTCTTTAATGTTCTGTATATTTGTTTATAAACAAATCTGCATTTTGTCTTCCCTCTGCAATATTGAAGTTGTCACATGTACGAGATTCACTTTTAGAATACCACCATGTGCAGTGGTACCACCAGATTAGAGAGACGGTTATGAACTACCTATACAATTACTTCTCAGTTTGTACCAGTCTATAAATGGAATAAGTGGCTCTGGCAGCATGACTATTTTATGCAATACACAAGTGATTAAGACCTATCATTAGTTCATGATCCGTACAGCAATGCTACGAGCTCCTGTGCTCTGATTGCCTACTGCCCRCAGAAGCTCTTTTGTAGCTTAACAAATTTCTGCTCCTGGCTCCTTCAGTCCTCAGCRGTTATGTATCTTTTAATTTATAAAGGAATTGATTCCTTTGTAGTGGTGGAGGTGGCTCTGTTACCCTTGCAGCATAGTGCAGAGTGCTGAGCGGATATTAAAGGGGAAAAAAAAAAAGCGAGCGGTAACTATGTAAAAGTAGAGCTTATAAAAATTGTCCTTTAACTGCAGCCAGCAGYGGCGTCAGCCAGCCACCCTTTGCAAAAGGTTGGGGTGAGCTATAAACACCGCTTCTGAGGGCAGAACGACCTAGCGCTTGTGAAGCAACCGTACAAGCAGCGTCCCCGTTAAATGATAACCTGAAATGAGAATAGTGTGGAGAGAAACGGCGGCCCTGASGCGGGAGCGATGCTGGAGCACGGGGAGCGCTGGCCGTCCTTGACTCTCTGGCAGCTCAGGAGTCGGCGAGGAAGCGCAGATGGAGCCAGTCTGCAGAGGCCTCTTCACACTCACTTTTTTTTTTCTTTCTCCAAACAGCAGGAAAATAGCGAACAGTGCCAAAACCTGAATGAGTCACTCTGCATACACAGGAAAAATCAGAGTACTGAAGACCACCTTAGATGCAAGTTCAAAAGAAAAATGTGTACAAACGTGTTGCTGATGTTCTTCCGTTAAATCCCCACTATGAATTTTCCAGGAAAACATGTGACAAACAACAAAGAGAAATTTCTCTGATTTATGTTGTCCTTTAGAATGGCAGAAGAAAATGATGGAAAATAATCAGGGTACTATTAAAAAAGAAAAAAAAAAGGTACGTCTTAAAAAGGTTGATTTTGAGCCCTATCAATCTCCTGTTTAAATTGGTGGCAAACCTCCAACTGGCTTCAGAGAGAGAGAAGGGCTGAGCACGGAGAAAACTGATTATGAACATATTTTTTAGCTTAGGATCTCACCCCCTCCTTTTATATGACTGAAGATAAGATAAAAACTACATTTAATGCAACTAGTTCTCACAGGTAATATGGAAAGCATGCAATAATACTACATTAAATATTTCTCCAGAAGCTATGATACATCCCCAAAAGCATGGTTATTATGGAGGATGGGCTCTGGCAACTAGGACTAAACCAGTAAGCTCATATCTTAAATTAGAGGAGAGACTTGAAAGAAACAGTGGATATGGCAGGACAGTGTGAAAAGCAAGACAGAAAACCAAAGTTAAAGGCAAGCACTATCTGAAAGAATAGTCTTTCATATACAAAGATCTGAAGATCAGATTTCTTAGGGCCAGTGAAGCCTTTGAAATCAAAGGAGATGTACTGATTGATTTCAGTGGCTTTGAATCAGGACTTTTAATTGGATTGAAATGTTCGTGCCAGAAAACATAAAACAGCTAAGTCCCAGATTTTTGCAATCTGGTGGCCTATTATGTGTGAGGAAGCAATAGTGGAGTCGATAAATCAGGTGACAGTTCCATTTATTCTGCACATTGAATCATATTTTATATTTTGGTCTCCAGATTGTTTTGTTATATCTTTGTACTCCCTCAGCATTGACTGAGGAGTTATTCATAGTTCATAACAGTTAGGCAAAATTTAAATCCCATCTGTTTCTTCCATAATAAGTAACTGGAATAAAGGACTTAACATAGAACTCCTTCTTGCTAAATGGTACATCGATGCTATTTGTGGTTTTATGTCTGAAACTCTTGTTTAATGTCTTTGTGCAAAGAAAACCTGCTTTTCTATGCAGAAGTCCATATGATGAGACAGCAGTACCAGCTGATCATCCAATCTGGCAAAAAATTCT
Source organism: Rhea americana (assembly GCF_003343005.1). Classification (NCBI taxonomy): domain Eukaryota; kingdom Metazoa; phylum Chordata; class Aves; order Rheiformes; family Rheidae; genus Rhea; species Rhea americana. Next base: position 2,261,356 of record NW_028186757.1, on the reverse strand, counting down.
CAGCCACTTCTAATGTGTGACAGCTCATGGATTTTGACTGGTACCTTGAGATAATTTTAGTAGGATAAGAGTTTTCTGAGTAAAATCAAATAAATGAGAATTCCAGGACTGTATAAGAAGCATATTAATTGTGACAAATTCATCCAGAAATGTGTGTGTAGGTTTATTAGTGATTTGGTTATTAACAATTATTAAAATCTTTCCACTTCTAGTTTCTAGTAAGTCTTTTATAGCCTTTATAGCACTCTTTTTCTTGTTTTGTTCTAAATTGTGCTCATAGCTAACCTCGAAACCAAGGAAAAAATGAGGATGTTTATAAGAACCTAAATGTTAGCATTTGGATGTTGAAAGCCATTCATCATTAGAAACTTGATCTAGTAAAATAGTCAGTTCTATTATCTGGTCAGGATATAGATAGAAGGATAATATAGAAAATAAACTCAGAGAAAACATGATCATAGGCATGGAATGCCTGCAGCTCTAGTGACCTTGGGAGCAAGGGAGGAAGCAGATCTGAGGAGATCGAGAGGAGAGAGAAAGGAAACTGGTAGTGAATGCTGTATTGAAAGAGTTTGGTCTGATATAGCTCAGAAGAATGTGAACTAGATATTAAATGTTATTGCATTTCAGCAGCCTCGCCTCTGCTTGCTTATTCCATCTAGAATAAGTTATGAAGAAATTGATATCAATTCTCTGATTGTTTATTCTGAATTGTGTTGTAGATGGGTAAATAGTCCATAAATGTCTGAAAGTAAGTTTGGGTAGTTCCCATTGTCACAGAAACTAGCAATGCTGTTCTTAAATCTGTCAGTCTGAGATATGCAACTATTTCTAGAGAAAATATTAACTGTGTTGCTAGACGTGATATTTGTCGCTACAATAGATTAAACCGAAGTTTGAGCAGAATATAGTTGCTCCTGACAGAAGGAACTAAAAGGTGGAGTCCAAGAGCAGCAATATGCTGGTTTATTCTCTTTCTGGTGAAATAAGATTTTGGCAACTATCACAGATAAATGATTTTTATTATGTTTCCCGTCTGTGCCCCTCTTCTATGTCCTTTCTGTCTAGTTTATAACTTTGCGTACAATTATAATCTAAAGGTACAGGTCACCGTGTTCAGAATGTTACACCCGTCTCTGGCAACATCCTCATAAATAGCCTGGAGCATATGCTTCCTGTATCTTCCCCCTCTCTTAGGGAGAAAGGCTGTTATTGCTGATAACAAATCAGCTCCTCTGTGATTCATGGGAATAAAGAGCCAATACAATCTTAAACATTTCTGTCACACCAAGAGTCTTACCACTTGATACCATGTCCTTAGTCAGGACTTCCTAGAACGGTATGGTCATCACCTCCTGATACTCTTTGGCACCAGCTAAGTCTACAATGCCCTTGGGTAAAATGACTTTACTTTTTGGAACAGAGATTTATTTCCTACATCAGTAGCTTTCACTGATTCCATGGAAACTACCTTCAGGACCTCATTTATTTTTCTACTTGAATTTATGAGCGATTTGCCTTTCAGCATTTCAATTATTTTTCCAATCAAATGTTATTTCTGAGTGTGTGTGTGTGTGAATGCATGTGTGTTTTAAAAAAATAAATCTTTTAACAAACTCTTAATCCTCTAATAACTGATACAAAATAGGCTATTTTCAAGAGCTAGCTCCTTTGCCACAGCCTGCTCCTGAGATAAAGCTCTCCAAATATAAAAAATAGTGAAGGAAAATGCCATAGTTAATTTATTTGAAGCTCATGGAACATGAAGGGATCAACAACTGAGCTAGTAAATGCTTCAGAGAGATTTCATCTATGTCAGTTCTGCACAGCATGTTTTGCAGATCTTTTACAGCAGGAACTGAGTCTTACCATGAAGATTTCCTTTGTGGTTCCCCCCCCCCCCCCATTCTCGCCCCCCAGTAGAATTCTACAGATGCTGCAGGTGTTCAGGGGATCCCTGTAAAGCTATGTTTGCCTCAACTGTAACCTGAGGCTGGAAAACAAACCATGTTTTAGCCTAGGGTATATTTATGGTCTGGTCTTCCACCTAGGAAATAATCTGGGGAAGAAAATCTTCTCTTTTGCCTAAAAGCCCCCAAACCCTGAGTCTACTGATCTTGAAAAGACACAAAAGCAGCAAAAACCTAACAAGAGTTGTATCAAAAAATTACTTCAATGCTAAGAAACATCTTATGAGCTTCTTTCTGTTCAGATTCAAGCTAGATATCCAATTTGAGAAATTTCACTGTCTTACCGGGAGGTAGAAAAGATCTTTAATCACACGGACTATTCAAAACTGACATGAAAATATTCAAATTTCAAAATTTTCTATCAAGAAAAGTATGGAAATTACTATCTAATTCAGATCTACAGTTTGTAGAAGTGGAAACTTGCACAATAAACCTGATATCTTTTTCAGCTGTATTTGTATCCTGTGAAGGTGGACTAGGTAATCCACGTCTTGGTAACTAACATGGGGAAAAAAGGATTGTATCATCATGGCTAAAATATTCATCCATGCACTTTATTTACTTAATGGTAGACAAGGCATAAAAAAATCTTTCCTTCAGAAAAATACACAAACCAAGGAAGTGACTTATGTATGTTAAAAGTATACCTTTGTGTACTCAATTCCTGTGTATACACAACACACACTTCTTAAAGAAGATAGCAGCTTTGTACTTACTGGAATTCATAATAAAGGGGCCTACTTGAATGGTATTTAGGAGATGATAAAATAGAAGTGTAAAAACTTTGCGTTCCAGATAGATAAACTATATGCTTTAAGTGTGAAGAAGCTTGCTTGTGACATCTAGAAGGGTCTTTCTGTCCACTGTGAGTTCAACCACAGCAGTATTATCCCTGCAGAGGTTATAGACTGTATTGACTATGTCCTTTTTAATACAGCTCTTTTATTTAAAAATTTTGCCTTGGAGCAGCAACAAATGTGAAGTTTTAAAACAATATTTTCTTAACTGCTGGGCTACCTAGCATTTAGATTTTAACTTGCTGCTTTTGTGTATAACAGGTATAATAATACTCTTGCAGTTCTCAGTCTAACAACGGACAACTAACTAAGTTTTTCTTTCTTTTTTTCTTTTTTTAATGGAAAGCAGGCTGAGAAACATTATCTCAGTGAAGGCAGTGTTTGAGAGGTCTGTGACTAGCAGCTGTTGGAATCAGCTATAGCCCAGATAAACAGGAGTTAATCTGTATTTCAGTAGCTTATCTGCCTGGGTTCTTCTACCAAGCTCACAGTCGTGCCTGTGTAGCTGCTGTTTGCCTATTATGGATCTGTTAATACATACATAATAAAATTCGACCGAAACTGGCAGGAGCTGAAGATGTGTAGCTTGTTACAAAAGATCAGACTTTTTGACTGAAATGTTCAGTCAATAGTAAATGTGTTGTAGTTATCAGAATATCAGCACCTGAGAGGCAAGGGCACTACTAACTGGTCCCTTCATTTTTTTTTCCCTCCTCCCCGCTTTGTCTTCTGGACTTGATTTTATTTTAAATGTCAGTGGAATGGAGGGGGGGGGGGGAAGGTTTCTTAACAGTGATACCAAGCAAGTTGTTAATCATTACAGGTTTTGATTCTTCTGCAGATAGAAGCATTAGTCCGTACAGAATGAAAATTGGCAAGTATAAGCCCCTTTTAGATTCAGGTTTATCACATTCTCAATACCGCCTAATTAAAAAAACTCACCACTCCCAAAGGCGCAATACATTTAGCACACTTAGACTTTCTGAGTAGGATAGAGTAATGTCAGGGTTATTTTCTACCTGTCTCTGATAGTGATCCTACTTGCTGCCTTATTTTTAGAAAGCTGTCTGTTGATAACAAGCTCTGTAAAGATGACCTTTTAAGAAGCCAAGATGACATTTTTCCCTTGGACAACAGACTTTGTAGAGTCTTTTTCTTTCTCCCCTCCCCCCCCCCCCCCCCAGCTGGTACTCGTATTCCTTTGCTCTTCAAGGGTGTTATTTTTACAAAGAGAAGTTGCTACCTGAATTGATGCTGTCACTTTCAGTTTCCTAGAAGCATCACATATTTCTGTGTGTAGTATATTTTTCCTTTGCCTGCTTTGTCCCATGGATAGCTTCTTTTCTAACAGAAAAGTTCATTTCCACACACCTGTGCTTCTGGCGCATGGAGCAGCAGAGCCTGGAAGCCCTCTGTCCCTTCAATTAAAAAGTAAGCTTGGAGGAAACCAGAGCAACGAGCAGGCCTTCTGTATTGCATTAGAGGGTAGATGGTGGTGGTGGTGCTGTTGTTTTAAATATCTGTTTAAATATCTTCTGTCCTGTCTCGTGTGGGAGGAATCTGGAGCCCTATCTCGGCAGTTACGGAGGTATCTACTGGAGCAAGAAAACTTTTGTCTTTTTCCTGTACAGAGAGGAAGGAGAGGACACTAGGTTTGTCGTTCTCAAAGTGGGTTCCCAGTTTCCTGGACTCCGGGGTGAGGAGTGCAGGAGAGCACAGGATGCTGGCAAAGCCAGCAGGTACGCTGTAAGTGATGGCAGGGAGCGTCTGCTGGGCTGCCGCTGAGATGAAATAGGCTCTGTGGAGCAACACTGCAGCTTCCCAGTAGCTCGGGAGGAGGATTACTTGCCAATTACCATTCAGTCTGATCCTTGAAGGTCCAATTGAGAAAGTTTTGCAAGATTTCCACAAGATGCCAGAGCATTCAGCACTTCAAAGCGTCAGGGCCAGAAATGGAAAGAAAAGGGAAATGATTGCTTATGATGACTGCCAAATCTCTGTATTCATAATAATCTTGTACTTTATAAATAGCGTTCTGTGTCTTCACAACAATTCAATAAACTATAAATATTCATTACAATGCTTTATAATCTAAATGTGATGATTAGTTGTTTCTTTTCCCCACTTTAAAGTGGGAAAGACTCATTTTGGTAAAGCTTGATGGAAGAGGAGAACTATTTTTCCACTTATCTCCTTGAAGAAATTGGCCCATCAATTTTTTAGTTCCCATGAAAGCAGACAGATGATAGTTCCAAAGGACTAGACTTGGCGAGCAGATTGTTAAAAGTCCATCTCATCCTACTTAATGCAGTTCAGATGTAGGAGGCCCCACCTACTCCAAAGGATGGTTAGCTTCTAGTGATTTTCCATAATTAGATGTTTTCTAATACTGTACCGTGCCTGTCTTCAGTGAAATGATTTTGGTGGGGGAGCTGATACAGATTGTATAGTGCAGAAAATTTGTACGGGCAAATCTGATTCTTATGTTCCTGTCTTGACTCCATTCTTCAGAATTAAATTTTCAGACACACCCAAGTTTATGCTGATCCTTAAAAAAAAAAGTAATTATGTTTAAAGGAACACAGAAAATAAGTTTTGCTTTCGTTCAACTCTTCAGTACAGACTGCGGGTCTAATAAGTTTTGAGAAATTGTGGCCTGAATAATTCCCTTAAGAAGACTTGTAATCATAGGCTGCCTATTCTGTTAGTTAATTCTGAGTATAGGAACCAACTTTCATCAAAAGTTTATAGCAGCAAAATGAGTCGTCTCCCTTAGGCACCCAGCTGAATGCTCAAGAGAGTCTGAAACTGGAGAATTAGAGTAGAAAGTGCATCTGGCAGCCCTCAAGCGTGCGTTTGCTTCAGTACGCTTACCACAGAAATTTAGCACTGATTTTATTACCTTAAATCGATCGTGAAGGATTGCCACTACAGAGTTTGGGGATTTTGTCACTGTGTTTCCAACACTCTGTTAAAGGGGCTTGCGGGGGACCTTACTCCAATCTGATCTTCATCTTGACAGGAGTTTAGCGGTGTGTCTACGTTACCTTTTCTGCCTGGGTCAAAGAAATCCTTTCAAAGTGAACCTCCTGATAGTCAGCTGCTATCACTGAACTTTGGTTCACCTTCTGGGCCACATGAATGAGATTCTTTTTGGATGAAAATAAAGGAAGAAGTTTGCTTCTGGAGTGCACCCGAGACTCAAACCGCTCATGGGGGTACCATCCACAGAGGCAGACTCCCCTGCTAGACCAACGTGAAGAGCCTGAAACACATGTAGCGTAAATGGGTCTTCTGCACCCATTGCCAGCATCTACCTACCCTGTATGTACATTGAATCACATACCCACATAACTGAGCGTGCACCTTAGGGCAATTTTCTACGCTTCAAAATTACTTGAGTTTTGGTCTTGTAGGCTGATGCACATCTAATTGACCTCAAGCATCTTCATTTTTTGCGAGGATGGAATAATTAGACCGCAAACTTTGAGTGATACAGTCCTGTGTAGCACATGGTACTTGCTTCCCGAATCGTGCTGGTGCTCTGTTGTTCGACTGGCATGGTAACTGTTGCTATGGAAACTGCTTCCGCAATGTCCAGTGTCATACCTCTCCTATTTTATCAGAAAGCCAGCATTTTCAGCATGTCAAATTACACCTTTTCTTTTTTTTTAATGAATAGGTAGATATAAAGAAGTTGCTATATTCAGCTTCTCAAAGGTAGTCGATTCCTTTTCAGAGTTGAATTAAAGTAATTAGACTGTTTGGCTTTTAGTTTATCTGCATTACATTCAGTTTTGCAAATAATTTCCCAAGTGTTGAGTATGTTAACATACAGAGATAGCCCTGAAGCTCTTATTTTATTTTCTTTCTTCCCACATCTTGTGTCCTCAGTATTGCATCTAAAAAGCAAAGCTAGTACAGTTGTAAAAGGGCAAAAGTGAATACGTAAGAACGTGGGAAATGCTCATTACTGCTCTTTCTCTGCACACTGCCAAACGGAGAAACTTGGTAATGATTAGTGACCCTCTTGTCTCCTGGAACATTGAAAGTGTCCTTTCAATCTTTGCTCCCGTGTAGTGCTCTTATTCGTATCGCCCTGAAGTTTATCTTAGGTAACCGGTGCATAAAACAGGAGCCGGGGAGCTGACTGCCTGACTTCTCACTTCGCTGACTTGCTGTGTGACCTTGTATTGTTTCAGTTCAACGTGATTTAATTCCTCCATCTCTAAGTGTTGTTTAAAAACAAATTCGTCATAAGTGATTTCTGAAGTGTCACGAACATTTGCAAAGGATTTTGTTTCACACACAGAAAACAATATAACAGCACAGTGACTTACTGCTTGGCTTTATGCATTTATTATTTGTCTTCAAATAGCCTTTTGGCTGAACCAAAAGGAGGGCTGGACACAGAAAGTCAGTGTCAGCAAGTTCACATCCTCCCTATTGCCTTATTTACTTCTTTCTTGAAAATCTGACTTTTGTTAGTTTTACTGGGTGCTTGCTGATTAGGTTGCTCACCATAGAAGATGAACTGTACTCTGCAAACTGTACTTTTATATTTGTTCGTGTCAGAGGCAGAACCATGCAGTTTTAACAAGTTGAGAACTTCAGTTTGTTCTAATGATCTCTACTTTCCATTTTTTTTATATTTCCTTAACAGGTCTTATTACAAGTTCCCTTTACACACCCTTTGAATTCTATCTGTTCTTTTTCATTTGTCAGAGAAAATAAAACAAACCTGGAAGGGATTTGATGCTCTGATTGGTGCTGCTATATTAGGGAATTAGGATGGTACAGTGCTATCTTCACAAAGGTTATTACCACCGCTGCAAGGGTTCTTGTATCCTGCTGTTCGGATACTCTGCAAAAGTCACTGGATGATCTTCAAACTACCAGCAGCAAAGTTGTTAAAGGTCTGCAAAGTACAATGATTAGGGGACTATGCTAAAGACTATTTCAGGATTACTGGAAATTTCCGTGAAACACTGGGAGGCATATGGGGGGGAAAAAAAACACTGAAAAATAGCAGATTATAAGACAAATGTTATGGTGATCATTTTTGAATCTATAGGGAACGCAGAACATTCGAGTGGAAGAACATAGGATGACACTACAAGGCATATATGGTGCCTAACATGCATAAAAGTTAGGGATTTCTGTGCATGGTTGCATATACATGCATATATCAACTTTCTATTGCATAAGATGCATTAAGCAAAAGTGTAAATCGGACAGATTCCTTCATTCCAAGCAAAAATTCCCTCTTTTTTAAATATGGCTGCAGTAAAGAAAAAACCTCTTAGAATAACAAATATAGGGCTTGCTTCTCCAGTAGAAAAATGATCTGTAAGCCAATAGTAGTCTTTTGCTTAATGAGGAGCTAAGCAGAATATTTCTGCCAGCTATGCTGGTGTAAGAGCTGCAGAAGTGGTGTGTGGCCAAGGAACATAAGGAAGAATGACCTTGGTATCCTTATATTTGGTTCTTTCTTTCTGTTGATGAAACTAAGTGAATTTGGGGAATTTTTCTTATTCTGATCCAAATGAGAAATAATATACTTGCCTAAACTACATATCAAAAACTAAGTACTTCTGGAGTTGTTTAATTTTTTTTATATATCCGTTTTGAGCATTTGTGTTAGCAGTTTTATCCTAAAGAATAAATTCTGATTATGGTTATGTCTTAAAAGCTGCTTTAAACCAAGGTTTCATAATAACTACTCTTTTTGCTCTCTTTACTCTCGTCTGTCTTTCGTTTTTTTTTTTTTTTTCTTATACTGATGTTTTTCCCCCTCTGCAATCAGGTGACTCAGGCTATTTCTGCTGGCTGTTGTCTAAATGGGTTATTTTAGAATTTACTTCTTAGTCTATCTATTTTCCCATTGATTTCTTCTCCTTTTAGTCCTTTCTTTTATTATTCTTTTTCTTCTTCTATCTTTCTTACATATTACTTCTCTTTTCCAACACTCACTCCTTTTTTTTCCCTCTTTCTTGCAGCTATAATGGGAATGCCCAGACTAGAAGTACTATTATTTTGCATTTATCCTGATTTTAAAGTAAATTATTAATGGTATGTGCAACTATCTGGAATGTACAGAATCATACCCATATATCTAATTTGCATTTAAATGAGAACTTGAGTAATTATTTATTTTTCCATATGATCTAACAGGGCCAAGTTAATTTCTATAGCAGAGGGTTTGTTAGTACTTACAGCAGAGAAACTGAATAGGTTGCTTTGACACAGGGACATTAGATCCAGAAGGGCACAAGAAGATGAAGCTGGTGCCTATCTTTAAAGAATTTGAAAAGGAATTATTCTAGATGAGTCAGCTTTACTCTGATTCATGGAAAAGTACTGGAACTAAAACCCAAGCCAACTATTTGTAAGTCTTGCAAAGGAAAGAAAAAAGGAGATAAGCTGCAGTCAACACAGATTTATCAAAAATACATTAAGTCTATTTAATTTCCACTCAGGACTGACCATTGTCAGTAGAGAGAAGGTATTAAATACCACATTTTGTCATTAGTAGAGCCATTGATATTTTCATACAAAAAGGAAATACAGTCTAGATGAAACCATTGCAAGATGAAATCAGAATGGACCATACTCAGCAACTTTCAATGAGCCACTATAAATTCATTATTTTAATTGGCAAGTTGGATAGTTGGTTAGAGAGTATGCTTGTTATATTTGTAGATGACGTCTTCCAGGGAAAGCCTGCGAGCACTTTCAAGGAGTGGATTAGAACCTGGGAAAAGCTCTAGAGTTGGAGGTACTATCTGCTTGCTTCTCTTCTCCAGGGCATACTTCTACAACAAGCACCAGGTTCTCCACCTCTATGGAAAAATCACACGCAAGGCAGACGATCACTGTCCTTGGCAGCAATTCTGTTAGGCTTTCACTGACCGCAAGTGGTAGCTGGTTCCTCTGATTTTGTGAACTTGCATCACATAAAAACCTATCAGGGAGAATGCTGTAGGTATAACAGGACAAGTAGGAGTTTCTGCTGAGAGGTGCCGAAGCCTCAAAGCTGGTTTGCTGTGTCAGCCTTGGTGCGCTTTCAGGAGAGAGAGGCTCTTTTGAGATGGTCTAAGCAGCCAGCACAGAAAAGTGGGAAAATGCTGGGCTAGTTTAGTCTTTGTTTAATCTAGGGAAAACAAGAAGGAAGCAGGTCAAATTTTGAAATATGTAAAATGTTTCTCCTAATGCCGTCTACTGTGGATAAAGCAAGAATAAATGAATTTTAACTGTTAGATTTTAGCAAAATGTGTCTCCTAAATATAAGGTTAAATAAAATAAATGGGATAGATTATTAGGAAAGTATTTCTTACTAAGGGCTTGAATGGAGAATTTTCAGAAAAATCTGTCAGAAAGAACGCACATAGAGTTTGATTTTGCCTTGGTGGACACAGATGACTTAATGACCTTTTGATTTCCCTTCCAGTCTTTTTTTTTTTTTTTTTTAAATGTGATTAAAAAAAAAATCCAGAGCAAAAATAGCAGTCTTGCTACTGACTCAAATTTTGGACATGGAGAGTGTTCTGAAAAGCTGAAAACCGTGTTCTGAAAATAGGCACATGTGAGGTTTGTTTGACAGAAGATGGAACATGGTTCAAAGCTAGGCCCGTGTAACCGTTAGAGGACCTCTATCCTCCTTTTCTGTAGTATGTGAGCAATTAGGGCGACTCTTCCTCTCCATAATGCCACAGTGTTGTTTGATTTATGGATTGGCTGAAGTTTGTCTCTTTCAAAGATTTTTTTTCCTTCGTCTATAAAATCTGCTCTCTTGGAGACTTTTGATTAGCGTGGAACAAAGAAACATTATTTTACTTTTGAGAATGTTTTTTGTGGTACTAGAAATATTCTCAAGGGTGTGAATTTTATGGGGAGTGTTTAGCAGCACAGATTCCACCTATTTTCCCACATTTGCTTTGTAATTTAAGGTCTGAGTTTAAAATTCAAGTCTTACCACTTGAAATTTTCCCTAGCAAAACCCTATTAAAACCATATTTCTGAAACAAAAATTACAGTATGACCAAAACTGTTGGAATGCTCTCCGTAAGGCGTATCTACAATACTTGATAGCAATTGGCATTTTAGATTTATGAAGGGCCAGCTGTGAAACTTTCACAAAACAGAACTTTTGATTTATTTAGTATTAATAATAACCAGAAGCATGCGCTGGAAAACAAATTACACAACGCGATAAGCTAATGAAATGAGTATTTGTACTCTAGTAATTTCTTCTGCCAAACATGTGATTGTACATGTGCATAATGAACTCATTTGCCCATAAGTGGTCAGAAAAAGTGAGCACTCCTCCCCCTGCTCCCAAAGTACAAAATTATTTTTCGCTTTGCTTTGGATTTTTTTGTCAAAGTTTACAAGAGAAATATGATGATACTGCTTTTGAACATATATCAGGAATTGGTTTTAATAATCTGCTGTCGAAAGGGCATCAGCTCATTCATGTGATCTTTAACGTTAAAAAAATGTTGGTCTTTTTTCCCAGAAAATAACAGATGATTACTGTTTAATTGTTTACAGAACTACCAAGAGAACTTTTCAAATTAGTTTTGCTGTAGAAGACAACTTACAAACTCATGTATGAATATAGATATTTATCTAATTTCCCACACATGGGGAGCTTTCTTTCTGTTCCTCACTGATACTTAGTTCTGCCAAATATCTACTTGATTCCTCCTGAGGATTTATCTAAAATTTTAGCAACGTTGTTTTATTAAACATTCCCTCTCTTATTTTTTGCATAATCCTCCAGTTCGATAAAAAGACAGAGCATGTTGTAACATTGTTGCAGTAATTTATTTCTGTGCATGGAAATACATTATTATTGACAGTGTGGTGAAACAGTTTATTAATTATATTTCAGTCCACTTGCTTTAGGGAACAACCTTTTAGAAGACCAAAGTACTGACATGTTTCTTTTACAGTGCCACTGGCTGATGTTGACCTCGTTTCTATACTTGACTTCATCTAAGTATTCTTTTTTATTGAGGTAGAAGGTATATACAAGCCAATATGACTCTGACAAAGCATATCAAAGATTATTGAATATATAAAATGGTTCCCATTGAGTGTAGCTGAACTTCTGAGGCAATAGATTAAAAAAAAAAAAAAAAAAAAAAAAAGTCCTCAGTATGTTTAAGTACTAAAAGTTATATGAATAATAGAAATGGATTATATTTTCAAAATATTATACTTACTAGAGCAGATTGTTTAAGATCCCAACGTGTAATATTATGGCTATGCATCTCACTACATGCATATGAGAAATCAGTAATTTAGTAATTAGCATAACTCATGACAAAAATTGCTGCAGATGCTGTAGATGTAAGTGTGATTTAAACCAGTATTATTTTCGCTGCTGGCTTTTTTTTTTTTTTTTTTTTTTTTTTTTTTTTTTTGCTATCTTTCCAGGATATCTGCCCACCCTTCAGCCTAAAGTGTAGTCCCTCACTTTTCTTTAGAACTTACCTCCCAAACATACTGTCTGATTCTTATCTTTCTGTTCTAATTTTAGATTAAAAGCAGAAACCATGGTGAAATTGTTTACATCAATGACGCAGCTCTTCAATAAAGCCATACTTCATTTTCCTTGTACTTATTTCAGGTCCTATGTGTGTGTATGGTACTATATAAGTAGTAAATAATTCATAAAGTGTTATTGAAGTTTAAAAATAGGTCTGTGCTCTAACAGTGCTAAATTGTAAGTTTAAAGTATAAAATAGGTACTCATTAAATATATATATGGAAAAGTATGACTTAAAACTATAGTCCTAAAGGACCAGCTTTTCAAACCTGGCAATTTAATTTGGCTGTCTACCTTTGTACCTGCAAAACTGGTAAAGCAACGAATGAGCGCTTGTTCTGAGTCTTACCCTGGACCATTTCAGTCTATGGAAAACACCTATTGAGGTCAATGGGCTTTGGCTCACACCCTTTCGTATGCTTACGGGTGTTGAGACATGCAAAATAGATGAATATGTAGATCTAATGGGCAGTCAGATCAGAAGAATTTGGTCCTACGTGGTTATTATCCAGTTATGAATTTCTCAACCACAGAGTCCGTAAGACAACTTTATTTACCTCTCCAAAACCTTCACAGAAGTGACATAAAAGGTGTAGAACTTTTTGTGAGATTCAGCAAAATGCTTAAATCAGTTAAAGCCACACAATATTGTGTACCAGTTCTGAAGCCCATCTAAAAATCTGTGTATGAATTTATTGATGTGCATGACAGCAGTCATGGCCTTTTACTGTAAAATGGAAAGGTAAATTTGATTTAAAATAAGAAAGCTGACTCTCTAAGAAAGCAAGTAAAGAAGTAAATTCAACTCTAGGGTATATTTAGCAAGCACTGTTGAAAGTTAAATAAACAGAGCAATCATAAACATCTAGTTTTGACTAGTTTTCAAAATCTGGTATCTCTGACCTCTGGGGAAAAATGTACCAGGAGTATTTTTGTCAAATTTGTGTCCCTATTTCAGGCTGAATTTTTAATATAGTTCTTTTGCATGCATTCTTAATGTGAAGTGCCGATCATGCTGTCTTTCATCTACCCAAACTCTGAACTTCTTGCTTAACTTTAAAGACGAACAAATCAAGCTGTCATTTATGAGAGGACGGAGAATGTCCTTGACAGCTCATCCGTCTGCCAATAAGGAGAGTTCATCTTCCTCATAGGGCCAGATTCTGCACTGGTGATCAAATAAATGCTGGTGATGACACTGATGCAACTTTTTAAAGACAAGGTTATCACAGGAATGCTGATGAATGTTTATTACAATCATTTGTCTTTCCTGGCATGGCGTCAGTGGTCACATGAATCAGACTTACTTCTCTAAACAGGGGTCTGGTTTGTCATGAGCTCCCTTGGGATCGCTGGGAGTTAGGCATGCTCTTTTTCAATGACAGAGAACTCCTCACCTGCAGCTTGTTATATTTCTCCACTTCCTCTCTTGGTAAAACCTGGCCTCAAACCGGACGATACTGCTTCTGTGGTGGCAGAAAAGGAATCTTCTGGGTGGTATTCCTAAACAATATTTTATTAAGAGAGGTGAATTAGATTACAAAGTGCCTCCCTGTCCTTTCAATTTAGAAGTCAGTTTGCAGACCAGTTTTCATCTCTTGTATTTGACTAGCTTACCAACAACTCTGTGACTTGATGAAAGGCTTCATCTTCTTGTCAGCCACTAAGAGTACCTTCTCCTTATAGGAAAAAAGGATCTCAGTTGTGGTTACAGCTGTTTGTGTGGATGGGGTTTAAAATGGACCCACAAAATAATCCAAGTTAAGAGTAAACTCCACAAAGCATTATTCTTCAACCATATATTTCTTTATAAAGTGTGTATGTTTCAGTGCAACGTGTCTCCATCCTCTGAGAGCTGTAACTGATTGTCTATCAAAAATATCACTAATACACATCTAGACAAGGTTGATGCAGGCATGCCACAACAGGCTGTTGACTGAGCCGGGGTATATTCAAACACTTCAGACTTATAATGTGTAGGAAGCGACCAATAACCAAATCTCTAAAAACCATAATGAGCCCTTAAGTAAGTTCTTGTTTAGATTGGAAGACAAACGCGTGACTATTTTCATTTAAATTGTGACTGATTATTTCTGTGATATAAATCTTATACTTCTAAATACACAAGAGACCACACATCAAATAAAGGAATAAATGAATAAAATGAATGAATATATAATATGAATGACATGACGATCTCATTCATTTTGTTTTGTTGAGTATCAGTAGACCTGAGTGAAAAAAGTGAAATCAAAAGTGCTGATAAGGAATCCCAGCTCATATTGCTTTCAGAGCCTAGATACATTTTCTGTATTGGCTTTTTTTATTTTTTTTTTCCTGGTTCATCCTCATATACAATTCTCTCCAGCTTCCAAATATTGTACAGTCTCAGAATGACATCAAATCAATACACATCCAATAGCCTTGCTTTTGCCTCAAAAGAAAAGTGCTAATGGTGCTGACGGTCTTTGAAGAGCTTTCCAGTTGGCCCAATCTGGAATAAATTATCTTGAAAAAGCAGTAGAACTCTTTTCCAGCAATGCTATTATTATAGTATGTTCCATCAGCAGTACTTTGAAGTGTTTAATATTACATTATAGCCCAGAAAAAGGAAAATAGAGGAATCTATCTTCATTACTGAAAACCCATGATTTGTGCTTTGTGTCTCCCACTTTTATAAGAAAAGCCCCACTTAAAGCAAGAATTGCAATTTTTATATAGCAGCACCAAGCATTGATTCTTTAAGAAATAAAAATGTTTAATAGAACATGCTTGTATAATTTACTTAGGAAATAGTTTCAGAAGAAAGAGTATAGTATTATGCTGCACTTTCTAAACACAGGTGTTAACTGAGAGTTTATATCAAGAGGGTTCTTAAGCATGTGTTTCACTTTAATTTTATATGTCTGTTGATGCTATTATGACTCAGAATGACGTATACATGTACTACGGGATGTCCTCCTGTCCCCCAAAAAGGGAAAAGTAGTCTTACAGCTCTCATTTTTTCTCTTCCATTTTTTCCTCGTTGTATAGTGACTCCATTTGAATGGGCATAACAGTATTCACCTGGAGCTTTTGGTAATAAGCTGAGGCTGAGTATGATGGAACTTCCATAAAATGTATTACTCTTCAGAAGGTCTTTTAGAGTGAAATGGACCAGGGAGCTAATTAAAAATATGAGTGGATATTGTCTTGTTAAGAGTCAAAAGCTTTTCCCATCAAAATTTATGATAAGTTTTTTTTCAGGGTTTTTTATTAGGAGGTAAATTTTATTATTTGTATGCTATCAATCAAGAGAGTATTTTTCAAATTTTTATTTTGATTGTGTGTTATGAAGAGAAAAGATAAACAAAGGGTCAAGTGTTTATTCTAGCTGTGTTTTATGTTGTTAATTGCTATTGGCAGGAGGGATAGGTATAAAAAGGCCTTTTTACATAAAGCTTTGTGCTCTCAGATTTTACCATTTGTCCTCAAGAAATGGGTGTACAGATTGGAGAGTAAAAGAATAGCAGGAAATTAAAAAAAAAGAAAAAGAAAACCCCAACAACATTATTTTTATGGGCTGTAAACCAGATAATTGACTTTCACGGGCAATGAGCTATTATTCTTTATCAGCTAACTGGTGGCAAACATTTTATTTCCAGTTATTTGCCATTGCTTTCCGTTTGCAATCTGACCATAGCTATGTCTTGCAAGATTAAAATTCAGCCAGGTAATTACATCCGATTCCTTCTAGCAAAAGGTTAAAAGCGAAATAAGAAAGAGAATGAGAGAAATAGGTGATGGCAATGAGTCAGCACCAGACAGATGGAAAACAGAATGAACCGGAGAGTGAAATTGGGATATAGCCTAGTACATGAACATATCCCTTTCCTTTTCGTTTGTGTGGTATGTATATTCCCTCTGCCTCGCTACAAGGATGTCTGAGCTGTAATGGTAAATTCTTCATTCCAGTATGTGCGCATGTTCTTCATGGCTGTGCTACCACATGCCTGTTGGTATCACAGTGATGATGTTCCCTGCCTGTGTCTGGATTCATGGCCAAGCTGAACAAGTTTCTTGTATGCTGGTCAAAGGAGAAGCCACATCAGACTATTCAATTTTGGGGCTGGACTCTTTTCAGTGGTGCCAAGCGATAAGACAAGAGGCAATGGGCACGAACTGAAACACAGGAAGTTTCATCTGAATATGAGGAAAAACTTCTTTACTGGGAGGGTGACAGAGCACTGGAACAGGCTGCCCAGAGAGGCTGTGGAGTCTCCTTCTTGAGAGATTCAAAACCTGCCTAGATGCAACCCTGTCTAACATGCTCTAGGTGACCCTGCTTGAGCAGGGAGGTTGGACTAGATGATCTCCAGAGGTCCCTTCCAACCTCAACCATTCTGTGATTCTGTGTAATTATAGCAAATCACAGGCTTATGTCTTCCCTTTTAATAAGAGTCTGGTTTATTGCTCTATAAGTTATATAACTGCCTCAGAAATGCTGAATACCTCATATAAGTTGATTTTGTTTCAAAGATATTAACCTATGTGATATTATGCACTAATATACGCTATTTTTCTACACTTCAAGTATTTGGAACATCTAAAACCTCAGACCAAGAGAAACTTTAATAATTTTCCTACTGTCAAGTATGAAAAACATCTCTTTTGTACTTTGATAAAAGGCACCCACTAGAGTCTTGAGAGTTTTTGATTGCTTTGGCACACGTCTAGCTTAAAACGATGCTTCTTGCTTTTGAAACCCAACTCTGAAAGTAATTGATACAGAATGAGGAACAAATGACTGGGATGGATGATATTCAAGGCAGAAGAAGAAAAGAAATATGGAAAATGGGCAGATATTTTTCTGTGATTTCCTTTGCTATTGTGATATATTATTATCATACAAATAGAATGAGGGCGCTGGTCCAGAGCTCTGGCTCTGTGTCAGGGTTTATTATCTGTAGTGCGGTGACTGTAATCCAAGGTGCTCGGTCCTTCTCACATGCAGAAGGGATGACTCCTCCCGTGAGTGAGCTGCAACTGTCCAAGCATCAGGAGCAGGACATCATGAGCTGTAGATGGATAGAAGTTTCAAGAACAGAAGAATTTAATTTTGTAAGTAATCAAGTTTAAAATGAGCATATTTGAGATTTTTCAAGTATAGATCTAAATTTTGATTTATTCTTTGGATATATGAAGAATTTTTCTTCTACCAAGTGCTTTGCTACACATTTCTACATGAAGAATACAAAGCTGCTCCAATGAGTTCAATAATAAACTATATTGTAGCCTCCCACAGCATTTTTCATTAATTTCATTTTTTAAAATTTACAAACATTTAAAGTAAAAATTAAGTACACAAAATATTTACTTAATGCTTGCTGTTTGCTTATGCCTTCTGCTTTGCAATTTTTGCAGTTCAAGACAATTCTATTTATTCTCCCTGATGGCAAGTGCATTTGTGCATTCTTTTATTACTTTCTTGTGCTAGTTGTTTCTAGGAGAGGTGCATGAAAATAAAAAGATGGACGTCTCAGGAAGACCAGCTATACTTGCGTGACCATCAGCCATTTAATGATAGTGATAAAAGGAATAGAAATACAGCAAAAACTGGAACAGAAGCGACTTTATTTCTCATTTTCTTACTTGTGTGGAATTATCTCAGTTTCATATTTCAGTCAGGTCTTTGTGGGACTGAGATCATATTGTGTTTGCTAAAGACATACTTGCCACCCTATTTCCTTCTTCATATCTTCTATTTAAACACTGATAGGAAATTCAATGGTAAACCCATCCCCTCTGTACTTAGTGCTGCAGTAGAGCTGCATATCCAGTTGGTGGTTTACTTTTTAACCAGGTGCTGACGGCTACATTCCATTTTATCCACATTTATCTCACTGTTTTGATAAATAATGGTTGCCAATGGTTCCTTTCCTGACCTTTCCTCAATCCAGCCGTCTGCTGAGTACAGGGAGGGTAGCTGACTGACCAAGGTTAAAGCAAGAAGGACAATTTGGAATTTCTTGTTGGAAAGCCAACAGTGAGCAGAATCTTTCTTCCTGCAGAAAATGGCTTATCCGAAACACTGCTATTATGGTCTTTTCTTTCCATTTGGCATTCCTGGGTATACTGGTAGTGGTTGCATAGGTAAGGCATGACTCTAAATCCAAAGCAAACGTGATAGTATATTTATTTTTACAAATTCACTACAGTACAAACTCAAAATTTTTCTGACATTTTTGACACTGCTTTTAAGCATGTGCCTTCCTGTGCAGCTATTATTTTTTTTTTCAGGAAAGAAGGGTTTGGATTAAGATGATTACAATCAAATCTCTTCACCCTTATAACATGTTGGTGTACCATCCTAAGAAGAAAGACAAATTTAAGATTAATGCTCTTGAAACAAATTTGAAGTTTGATTCTAATCAGCTAGTCTGAACACTTAGCTTGAAGATCTTATTGTCAGAGGTCAGACTGAACCACAACTTCATCTTAAGCACTGAATAATAGCACACTATTTTCATTAGTTACAGATCTCTAACTTGGATTGCAGTGTCGCTGGATAATGATACTTATGTTTTTAGCTGTAGGAAATTTCATAAAAATACTAGGTAAAAATAACAATTTATCCAGGAAAGAATATTAAGAGATGATCAAATACTGGCTTGATATTATTTCAGCTGGTGAACTTCTGGATGCTAAGTATTTGCTAAAGGTTTAATGTATTATTAGTTTTGAAGAGTTTTTCAGGAAAGTGGTAAGTAGCATTTAATTATCATCCTCATTTTTATTGGCTTAAATTAAAGAATAACTAGTGAGAAAATATAAAGTTAATTATTTTTGTAGCCAAAAATACACAGTTTAATCATCTCTTTCATTCAGCTTGTGCTCACAGCTTCCATCCTGTTGATAACTGGAAGAATAAAGTGATGAGATGAGATTTGTTTAATTTCCTACTTAATATTGCTATCTAATGTTGTATCTGTAGCTAAGAGTTTTATTTTTTCCTTTTTTGTTTACATTACACTGTGGTTGCTCCAAGGTAGCTGCTAGGCCCTAGTAGTTTTCTATCCATGATTTTTTTTTTTTTTTTTTTTGAGTATAACGATCTGTGTCAGTGCAGCATGTACTTTTCCGTTAGCTAGCTAGCCTAAGAAAAATGGAAGATGTTTCAGATCTCAAAGGTATTATGTTAAAGTGGCTTGAGTTGAGTCTAAGGAATCAGGACCTAAAATACAATTTGTTTTCCTAAAATTTTTTAACAGTTTGAACTGAAATTGGTATTTCTCACTATCTGTTTTTGAATGGCCTGGCGCTAGCAAAGCAGTAATATATCGATGCTAAGATTAATTTTACTTTTCTAGATGGCTAATTGTTATTTTTTCCATTACTGTTTTTGAAAATGGTGTGATTGAACACAAAGTTTGATGTAGGAGACTTTTTAATGTACATATGGTCTTGAAAAGTGCAGCCTGAGTCAAATGGATTTAAACAGAATGAAATGCTGGTTCAAACTAATACTGTTTATTGACTTCTTTCATGACAAAGATCCTTTGAGATTTAGCTAAGGTGTATCCACATCAGTGAATTAGTTTTGTGCATGCGTGTGCTCTTGAGACAAACCTGGTCATCCCCACGTCCTGTACTCCACTTTGCATTGCGGAGTGGTCTCAGGATAGGCAAGAGGAATTCTTTCCAGGAGAAAAGAAATTAGAAATCTACTGCTCTAACCTATCTAGTGCTCTAAGTTATTAGAAATCTGCTGTAATTGCCAGGGGTCATTCAGCCCTGGAGACAACAGAGCTAACGCAAATGGATGGGCCGTCCCCCACCCTAAAAGACACGTAACTCATGGTCCTCAGCACCATCTGCTCCACTCTGCGGCTCTGCTGCGATCGGACTGCACCTCCTGCAGGGCTGCTGATGCAGACATAGCCTGCGTACTGTGGCTGCAGCGCTAACAATATCTGAGTCTGCCAGTATAACATGAACTTGGATGAAATGCAAGGTCCTAATCTTCCAAGTTAGTACTTCAAATATGCAGATAGATTCACTAATATTAAATACAAGTCATAAAAGAATTGATACCTGTCATAGCTTTATAGTTACCAAATATTACAGTGCTTTTACATTTATACCTTACTGAATTTCAGACAGTTCCATGTTATGGGAATCTGGGCACAGAAAAACTTGTTTTACATTTAGCTTGAGTCTCATTAATTTGTGTGTGATAAACATATTAGGGCTTCCTTATCACTGAAAATTTCTAAAGGAGTTTTGCAGCTGGAGAACTAGATCAATACCTGATACAGCAGAGCAATTGAGAGTCAGAGGAAAGATTCCTGCTGACTCTTCACAGAGCTGCAAATCAAAATAGCCTCCCTTTGTGTCACTGATCCAAAGCATACCTTGCTGCTGGTCAGCTTCATTTAAGTTTGATCTTCATTGATCTGCAGCTGAAACTTTTTTTTTTTTCTAAAAATAAAGAGAGCCAAGAAAGGTAAACTTTCTAATGTTGTTATAAAGTTTCCACGTATCAAACTTATGGAAGCAAGTTGCGTCAAAATCTTTGGTTCCTTAAATGACTTTGCTATAAGTTCTTTGGTCTGAGAACTTAAAACATCTGCCAGAGCCTAACCGCAAGCATTCATTGTTCCATATGACATTCTTCTGTTCGCCTAATAAAAATACTAAAAGGAAGAAAATATTTTTGCTTACTGCAAAGCAGGTGAAAAGTTAATGCAAGAAGAAAAAGTGTGAGGAATAGCTTCTTAGTGTGATTCAGAGCATACTAGTTAGTGAAACAGCGCATTAATAAGAAAGCAAGGCCAGAGTGATACTAATCTTGCGGTCAGCTGAAAGACTTTTTCCTGCTCTCCTAGCAGCTTTTCATGAGGTTGATTTTAAGATTAACACCCATATCAAAGAGAAATTTGACACTAACCTTAAACTTGAACTGATGCCTGTGGTATCTGCATGCCCCTACTACCCCTGAAGTCTCTCTCAAGTGACATACTGGTTGTAAAGGCACTCCTGATAATACTTTGGAAGGTACTTCTCAAATTTAGGAAGTAAATCACAATGGCAGGGAAATATCATGGTTGTATCCTCAGAATACACCTTCCAAAGGTTAAAGAGTGACAAAGATGATGATGAAAGACTGGCTAGTACCTTTACACATAAACTCAGCCGTTACTTTAACAGGTTGAACGGTACCACTAGTCTTACAAGAATTTAATTTCTTGCTAGAGAGCAAAACAATAACCTCTGTATCTAGTATATAATTCACATTTAAACACAATTTTAAATCAAAGTGATTTTTTAAATACATCTAAACAGGATTCTGTGGGTGGTAATTCTTTGTGTTAAAAGCAAGCATTCTGCCAAAAATGTATTCCTTTTTTCTCATGTTCTTGATGTCACCTGAGATTTTCTCTGTGTGAGGCTCTATTCCTACATCTCAGCTCAATTTCCATTAAGAACCAAAGAATTAGTAGGTGTCTTTCCCTCCCAGCTTCAGTGAACTAAGATAAGCACTACATTTGCTGCTCTTGCATTGATGCCCTTAGGTCATATTCAGGGTTACTTCTTATCTTGAGTAGTAATTCAGAAAAGTGTAACACTATACAATAACTTTTACAATTATAAAGAGATTCTTTTTATATCTTATTATCATATTGCTTGCCTGAGTATTTAAGAAATAAGCCAGATTCATCAGGCAAAGGTTAAAGACTTGACTCTAATGCTGGAAAAGCTGTACGTAGCCCTTTGCGGCAGGATACTCAGCTTTGCCCCGCAGCTATCTGTTTCCATTTAAATTACTGGCCAACATCTACATGCAGTTCTGATTTGTTACCATGAAAATGGGAATAAATCTTAGGCTTTGCTTCATTTCCATCACTTGCTTGAGGCTCAGCATATCACTTTGCCACATGCCAGTTTTCCTGATCTTGTATCCCAGCAAACTTGAACATCTTAAGATTAAGCATGAGTGATGCACAGTCAGAATAAGTTGGTGAATCAAGGTTCAAACATTCCCGAAAATACAACATTGTGGACAGTGAATCATCTTCATTTGGTAACAGAGGTATTGGTTTTCAGTAAATGAACTGTCAGTTTTATATGAACTAAGCCTTCTGAGCAGTGAGGGTTTTAAGGAGGTTAACCATATAGCAAACTGAATAAAATAGTTTAAAAATTCAATTTAGAAAAAGTATTAGTGACTCTTTAGATCATGACAGGGGCATAAGACACTAGTGAGTCTGGCTGCCAGTGGTGATTCGTGATCTCTGTATTGACCTGGAGTGTGGGTAACTAACATTAAATATGAATTACATTTTGAGAATTTAAAAGTTTAGTAGAGGATTTCTGACTCCTGGAGAAATACTAAGAAAGCCTCCAGCATTTTAAATGGAAAAAAAATCGCAAAGGAAAAATTTTTAATAGTTAAATAGCTATTTTCCGTCTTTAATTGGAGAAGAACTGTGTTTCCTCAAAAAGTTACTGATGCCCAAAGACCGCTCCCTGGGTCAGTCACACTTCCTCTAACCTCTTAAAAGAAGCTGGGAGAAAAAGACTGGCCTTTCCCTACCAAGGGTGTAGGCTGACTCTTCTCTTACCATTTTACTGCCTTTTGCGGAACTGGCAAAATGAATCTAAGCTGATGAGGGAAAACAGGTTTTGATGTTTCTGGTAACATAGCCAATATTTTCTGTTTCCATTGTTCATCCATCCACAACACTTTATTTTTCAAAATAGACTCGCACAGTAAACAGTCTTCCCGAGCTTCAGACAGCGTAAATTGCTCTCTTGAATCTCTTCAGTGGTTTTCATTCAAAGACCAAAAATTCTTTACAGAGGTGGGAAAGCCTTTTCACTCCCAAACTGGTGATATAACAAACAGTTTTGGTGGTGGAACATTACTTACGGAAAGGAATGCTGTTTTCCAGTCGCTATGATGGAAAAAAAAATTACGAGTCATTTCTGCTGCAGTTCTTGGGGCCGTGGTTTCTTTTTCATGGTTCTGTTTCAGTCTCTGTGACCTTGCAGCTGCTACAGCCATGTTGCTTGGTCTCACAAACATGGCTTTAGCATTTTTTTTTCCTCTTTGCTGTGAAGACCGTGACCCACTGCCTTGTTACGATCTTTTAGAAAGCTCTCCATAGAATTTAATCCAGTTGTTCACATCTGGAAAGTTGAAACAGAACCATCTGAATATTTGGGGAAGGGGGGAGGCAAAGAAAAAGATCAAGATTTGGATTTTAGTTACTTCTGACTGCTTGCTTAAACTAGTTTTAGTGTTTTGCAGCAATTTAACCTGCACAGAAAGAGAGGGCCGGTTTTATTTTCCTCCAGGCAATCAGGTTGAACCCTGAAAAAATGGCATTAAGATCACATTACCTGTGTGACTCGGGAACCACCAACGCAGAAAACAGAAGGAAAAGTGGCAGGAGGTTCGGGAGCCAGACGGCCCCTGCGTGAGCAGCCTCTTGCTCCCCCAGTGTATCTCAGGCCTCGGGGCCACGCGCTAGCGGTCCCCTCGGCGGAGGTGACCTCCCTCTGCCGCTGCTCCTCCGTCCCGCTGCCGGGCTCGTTGCCGCTTCCCGGGGGACAAGGCTCCCGAGCCTGGTGCGGCCGAGCTCAGCGCCGCGCGTTATCGCTCCCATCGCGCCGCTCGGGATCCCACTGCTCTGGGGTATCGGTGGCTGCTGCCTAATCCAGGAGGCCACCTACGCTTCAGCCAGAGAGCACAACTGGAAAGGTGACACCTGGTTATCGTACTGAAGCGGAGCGAAATTCAATGAAGGTGAAAGATGGAGCAGATACACTTTGCAAAATAAATCTTGAGGTTTCTTATGTGGTTGAAATGAGCGTACCATATGGAAAGCTCCATCGCAAGCCACAGTCCTACGGCTGTCGGCCAAAAAGAAAATACGCTTATGCTAAAATACACCTTCATTCAGACTAAATAAACCTTTTTCAGATTGCTAGTGCTTTCTGTTAAAGTAAAAAGATCTTATCAAAAATGGAGTAGACACCTTCCTTAAACCTTTCATAGCAGGAATGGACTTTACAGGAGCTCAGCCCCCGAGCTGGCTCCTTCCAGTTTACTGCAAATGGATTTATATGGGTAACAGCACAAACTTCTTTTTTTTTTTGGTTATTAATTTTTTGGTCTTACTTGATTTCAGTGCTACCTGTTCAAGTAACACTAACTTTTGCAAAAAAAGTTTCATTGCATTTCCCTTCATTTCTAGGGGGAACTCATTAGTTACAGTAGGAGCCAGTATGCTGGATAGTGGGACCATATATTTTGCAGTCTAAATATTTTCACTGTGCTGATTCAAATTTAATACTTGCAATTGGATTGCTGATTGTCAGTATACTAACAATGCAGTGCATCATCACATAATTCTCCAAGTATTACAAAAAGCAGAAACAAGAGAGAAAGAAATGATATACAGACTACAAATCTCATGTGGTTGCTCTTCATTGGCGCTATCTCCAGGCTGATGCACTTCATAAATCTATTACGTTAGTGGAAGTTTATTTATTTCTGTGCAGTCAGTGAATTAGTAATGTTCTGGGCAGTAGTTTTCTTAGTGAGGTAGTAGGAGAATTAGATGATTTTACTGGCAAACAACCTGGAACACTAGGGAATTAAACAATGAGATCTAGGAAATTTAGCAATTCGTTGGTAGTATGGAAATAGTGGAAATATTTCTGGTCAAAGAAAAACTTATGATACAACATAAAGCTTAAAGTCCATTTAAGGTCTGAACTTTTAATGTAGTAAGAAAAGACAGGATGTATCTGGCTGCAAAAATAAGGTGGTCGTCATTCCTGTATAATTAGGTGTGATAATATCTATGATAATATATCTACTTCTAAATACCAAAACAGCAGGGGAACTCTAAAGAAAAGCTCTAAGAAGTGACAGGAATGGTCAAACATGAGGGCATTCGAAGGCCTGGCTAGATGGCAGGTAAGGGAAGTAAGAACCGCCCAGTTGCATAAAGAATGCCGCGGCAGAATCGATAATGCTGTGTGCTGTAATACCGTAGAACCGCTAAACATCGAGGTGTACGGGAAACCCAAATCCTCTGCAAATGAAGGAACTGTGATGTTTCTTAGCAACAATTAAGCAGTGTAACTTAAAGCAGTGAGTAAATCTGAGGTGAAATGTAATATTTTCAAAAGGTATAGTAAATGAATATACGAAATAAACTGCAGTGACATCTGAAATGAAGCAATGGAAACATGAAGGTACTCAGTTTTGTTGTTTTGATGAGGAAATTGAAAACAACTGAGCAGAGGGCTAGTAACTCTGRTTTCTAGTGAAATTATATTTTTGTGCTGAAATATTGTTGATCTCTGATCAGTCTGATGCTAGTACTAGGTATTTCAAGGATGGCTTTTGTATATATCTTTGGAACCATTACATGGGCATTAACTGTACTGCTCTGTCATACTTTGTATATTTTGGCAATTTGTTCACTATGATCAATTTACATGCCAGCATTTCCTGCTTCACRTTTCTGTGTTGATTGYTCAACATATCTTTGATTTGATAGAYCAAATTCTGACCCCAAATCCCACATTCTTCTACTCATTTTTACTGTGTGCGTGCTAAAGTGAAGCRCTGTGAGTTGCAGTAGCCAGAAGTTGTCAGATTTCTTTTAGAGGAAGTTTCTGTCCCTTTCTATGAGACTGGTTTTACAAGAAATTCATTAATTCAAAATATTTAATCATCTGATTCTTTCCAAGGCTTCTCTCATATTCAGTCATTCCGAACAAGATAAGAAAACTTTGTGGCTACCTTCAGTTTATTCTTTTGAAAAATCTATAGTATATAGAAACCATCTCGTAGGTTCATACTCCTTGATCATATGCTGTTTGTGTCTGATGAAAATGATGATATTAATTATTTATTCTAGAATAGTAAGGATGAGATCTAAATATTGTTTGTATGAAGTGTGAATAGAAATAACTTTAGAAATAAACAATTAAAGTAATGGGAAAGAAAATAAAGGCCAAAGCATTAATGTTTTTTCTATTCATGTATTTTTGTCTCTTGACAGTGAAAAAAACTGTCACTAACATTCATTAATATTAAATTTCATATCAAACTGTGTGATCTACATGTTAATATTATTCCACATGCTAATATTCCATCTGTTTTGACAAGAAAAGCTTAGAAATGATATCTCTACCCTGACTTTTCAAAATTACTTGAGGTTTTTGCTTATTTTCCTTCTGTCAGTGCTCACTTTTTCCTGTAAGCTGGACATCAAAAATATTTTAATTGCATATACATGAGAAATCTAAAGAAAACATTTTATTTTAGTTTTAAATATATGAACAAAAAGTGGGTTACAGTATATGTTTGAATATATCTTAGTGGGTATTACTGGGAACATGGATTAATTTAGGTGGGTAGAATTTCTCAGGTGTGCCATCTGTTATTTTTAGATTGTACCTTTATTAATGAGAAATTTCCTGAGTGAATGTTTTGAACAGTACCRGTATAGCACAGTCAAATGGGATCCCAAGTTTATTTGGTAGTAATAGAAATAACAATTCTAGGGCTTTTATTTTTCCTTYCCCCCTCCCCCGACTAGATCAGCTCTTGTTTGTAGTATGCACAGTAACTCTCTAAAAAAGATGTGCTGTCAAAGATGTTTCTGAAACATAACCTTTCAGAAGATCTGAATACATTTTTAATATTAACTGTTTCTACCTTTCTTCTAAAGCCAACTTTGTGAATAACCATTATACCCTTAGTGGCCCGAATACTTCAAMTTTTGAAGGAAATTAAAACTATTCTCAGAATTTGAAGTTTTGGCTTATCACTAGTTCTTCGCAATACTTTAAGGTTTGGTAAAATCCTTATGCTTAACTTGGCAGGTGTCTGTCAGTTCTGAGACAGTGGGATAGGAGGGAGCTCTGCTGACAGTTACAAAGGCCTTGCATACACGTGGAAAGCAAACAAGTAACAAAAATTAAAATCCTGTCTGTGATGTGATGAGAGTAATAAGCAATTCTACTTATTTTGGGTAATTTCAGGTCATTGCCGCCTACCAAACAGAAAAGGTCATTGCAATTTYGTTGGTACGGAGCTAGTCAGTAAGATTCAGATATTTGGACAGGCGTTTTTCTCTGCATTTGGTTTTGTTAAAAAAATAATTGGGAACTGCCAGTTCCAAAAGGCTTATGTTCTTTTCTCTAGGATTCACTATAATTTTATTTCAGTAGAAAAGTTAATGAGTGGTTTATGCAATCCGCAGATGTGAAGTTTGAAATGAAAATCTAATCTGGGGTCTATAAAAGTAAACATACATRGGAGATTCAGTCCTTCAGAGGAAAACCATGTCATTGAAATGAACAAAACTGAAGTGATTGTTGCTAGCATTATCACAGCTTTTTATCTTTTACAGACTTTCTGAAGTACCTATCATAAGGCAAAAATTTACATGACATTGTGTATAAAACTCTAAGAGCACTTTAAAACATACGCAYGACTCTCAATAACTTTTTCATGTCACACAGATATTATAATCGTTATTTAAGTGAAAGAACTCAGATATAGAGAGACTATTTGGTAATTGTGGTAGAACTGGACAAAAAGACAGGATTTTGGGCAGTCAATGCCACTTGTATCTTCCTCGCACTTTACAAGGAAGATGGACTGATTTTCTTCTGATTTTCGTGAAGGAGGGTTGGCTACAATGTTCTAGCTAATATTAAAGAGGATTGTATTGTTAACACAAGCAGTTATTCCCAGTCTGTCATTTTCCTTCCCAAACTATCCAAATTGCTTAAAGATCGGAAGACCTTTACTATAAAAATATTTTAGTCTYTTTACTGTCTCCTGTTTTTTTGTCCTTAGATTTCATGACTTTTGAATTTTTCTCTGTAATGGTGAAGTCTAGGACTGGCAGAGAGTGGAGGAGTTATTTTTGCTTTGTTTTATTCTAAATAAAATCTCAAATTCTGCAATGGTTACCTGCTTCCTGAAGCTCTCTGTCTGCAAAATACTGACCGCTATTGCAAGAAGGCAACCTTGACAGGACGAGGGAAACTCAGCGGCCCACAGCCCGAGCTGGTGCCAGAGCACTGCCTGGAGATTTCCTTCGACGGCCAAGAGCGAACACGCTCCTCTAGCACAGAAACAGTGAGTAATGTCACAGGAGGGCACAGGAAACAAGATGATGTCTGAAATATTGCTGCACACACAGGCCTCCAAAAAGTGAAGCGTGCCTCTCAGAAGTCTCACTGGACATGCTATTTGCTGCCGTCTGGGTGGCAGATGAATTAACCAAAGCAAGTTGTTCCGGTTTGCAATTCTCCCATGACTAGATAAATAACAATAATAAAAAAATTAAAAGCCATACTGCCCCAGGGACAACAAATCTCTTGGGATTACTAGYTTGTATTTCACTGCGTCAGCGAGGATGCAGATTTGTAAATATCCCAGACTACCCGAAAGGGCAATCAGTTATTCATCTTTTGTTGTTTTCTTACGTAATATACTTCCTTATTTTCAGTAGAGAAGGAAATATAATGCTGAGAACCAGTGTTAGAAGTTGCCTACTCAGAGTCTTTCTCATAAATATGAGTGAGTCAGAAGTTGCCAATTTGTTCAGGAAAAACTATGTAACACCAGCACACGGAGATGAAAGAAGTATATTTTCTTAAGGACGCCTTGTCCTACCAGAGTTTTAAAGCCTGATTAATTATAAAGGTCAGAAGTTAATGTTTGTTTTCGGGATAAAACTCTGGTTTGGGAAAGGCTTGAGTCATTTACTGTAGATAGTGAAGGCTTGGGTTACATTAATTTATAGTTTGTATTCTGCCATCAATTGTTATGAAAAGTGTTTCCAAAGTGATATTAAATTGAAATGACAGTGGCAAAGGAAAGCACGTATAATGGAGCCTGTGCTTAGGGAGCTAGGTGACGTTCTGGTCTTACTAAAGTCATGGGAGTTTTACTGTTGRCCTCAAGGAGGTTATGATTTCCACTCTATCCCAACTCTAAAAGACAGCTGCCTGTCTTAAACTGACAAATCTGAGTAGCATGTCCAGAAAAATCTTTCTCAATTTCTAGCGAAATTCTTTATTCACGTATCTTTTTTCTAGCCTCTTTTTAGCTCTAATATCTATATCTAGGAAGTTCTCCAGCTCTCTGTCCTCTGAAGTGCTTATTTCAAGTCTGCAGGACYCCTAGGATTCAGTTAATTTTGCCTAAATTTGGTTGTTTAGTGCCATTTGGGCTGCCCTGATGTATCTGAAACATTCGTACCAGGGCTGGCAGATTGACACAGGACCACTGTGAGGCTATGGGACCCTTTTGAGCCAGCATCCAGGAGCTGAGCAGGATACTCCATTGCATCTCRAATGGTACTGTGTTTTTGGCAGTCAAATTGAGTCCCTTGTAAAAGCCTATCCAGATAACACTCCAGCTGGGAAGTCCCCGAGAGACTTTCTTGTTACGTTGGTTACAAAGACCGTTAAGTATTAGACACCTAAATTCATCCTGCAATAGAACTGAATAGGTCCATAAAACTATTTTCAGCTTTAGTTACGGTATATTCAAATTGCTTTTCAGGGTTGTAAGGTTAAGGAWTCAGGGAGATTCCAAAGTTGCCTTAATGATACAGGGTCATATTCAGATGTAATTTTTAATGTAATTACTGATGAGTCAAGCAGATTTTAAATGTAAAAGTCCCTCCCAATTTTAATGCTCTAATTCAAATCAAATATTTCTTATGAATTGTAAAGAGAAACACTGCTGGTCATAGTCTGATATAAATAGCAAAACTGAGGGACAAATTGTGTTGAAAAATAATCAATGTGTTGCATTTGCATAGTTCCAGAAGAGGTAGCTCAAAAATCACATTCTTCTGCTATCCAAACAATATTGCAATATTGTTCTGATTACTTGTGTATAAATAGTAGCTAATGTTCTCCGTGGGCTAGTTTATTGAGCATAAACTAGCAGCAATGTGTAAAYTTGAGAACTCAGGCTACAAAGGATTTAAAATTGATAGAGGATTTTAAAGTGTAATGCTACATTATCTSAGCATAGCAAGGCAAATGATGGAAATGTAAATGTTTAAGTAAGCAATTAAGTAAAAGGATAACGCTGTGGTCTTGCTGAAGTCCATGGGTATTTTGTTGCAGATGAAAGCTGAGTCAGAACTGGAGTTGAACTTCTGATGTGTGCAAATATAATACGTTGAACCGGGCTAACTTGAAATTGCAAGCCCTATGGAGGGACGCTGATATCCTGACTGAAGTAGCATGATTTTTGTTTGCATTGGTAAGTGCTCCATTTATGTAAAAGACAGAATGTCTTGCAAGATGCAAGAATATGTGTGAATTTAGGCTGATGAGCCCTAAATTAACAAGCACAGATAATGTATAACACTAAAACCTTTATGTTTAGGTAAAACTTTTGTGTTTGTAAYTATGTAAACTTTTATGTTACTGTAAAACCTTTAGTTAAGCCTTTATATTTAATTCTGCTTTTTTGGATTACAGTCTTTGAAATGTTTGTTTTGAAATGGCATTTTTCATGGAAACAAACATGAATTCAACAAAGAAAAATGATATTTAAAATCTGAAAATGGACAAAAATATTTCTGTCTGCATGTAGCATTGAATTCATGGAAGATGAATTCTGTTTCTTAATTTTTAAGTTGAAGTTAACAAAAATATTAATTTGGTTTCAGCCTAACCACATATGCCACATGGTATTTTCTAGTTCAGTGTCGGAACAAATAAAMCCTCATCATTTGCTCAGCCCTTGATTCATGATAATTACTACTTAATCACACAAACATGATAGCAATCAAGGAGTTTTCCTTTGGGGTATGTCTTCCACCTTCTTCCAGCCCGAAGCGGGTAGCGAAATTTAAAACACTTTGTTTTCCTTAGCACTTTGTCAAGTTTCAAGACAGCAGRTTGAGCAGCACCTTGCCCCATCGCATTTTCAGGCATCTGACTCCTCCCCAACATTGTGAGAGTAACCTGGGCATCTAGCAAAGGGCTGGGGACTCCAAGGGCTGCCAAATAGCTGGAAATTAAAAACCAATCCTCAAGATACGAAGCTCTCATCTAGAATTTCTCCAGGTCCTACTCAGCTCCGAATGGCTGTGCTTTGAAAAGGTGAAATGAGTCAGAAAGTGAATGGCATGGCAGATTAGATCTGCTCTAGATGYTGGTGTTTCTTCTCACTTAATGTCCTTGGTGAGAAGCTGTGATACYGTTTAACAACAATTTTGCCTTTAACTGAAAGGATTCAAGACTTGCTCTTATCTTTTGAAAGTGGAGTTATGTTGGCTTATCTGTACTGCTGTTATAGTAACTTTTKTCAGGCTTTTGCCAAGATAAACAATTCTCTTAGTAACATAAATTGGAAAGATTTCACCTCATTCTGAGTTTAAATGATCTACTGATCTATTTATCTAATCAGCCCATTTTCTTTCTAATCTGTTACACTGGCATCTGATTTGAGTCAGTTACGTGATAGATTAAGCTTGAACAAACTCCCCTCTAACACTTTGCTTTTCTTCTCATACTTCCCTCTTTCTGCTTCTTACCTCTAAAAGATATTTCAACAATGGAGTTTTAAATGGTCTCAAATTGTCTTATATTTATTTTTTGATTCAAGCTACTAGGTTTTCCAGCCATAGCCCACTTCAAGCAAATTCTCTTTTTAGTCAAAATCTCTGCAAAAAATCACATTACATTTTGATCAGTGCTTTGAACTAGTAATGATAYTTTATAAACATGCCGACATTATTAAATATTGTACCTAAATACTTATATTTTCAGTCCTTCTTATCTCATTGATCTTGTTTGCAAAAATCAGAAACACAGCACTTAATTCAATCATTTGGGGAGAGGCAAAGTTATAAAAGGAAAGAAATATAGTTTACAGTAATCAAAGGACTTCAGGTTTCTAAATGCAATTTTACCACACATTACTTGCACTTTGTCAAACTATTAGCCAATGTATATCAACTGAAGTGATACAGAGCTATTTTCAAATAGCTATATTCACTCTTCTTGTCTATTTCTTCTTGAAAATGTGTTTTATTTTGATGTCAAGCATGTTAGCTTCCCCCTTTCTGCCTCTGTAGATATTTGTCATATTACAAGAATCCTCTGCCCACTCCCTATGTTACTCGCATATTTGTGCAGTTTACCCCTTCTCAGTTGCTAGAATCCCCTTGTATCTGGAAGTTTTCTGTGCCTGTCACTTCTGAATTTTTTCCTGAGGAAATAAATGTCTTTGCGAAGAAAGCATAGTCGTCTGATGAAGATACGATGTGAAAGTCGCCGTGTTTTATCTAGCCTCTGCCACGTGTTCTTGCACCATCCTCAGCCAAGTCTTTGGAAGACCTAGATCTTTGTTCCGCCTCAAGAAAGAGAAGATAAGGACATTTGCTCTCCTAGTTTTTTGTGGCACTTGTGCAGGGATCTGTATATCTGTTAGAAGCCACCAGTTGGGGAGGGGAGTTAGGACTCAGTRCAGCCCAAAAATGGACCTCTTGCATAGCAAGTGGCTACACTAACCATTCACTAAAAAGAGACAACTAGCTACCGAGGTATCAGTACTAACTTCAGGGAATGACCCCTGCCAAGCACATTTTAACTGTGAGGAAACAACTCCTGCTTTATTCCTGTTTGAGAGAGTTCAGTCACAGAGTTTGGATACTTGGGGATGTATTTACCGTTCACGATTTAGCCCATAGTGTCTTTGTGCCTAATTTCTATTATATAAAAGAGAATAATAGTATTTACAAGGAGGATTAATGTTAGTAAGAGATCATGAGATGAAAGATGCTGTGGAACTGAAAAATGTTCTGGGTATATTTCCAAAGTTCTGTTTTTTGTGTTTTTTCCCTTTGGATATGAGYGAATTTCCTGACTAGAGTCTAACTAGGTCAATGAGTAGATAATTTATTCACATGACTACAAGTATTTCTTTAGAGTGGTTGGTTTTAATGTTTTTCTTCCTGTCTATCATTATACATATTTAATGATATTGTGATATGTTTAGCTAATTTATGTTGCCTATTTGGTACGGTATACTTGACTACTGTGTGTWTAGAAATCAAAGGACACGTGGCGCTGCATGGTCTAAATTCTCCTTGACACTGATGAAGTTCGGCTTTTTCATTGCCTCCCAGGTATATAATGGGAGATAGGAAAATAACATTCCATTTTAATATTCATAACTTTGCCATCCATGTGATGGAATTTAAAACCCCATCTTAAAGAGACAATACGTGAACTCTGCAAGWATTTTTACTTCCACGAGTTTGATTTTCATATTTGGGGCATCATAACATTCATGTTAAGAAAAGTGGTAATGTGCCATGATTAGTTTGGGCTTTAGGGAAGAAATAGAGTTAGTCTTCTGAATATAAAGTACTCGTTAAAATTATACAGTCCAAGGAGCTTTTATTGGTTGGAAGCCACAGTACTTAGTTTTAACTGGATGAGAACCCTGGTGGTCTCCTTATATTTTTTCTTAATATTCTTTAACTGTTCAKTTTAATTTAATTTTGATGTTTAATATCCTTTTGTTTAAATAGTATCTGGTTTTAAGAAAAATATTTTAGAGGATATAATTGCACTCTGAGGTTTACATTAACTTCCTGTGAAATAAGATACATGTTAAATTAATACTGATCAGAAACTAACTACTACCACAAGGCCTCTGTGTTTCATATTGCAGTTAACCCACGAAAGAGGAGAAACTCAGGAAAATRGCGAACTTCCGCCTCTTCTTATGAACACAGAATGCTTAACACTTTCAGCAAATCTGGTGCCATTTCTATACAAAAATTGAAAAGGGATGTTTTGTTTATTACAATTGCAATAAAAGCAGAACGAAAAAAATCTCCCATTGGAAAGCTACATGTGAAAGCAAAAAACCCTGCATCTTTGAAAACTTTGAATCTAGTACCCTTCTGTCCGTCCTGTTGGATTTTTTCCTACAGTATCACTGTATCCGGTGATAAGAATCTGAAGATGGAGACATCATATGGAGAAGCAGGATCTAGTTTGTGCTTGGCCGCTTTACTCCAAGGCCACATAATTCACTGACTAGCCTTATTTGCTACCGGCTACATATTTATGTTTATATTACATCCTACACAACAGCTGATCAAACTTTACTTGCCAAATCTGCCTCCTCCCCTTCCCCTTCTTCCAGTCCCCCAAACTAAATAATGCACTTCCAGGATGTTAGAAAATATTTGAGTTTTTGGAGGAGAGTTTTGGAGGACAATCAAAGCAAAATGGGAAATACTGAAACAAGATTGCTTTCTGTCAAGCTGATGTTTCATTTTTTTGCCTACAATCACAGGGGAACTTGCCTTTCACAAGATAAGACACAAAAAAAATGTTTCTCTTGTAACTTGTCCACTTTTTGGGCCAGAGAGGTATCTGAATACAATTTGGGGGGATTTCAAACTAATGTAACATTGCTGTTTCTTCGATTAGAATTGCTCCACTATTCAGTGAGTCAGAGTTTGATTTTTATTTTCTATGAAAGTGTTTTACTTTCCAAATTACTATTCCAACAGCTTTAATTCAAACTTGCATTAATGATGCACATTGTTCAGGTGATGTTGCTATCTAATGAAGTTTTCTCTTACCTTTCATCCTCTCCGCAAAATTTTTGGAAAGTGAATCACTTTTAATMACATTAATGTGTTTTCCTGTATGTACATAACAAAATAGTAATTATCCAAAACTGATCAGCCAAGTCTGGGTATGTTTAGTAAATATACTCAATATTTTCCTTTCTGTGTCCTCAGAAAAGAACGATGCAAAAAAAGATAAGTAGGCTGAGAGCCTATTTTTACATCCTTACATATGTGCAATTTCCTTTGGAAACTATAGTAATTTTTCATGTAATGGAGTTTCAAAACAAAATGAAAGCCATTCAAAAGTAATTTCTATATTACTGTAAGCTGCAAGTCCTCTACTTTTCCCATAATGTATAACAACAGTCTTTGTACTTTTGTTTGAAACAAGTCTTTTCAAACAAAGCTATAGTCTTTTTGATCTCATGTAAATTACATTATAATATGTTTTTAATTGGAGAAAGTAAGGTAATGGCAGACTTCCTAGATTATGTAAACCAGACCCTTGAAACACACAGAATAATTTATGTTACCTTGAACTTGTAAAAGTGTAAAAAGATTCCTTGCTTTTTATTTGAGTTGATGGAAAAGGTCAAAATTTGTGAAGTCTGTTACAGTAGACTAAAAGCTCTTCTGTAGAGAAGACCATTTCCCTCATTTTTGCTCCCCCTCCTCTTTTTTCATTAACTTGTCTTGGTCCTCTAAATTGCATCTTATAAGGCTTTAGCTCATAATGTTTCCATATAAAAACTCAGTACGCTTTACAGACATTAATTGATCTAGCCCTACAACAGCTTGCTGAGATAAGCAATTTGTAGGTGACATATACAAGGTGACCTGCCACAGTCACCAGAGAAATCGGTGTGATCATTTGAAGCAAGATCTAGGTCTTTCAGACTCCAGCCCTATTCCTTAGCCACAAGATCAAGGAAYGGATAAGATTAAGGAAGATGGTAGGTGTTATAATGTGCTCGAAAAAATTTTAGGATCCAAAAGGATGTAGAAGATTCTAYGTTTTCATAGTGTAATTTCAATAGGTATTCAGTGGCATCTTCCACACTTTGGACCTATGATACTACCRTAGTAGTAGTCGGTGTGATTAACAGTTATGTTTGGATCTATGTTCTAATTTTCAACTTCATATCGATTCTTTCTTGACAAAGACATGTTTGTACCTAATTTCTTAATCTGAGTAACATAAACAGGTATTAAATCCTGGACTAAGAGAGGTGTGGAATTATCTTATTATTAAGCATTCTGAAGATAGAAATCACTGCAAGTGCTTCCTTCCATCCTTACTTGATTTGCTTTATGGAATATTCCACAGAGACTGAAACACTAATTTCCTATTTTACTTTTTTAAAGTAATTTTTTGCTGCTTTAAAATAACACTACTCTTGGTTAAAGTATTACTGACTCAAACAAACTGATGAAAATTAATTTGTCGTGGATACTCTTTTGCTAAACATACTAAGCTCTTTGTGAGTTCAAAGGCTAAACTGCTGCCAGAATGAAATTTAGACTTGTCTCTATTAAACATCTGTGCTCTCAGAGTTAGCAGTGATGTGTCCCTTTGACCTATTTTATTTGAACTGTGCTGGAAGTGAATTTTCAAACTACTAAATCTAACTTCAGGGTGTGAATCACTGTTGGGTGATGATAGGTAATTGGATAGTGAACTCACAAGGGCCATGAGAGTACCGGAGCTCCCATGTTCTCAAAGGAAAGAAGCTAAAATATTATAAAGGAAAGTGGGGAATGGGTGGGGGGAAGTTTCTCTTTATTATAAAGAAAGCAGATTTTGTGGMATGTTTGATTTATGACAGTTTGTATCTACTGGTCAAGTAGTTTTAAAAATCGTGTTGGAGTAGTACAAGCAAAGATAACACAATAACATAACYGGGTGAATGAACCACACTTATTTGTAGCGCGCAAGTATATAAACTTCAGCAGGAATTCTGAACTTATTCTGCTATTGCAGGAGTGGTAACAYTGGAGAAGCTTTGTCCCTTCTGGATGTCTAGACCAGGGAGAGGGCAATCCCTGCCCACAGGCTACTTGCCAGTTCCCCTGTTCTTTTGTGCCCAGTAGCTAGAAGAGTTCTGCCTCTATCTTAGCTAATACAGATCAGCCTCTGTGTGTATGAAATCTGCTTGTAAAATCATATTTACTAGAACTCTCCAGTTCTAGTAACGACATCAGTTTTACGAATATTGTCTGAAACTCAGGAAACCACGTCGGCCTTGGGTTTTGTGCTATTATAGTCACTGTGTGAAATTCTCCTCTTAGGAACAGTCCTACAGTCCTACTGAAGTGATGGGTTTGCTGTTGTTTGAAATGTATCTGCAGTCTGTTATATATGTTTGCAGTGTTGTTTTCATCTCAGATGACTAAGGTTAATTATTTTCTCCCTGTTATAATATAATAGCTTTCTGTTGGGAACATATTATCAGCGTGTTTCTCTGTGGATGACTGTTCTTAAGTAAAGTGTGTATTGCTCCACAGGGAGAAAGATGGGTGAGAAGAGGGTGAGGTTTATTGCTGCAGTGAGCTATACTAATGGGGATTCAGAACATAGCGGAAGAGGACACTTTGGGATTCATTCAACAACATCCATAACCTTGGCACTGATCCCAGTGTATCGGTGCTGAACTGAATAAAACAAATATTGGGTTGCTGAATGGAGCTTTCTGAAGTATCTTGCATGTGTTTCTGCTTTACATGGTAAATATTTGTGGATCTGTTTTTAGTTAGTATCACTGACACAGATTAGGTGAGGAAAAGAGACCCAACCCCAAAAAACATTCAGAAGCTTGCTTAAACCATTAACTTATCCCTTCTAATGCTCTGTGGTACTACTTCAATATGCATTTACTTCTGTAGAAATACCAGAGAGCGTCTGATGTGTGTTTCCCACCCCTAGTACATTTAATAGCACTTCTGAGAAAGAAGCTTATTGTATGATTGGTATTGTATTTTACTAGAGACACAATGARAAGAAAAGGAAAGAAAAGTAAAAAACTCCTTAGTGCATCTTTAAATCCTTTTTCTATAGTGAAGTGGAAATCATCAGCAAATAAAAGGAATTGCTACTCTTTTCTGTCTTCTACTTAAAAAAACAAAATCTTTAAAATCTAAGTAAAATGGTGCTTTGAATCTCCTTTCTAGAACTTCTTTTTTTCTTTTTTTTTGAGAAATTCACTGCAGTCTGCTGCTCGAATGCAAGTTCAAGGCAGGTTTTCCCATTAAGGAATCCCATCTGCACAGCCTTTCAGCCAGTAACTGTGTGTTCTGTCTCAGTGAAACAAAATGGCTTCAGCAGCACCTCTTTTTCTGCTACCTTCACCCACACACGGGCATGCTGGGCTGTGATAGTATTTGGCAGTTTTTTCAGATGTTTCTCCATAATTTCGTGTGCCTATTTTCTTTCTCATATTTGCCTCTGTGAGAACGGCTTACAACTAGGTTTATAGAAACAATGAAAGGGTCCAAAACTAAAGTAAATGTTATGCTACAAATTTATTAGCTGCTATTATGAATTTGGAACCAGAGTTTTATTAGGAGCACTTGTGCAAATAGTCATGCTTCAAAACATGAATCCTGAAGCATAGTGTCTTTAAAGCTAACGGCCTCCAAATCCAAGTGGCACTGGTCAGCCTGCCATTACAGACCGTCCTCCTTAGGTTTAACAAAAAACAGCTTTTAAATTTCCTTAATGCAGACAAAAAGTAGGCTAACAAAAATTACTCACCTCAGACGTTGTTGAAGTTGTGCACTACATTTCCAACAGAGAAGAGCAAAGGCAGCAAAAAGATATCGTAAACACTTAAACACTAAGCAGAGGACAACATTTGGAGTGTCCTGGTTTACTTCCCTCACTGGCTGCTGCGCTGCTGCGAAATCAGCACTGTGGGAGCAGTGGTCCCACCTGGATGCTAGTGCCTGTAAAGAGTTCACAGGGAGACAGTGGTTTGCAAAAGGTGTAAGCAGAATCTATTCTCCATCTCTGCAGCAGCTGCTGTTGATAAGACACTACTGTTTCCATGGAGGTCAAGTAAGCAGTACAGGTGATAGCTGGAAATCTCTCTAGAGGGACGTACACAAGAGTGGTGATAAAACATGCCCCCTTCCATCACTACACCTCTTGTCTGTGAGTCTAAAAATAATTCCTTTTCAATCACCTGTGCTCTGGAACATGCAGTCAATACATGGACCAGTCACTGAGCTGCCAGCCTACGTTTCACTGCATCACTCTTTAGCTAGTTCCTTGTAACTGAAAGAAGAAAATCACAAAGCATCTAATCTTCCATCTTTAGCTGAAACACTATCCTTTTATCTTCCTCAATCAATTGAAAATATGCAATAAATCATATAACAATGTATCCAAACCAAAACAGTACAAAATACACTTCTTTCTCTCCCAAGAGTATCAGGGAAAATATATGATACAGGCTACTCATATT
The DNA here is from genome assembly GCF_003343005.1 of Rhea americana. Lineage (NCBI taxonomy): Eukaryota > Metazoa > Chordata > Aves > Rheiformes > Rheidae > Rhea > Rhea americana. The sequence continues at coordinate 2,221,918 of NW_028186757.1, read as the reverse complement.
AGAAGTTTCTTATGAAAAAATGAATATGGAATAGAAACCATATTTCCATTTCCCTCTTTGCTAAAGCTGCTAATGAGAAATACCTGGTAGGTTTCCCAGCTGTTACATTCAAAATTCTTTTCTCTATATCTGCATTTCATAAAATACAATGTTCTGAAGTTTACAAGCTAGCAATCAAACGTGCTGAGAGYAGATGCATTTTTCTGGAATACAAAGCAAACAATAAATCACAGAAAAGGATGTCTCTGGAGTGTGAAGAGATAAGCTCAGTAGGAGAAACAAACAAATGTGGTAGGCATATGTGGTTATCAATAGACTTTCACAAAACTTCATCTCCTTAGTGGAAAGCTTGCTGAAACAAAAGCTAAATTTCAAGTTCACTTGAATGTGTGTGGTATTGCACTTTCAGAAGATGGATATTCACCACTTCCTAACCTGATCATTGTTTTAATGGCATGTGTGTGTTTGATGTCAGATAAGGTTTAGTAACGGTTTCTAGCCCTGCTCAAGCTATTATTATTGGCATATTCTTCCACCAGTACATAATCATTTTGGCAGTTAAAGCATGGCTAGTAGTGATTCTGGCCAATGGGTGTTGCTGCAAAAGAGTGTATAGAAAAAGCTCTTCGGCTAGTTAGAAGCTTGTCTGAATTTCCATTACTTAATATTTTTCTGAGAGAGGTTTAAAAACTGGTCTTTTGGGGGTGAAATCTGTCATACATGAGTCTTGTGTTGTTCATAATTAAACTCCCATGATTTAGGACCTAAAATAGCATGTTTCATGATTCAAATTGCATTTGTATTTATATAATCTGAATTCTCTTCTTGTAGCTAAAGGTTTTGGWTTTGATTTAAAATTTCATTTAAAAACACTTCAATTGGCAAAGAGAGTGAGAATGATTTTCCCATTCCACTTTTTTTTGAAGGAACACACAAATGTTGAATCTGCCTAAATTAAATGAAAAGTAATAAAATGAAAATTGAAATCTCAATAAATACAGTTTCCAAAGGATTAGAGTACAAAGAGACCAGTCACAGAAGGAAATTAGTCAAATCATGGCAAAGGTATGTGAGGAATAGGTTTCTGGCTGAAGTCTCTTCCCTCGTAAAGGACAGCCATCAGTGAAATTCAGTATCGTTTTTCATCGCAAGTAAGAAACCTATCCTTTTCTTCCCTTGATCCCACAATCCTGGAGCAACCAATGGAGTGTTTAGGTGAACCACAGCTGGACCTCCCCTTCAGGAGGCTGACCAGAACGGCAAGTACTCAAGGAGGTGCTTGGTGCGTGTGTCTCCGGGGCCTGCTGAGCCCTGCAGAGGTGGGCAAGGCTGTGGGCATGCCCAGGGAGCCCTGAAAGCACCACGTCGGTAGTAGCACAGGAGGATGGTGCCCTATGGGTAACCGTGGTGTTGTCGGGATCCCTTGCCAGCCATGGGCCAGGCTTCCATGGTGAAGAACAAGCCTAGGAAGTTAGCTGCACCCACACAGCATGAGGGCTAACACCATCATCCCTAGAAAATGTTGGCAGCTTAATCTATTGGCCACATTTCTTGATTGAAACTTCACTTGWGAAGTGACTCCTGCCCCAGGATTAGGCTGGCAACAAGTTGATCTTCCAAGCCTAGTTTGTTGAGCAGGAGACCTCTCCCAGTGGACAAGCAAAATTTCATTTTCCTGAAAACACTGTACATATGTAAACATATGTACATATTTACAGGCTCCGATAATCTTCATCTAACAAAATCTCTCCTTTCTTGTATCTGTATTTATTAAAAAGCAATAAGGGCCARCTTTGGTATTAAAAATTAAACAAATGAAAAAAAGTGGTCCTAAGGGCAGGCCTGTCTGGCCAAATGGAAAAAAAACCCAAATGTCTAACATGTCACTCCCTCACCAACACTGCTGATGCTCACACAATATGTGAAGAGGGGGTTATAATTATAGCATATGTGGCAGTATTTTGAAAGCGTTGCTATGGCGTCTCATCCATCCTGGGGAAGATGTGAAAAGAGTGAGCCTGCATGCTCAGGAGGTGTGTGTGCAGTGCTCAATGCTTCAGATGTGTACCATGCGATTTGCTGCTGGCAGCCAAGCCTATCATAGTTTGATGCTACATCTGCCTGCTGATCAGAGGCAAGYGTGACACAAAATTGTTGTCTATGAACTTCTGAAATTTCCTTTCTTTGAAGGTAGGGTTCTTTCTTTGCACTCTGGGGTGCTATGTCCACCTTCTGACTCACTCTGCACTCAATAAGTGTTATTCATATGTGCATACCCATGTTCTCTGTCTCTGTCTTTCTTCCCTTTCCTTGYCCACCCTTTTCCCCCATGTCCAGACACCTACAGGATCCAGACTAGAGAGAGGCGATGCTCCTGAACATCACTTTTCCTGGGACTTGTTTTGGGTGAATAGGGTGAAGGGAAGTTGAAGTTTTACCCATGGAAAAATATCTCCTCTGGTTCAGGGGTGAAATGCCCAGAGAGAGGCCTGGGTTTTGGTCTCTGGCATCAACATGAGGAGCTCTAGCCCTAGCACAGAGGACCATGGACAGTCAGAAGTTTGATCTCTGCCAAAGGACTTCCTGGAAATAGTGAGCTGTACCCTGTTGGTAGCTTATATCTCTTGCCCTCTATTCCCCAATAGATGGCTTTCAGTTTTAGACCTGATGCAGCACGGTTTAGCTCACCTATGCCAACTCTGTTACTGTCTTCTCAATTTGCTGATTGGAAGTTCTCTACAAGCAAGCCTGTAGGTACAGGACTGGTCCTAACACTGAAAATCTGTCAGGCAGGAGCATCGTCTCTGGCACTCAGAGCACACATTGAAAGCACATGGGAAGGAGCATAGCAGATGTGTCTTTTGGTTGTGTGCTGCTGTGTTGGGGGCATGCGATGAGGTCACGAAGGGGTACAGCACATTATAAGACACACTGGCATATTAAGTTTGTGTGAGCTCAAAAAGCAAATTGTAGCAGGATATGTTGACAGTCKCCATATTTTTAGGACACTAGCACATATTACCTTATGATTAACATCTGGATTTCCTTAACGAGGTACCCTATATTTCCCCCTTGAGCAAAGTCCAGATGCAAAGTAATTGATACGTAGCATGGGGGGCTGTGGGAGTAGGGCCATCGCATGTGATATACTAATAGGACAGTGTAAATGTATCCCCAAACTAGTACAGAATTTAGATAACTACAGACCCAAGCAACAGCTGAACAATGGTTTCTGGAACAGCTGCTGTAGGATTCTACCTTGTTCCTTTTTTGCCTCAGACRCTTAGGAAAATTTAATAGTTCACCACATTTCACTTCCCATTTGGTTTTAAACATGTAACAGATACCACAGCATCCCATTTGACATGAAGCATTTGGCCCCACAACATAATACAACAATCTAGCCATGTTAACGTGGTAGGCAGCCAAAGGTAACGAGCCTGCATGAGAAACATCTGTTGGACAGGAACRCCAAGATATACTTCTGTACCAGCCTGGCTCAGGTGGTCTCCCATGGTAGTGTATCATGTGGTGTGGATACACTYAGGGCAGGGCAGGGCACTCCCAGTTCTAATGTTTAGTAGATTAGTCATTCTACATTTTAACCAAGTACAACAGGGCTTAAAATAGTATAAGTTTTCCGGGGTTTATTGAAAATTTTAATTCTTATAAACATACTCATTGAAGGCAGGTATTGGGGTCACCATAGTGGACTGAGTTCTCATGACTGTGCTGCTGATAGTTCCTCACAACGCTAGTATCTGAATGCTTTGTCCTTACCTCTCAAAAGAGAGGGGCAATGGGATTCAAAAATCCTAATGTTCATCTAAATATCTTYAGATGCTTTACCAGCACTTTTTTGAAGACATCACATATAAAACAAACAGTTTTTGTATGAATTTTCTCCATTTGTATTACATTCCCAAGCTTAGATCACACTTGGAGCTATGTTTGTACTTCAACATCCTATCTACTTTGAATATATTTCATAGACTTGTTTGTCTTGATCAGAAGCACCTAAGTGCAGCTCAAGGCATTTATACATTATTCATAAAAACACATRCAAAAATTATATAGGATCAATATTCACAAACCAGTAAGATTTCAAATAACTAGTAGGCATTTAGCCCTAAGCTGTTAAAGTCTGTTCCAGTTTTGAAAGAACTATTACCTTTAAATCCTCGTAAATCTGTGGGAAATGATAATATTGATCTTTTTATTTTTGTCTTGCTGCACATTCAATTTATATCCCACAGAGTGCACTATGTAACTTTTCCTGAAGAGACTGGATCATCTATATGGAAAACTGCTATGATATACTGCATATATAAAACARCTTTATAGCTGGGCAGCGATTAAAAATAAAATGTGCACTGAATTAATCTCATATTTCTATGTTCCTACACATTGTCAAGAATCCCCAAATAATGTGCTTATCAAGAATTGACAGAGTATTATAAAAACATTGACTTTTTATTGCAGCTTCAATCTAGATTTATGCCAAAAAACTCTTTTCCATTGTTATTTTGAGTAACAAGAGACATTTATAATGCATTGAAGCATAACCAAATTTTGGACTCTGGCAACTTTTATATCTCTCTGAGGCCTTTAGTGCTGAGATCCTGCAGCTGAAGTCTTCCAGGCTCAAGGATTTCTACGATTGACAGATTTCAGATTTTTTAATGTAGAAATTGGGGATTTTTCCCTTTATAGAGTTAAATTTTAGGCTTTTCCAATCATTCTGAGAATTTTCTAGGGGTCTAAGTCAGATCAGAACACGAATTCCAATTTCCTGGAAGACTAAAAATTATACCTGTGCACATTATATGTGCACAAAATCATTCTAAAGCAAAGTGATGAATTTCACTTGGCACAGAAGCTCCAAAATTTTCATTTGAAGAAATTGTWACTTTTTCTGGTTCTTTTACAGGCTCCCCCCAATGTTGGGAAAGGAGCAGCAGCAAAGAGAGGCTCTGAACACTGGGGCTTCCAAGCAGCTGTAGATTAATTAGCAAGCCCACTTGTTGAGCAGTTCTGACGCCCAGAGCCTGGGAGCTGGTTTTCAGGCTTCAAAGTCTCTAGCAATTTGCCAGAGAAATTGCAGAGGAATTTATCTGGCAAGCTAGAAAGAAACCAGGTACATTTCTGATGGGACCTGCCTGGTTTTCTTAGGAATTTTGTTGGAATTGACACATTCCTGGGAAACAGTTCATTTTCAAGGACRTGGCATTTTCGTTTAGAAAAACGCTCTGTCAGAAAACACAGAGCTATCGCTATTGCTGGGTTTGGCTCCARTCCTTATAGATGGTCGGCAAAGATCTCAGCATCTGTGAGAATAGAACGTTATTGTTTTTATTTGTAGATATGAGTTAAACATTGTTACAGAAAAAAATCAGTCTCCTTTAAGATGGTCTGTTTGGATAGCCTGGTCTCTGTAGCTCATGATCGTGCATTTGGAAAACACAATTTTTCCCACATCTGTTAGAAGGAAGGCAAACATGCTGTTAAGCATTTATCTCATCATCTGAAGCAGCAGCAGCAGTGTTTTTGAGCAGAAGGTGGCTTACACCCTCTTTTTATTTGTATAAATGGCTCCAGAGATGCAGATGGCTCTCTACACTGTGGAAATGTCTTTTTTTCCCCAAAGATTCAATTTAAATCTACTGTACAAATGGGGCTAGGCATACCGTTTTTGTATACAGTTCTGATTTTCAACAACTGAACTGTGAAGAGAAAGAAAGTGAGTTTAGTATTGCCCCGATTTGTTCCTAAGCTGGCAAGATAGGATGGCCTTTTTCTTTGCTTGATAATGCTAATTTCAGATCAGTCAATGACTACAGAAACTGCTTGTCTTTCTCAACACATTTTCAACAATATCTTGACAAATATCAAATGATTTACACCAGAAACTAAATTACAAAGTCATCTGGGCAGGATCTGTATCATGTTTGTAAAGTGCTGTGTGTACTTAAGATGTTAAGTAGATATAAAGTAAGAAAATAATCAGTCAGAACGGTACCCATGTGATACAGCTATATCCTGTTTCATAGAAAATTAAGTGTTAAAATTCTATGCCTTCTCTCTTGAACAGCATCCTGTGAAATTATTTTGTTACAGGGCAGACATCATAAATCAAAGTTCTGTACTAAATGCCTATAAAAACGGTAAAATGTTTTTCTGGGTCTGAAATTCAAATGCCTTGCAGGTTCACAGTACTCAGTTTATACATGCAAAAATATGGATATTTTCTTAATTGTCAGTAATGCAATTGAGGCTGGTGTCTGAAATTCAAAATGTCACTTTTTGTTCACATGCCCTCAGCTGTAAAAATATTTCCATTAGAATTTAGATAGCTGTTCTGTTGAAACACAACCAGAAGGAAATTCACTGCTTTTTGTTGCAATTAAGGAAACGTTAAATGGTTTTGTTTTGTCTAATCATTGGTATGAGTAAGTGAGAGCTTAAATTCAAAAGGTAGATCAGCTGCTCAGATTGATACCCGACTGACCTGTGCCTTCTTTACACAGTCATTTTTTGGATTAGCATAGCATTTTGACACTGACACAGTCATTTTTAATTCTGATGGTGGATTAGGTTGGTTTTCATATCATCTCAGGAGTCTCTTCCTGTTAGATAAGTAATACTTCAGGCAATGGTAGACCTGGCTAAAAATGTAACAATATTTTTCTCATGGAACAGTACAGGCTTTTTTGGAAATATCTTCTCCCTTGATAAATACTGCTTTCAATTCATTTTTATGGGAAACTACAATAATATATAACAAAAGTTTCTTTTGTATTTTGAAGCTCCAGTTTTGATTTTTGTTTTCCCTTTTTCCCTTATTTGGCAATGGCATAAAAAAAAAGAAAAAGAATGATGTCAGCTGGGACTTTCATGTATATACTGTACTTTAGTCTAAATTTTGAAAACTTTGTCAAGTTTAGAAAAATAAGAATGGGAGCAAGGAAAAAAAAGTTTTGAAACTTTGCCTCTACGTACTTAAAAATATGGAGATGTTTTGAAAAGACTAAAGGAAAGGGGAAAATATGAACATTCTTAATGTTACTGTAGTCAGTGCCAAGTGGAAGGGGAGAACAGCACAGACTGAAGGGTTCCAAATTAAGACATTAATATTTTCAGTATTTTGGAAAATCTTGCAAACTATTGTTTTATTATACAGCTTTGAAAATTTGCAAGATAGTGCTACATTATGTTACAACAACTTAATGAGCTGTAGATGCACAAGAACCATTTTAAGATCACCAGCTATGAGCTTAGCTTGGTTACCTTCTTAGTGCTGTCGGGTCTGATTCCTCAAGGACCAGAATGTACCGATAGTAATATAGTTCCAGTTGTATCTGTTAAACTACAGGAATTTACACCAGCTGCTAATCTGACCTACATTTAGTGCCTGTCACTGACCATTATAAACACATTTTACCTTTGTTCACCCTGTAGTTAAATACTGTTAAGCTTGGTGTACCATATAGAGCATCCAAGAAATTAAATGGTTTCCAGAACTGAAAAGTTGGCCAAATAATGGCTTCTGAGCCATTAAATAGATGGTATCTGACTTGATAGCAGGACTGAACAAAGAGATAAATAATTCAAATATGCTTCTGCCAGACAATCTCAAAATTGTCAAAGATCAACTTTGTTTTACTCACCCCYTTCCCCTCAAGGGAAGACCACAAGGAACAGCATAATTCATCCTGTGTCTCTTTTTGAGCAGCCTATTAATGTGGTGTACTGACACTTGGTGCAGCTTTTGAAGTGGAGTTAGCTGCTTTGCTGGAAGGAGAAAAGATTTTTCATGATCTTATTTTGCTCTGCACATTATTCTCAGGGAGGAGCTGCAGAATTTTGTGTTTTATTTTTTATAGAGATGTGTTTGCTCATCTGACATGATGAAATTTTTGTTTAGTTCAGCTTCTAACGCTCATAATTATACTTTTTTTTTAATAAAGAGCCCATATTTATAAGTGTTGCAATATCCAGTACTAGAAATATGACAGATTGTTATGCACTTAAATGCGAAATGAATGTGCCATGGCACATTCAATATTGACTATTTACGTAGTTTTTGAATAAAAAACTTTTCCACTTAAGGAATTCAGAAATGAAAATAAAATGTTGATAATTTTGCATCATATTTTTAAGAAGTGTTGGATCAAAGGCAAAAGTAGCCACAAAAGTCATGAAACATGGCAATATCTTCCGCAGAATTTCAGTAGCAGCAGAACCTCATCTCTTTCTTCAGGTCCCACCGCAGCYGTCTTCGCGTGCAGGTCTGGCTCCACATGCAAAATCAGTGTTCTGTACATTTTATCTGCACTCCACGCTGAAGTCCCTTAGTGTGGTATTCTCTGGCTGTCATTCACTAACCAGATGCCAAGTTGTCTGTGCTTGTGTAGCTTGGTAAAAGAGAACTTTTACAGTCTATCTGGTTTAGAGGAGCTTCTGCTTTTAGGTCAGACAGGCAATAACTCTTCTCTTTATTGTAAAGCCTTACATACTGGATCAGTAACTCCAGGCCATCTGAACAATATCTGAACATTATGGTATCATTAATCTATTCCCAAGTAACCAAAATGATTGTTTAAAGTATAATTTTCAGCCAATCTTCAATGAGGTCAGGGTTGTTTTTTTTCCTGAATAATTYTCCTTTGAAAACCTGAGGCAATGCAAATGAATTGCACATGCAAAGACTCAGATTCACATGTCAAGTTAGCTCAGCAAACACTCACATATCTATTTGCTATCCTGCTATAGGTATGCAAGTGTAGGAGTTCGTTTGTGAATGTAGATGACTCAGGAAAAAAGTATGTACCATCCTGAAGTTACATCTAACTATTTTTGCACTGGTTTTCTATATCTAATAAGACTGTATWTGATTCCTTAAGCAATCCCTTGACAAAATGTCTCAATTAAATATTCCTATTTCATACATCTCACTGTTAAATACTAATTTAGGTACTCTTTACATCTGAATGAGATGAAAGAGATGGTCATCTTTCCCAATCTAAAATATCCAGCCTTTTCCTACTCTGTACAAGGAAGGAATTTTACACTCTTGAAGAATTAAAGAATTCCATTCTTTTTTTTTTATTGGTCATTTTTTAGTTATGCCTCCTCATACCAGTGCTGCAGGTGATCAAGTTACGAACTAGAAAATGACAACTTGGCAGTTGATCACAAGGTACTTGTCCTGTGTAAACATCATGGACAGTGAATTTCCATGGACTACATTTTATCTATGCTCAAAATCTGTTTCTGGCTGAACAACCAAACAACAAACAGCAGAGCTTCTGGACCYTGAGGCAGCAAGCCAATCTGTAAACTCAGAGTTTTGCCTTTGTGACAAAACTGAGATTCAACAACTAGTGGGATTTAAATCACATGTCCCACGTTTTGCTGCTTAAGAGTGGGCACCTAAAACGTCACTAGAAAGAAAGCAGAAAAGGTTTTGTTCTGAAATATCTACCATCAATGCCCTGGGGAAAAAAACAACAAATAAGTTTCTTAAATCTTGCTGCCATGTCAAGAGATGTAAAGCAGGATTTCCAGTCCATTAAAATTTTACTCAGATGTTTTCAATCTCGATTGGATGGATGCCAGGAATCTTCTAATTTCTGGTCGAAATTAGCCAGAAGTTCCAAGAAAACTTTGCTTTGAAACATCAGAGTATGGTGTTTCCTAAAGGAAAGTTGCTTCTTATACGCTCTTGATATCCAGCTATGTCCTACAATTACACTATAAAACTGGCAAACTCATCTGGTTTAACTCTGTAAATGTCATTTCCAATTGGCAGTAGGAACAGGAGGCCTTAAAATCTTTCACCTCTAGTCTTTGGACACTTCACACTAGCAGAATTTACAGCATGTCCACTATTAATAGAAAATTCTCACTCACTAGAGCTACAGAGCATCTCTGGTCATGAGGTTTTCCATACTCTGAATTTTAGCTCTGCAACAGGCAGCCCCAAGCATAATAGCCCTGCTAAAAGAGAGAGAGAGAGAGAGAGAGAGAGATGAAATAAAAGAAGAAAGCTGACAAGATCCACTCCTGCCTGGCTGCACACTCATCCTTGTTGCAGAGGCTCAGTGATGCAAGCTGCTGTGCCACACCTTGCTTCCTTAACCCCTGCACTGTAATTCCCATTAAAATAAACCTGGACCTGGCCCTATRTAGCAGAAGCAATGCAAGCCAGCTGGTGCCCTGCAGAGGCAAGCCGTGACCAGGTGAACGGCAGCACATTGCAGAAGGTCAGTCTGGTCATGGACACTCAGAGCTCACTTTAGTTCTGAAAAATTGGATTTTTAAGTCTTTTTTCTTTCTTTTTTTTTTCCTCTTTGAAAATTTCCAGATAGCCCCTCTGAAGAGTGGATTCAATTCAGGTGATGTATCATAGTCCTGTTACTAGTGAGAAACTGAGATTCTTTAGGTATTCTATAAACAGTTGGAAATGATTCCTCAAAACAGAAAATCTCTGCCCATCATGTTGTTACCAATTACTGGACCTCACTTGGCTGATGAAGAGGACTTAACCACTAACATAAAAGTAGCAGTAGCCTAGGTACTAGTAATTACATTTCATACAAACCAGACTATAGCACCAACCTATAATGTATATATTTTTGGAGCTTTAAATGGACTAGTTTTTCCAAACTTAAAGCAATGTTGCTGTAAGTGACAGGGAACATAAATTTGAAAGATGTCCTAACGGAAATTGGCAACTGATTAGACTGACTACTGTATGCTCAAAAAGTAATGATTTCATATACTTTAGAAAGTTATGCTGGTCAGAAGATATGGAAGTTTTAGAGCAATGGTACAAAACAAAATACAAAATAAAACCAGTTTTCCAATGAATTGAAATAACTAATGACAATGAATATAACTTACAGGTTTAAAAATGTGGCTGGCTACCAAAACTCTTACAGATACTACGACAGCCAGAGGACATTTAAAAATAAGGAGAACAAAAACAAGAGTCAGTTCCATTTCCAGATGCAGATGGTAAAATCGTAACTATCAGTGTAGAACAGTCAGAAAAATCAATAGGTATTTCTAGCCTCTCTTCAGAACTAAGCTGGAGATATAGCTATAATAAATTAACAGATGAAGATTACATTATAGAAAGATTCAAAAATTTACCTGCTGTGGTAGAGCGGAATATGAAACATCATCTGCTATTTTTTCCCCAGATCAATAGACCCAGATAACGAACTCTCAAACACGTTAGGAGACCTAACAGAAGTAATACAAGCCAGTAGTATTTCTTTGTTCATTTTTTGCAAATCTTAGTAAAACAAGGGAAACTTTCCCAGAGAGATTCTAATGTCTAAAATGGGAGACGAGGAAAGAACAGGTTGACTAGTCTGATACAAGTCCTGGGCAAAATAACGCAGCAGGTAACCTGGGACTCTGTTTGCTGAGAGTTAGAAGCTCAGATATCACTAATAGAACTTAAAAAACCTCAAGTATTAAATTATTTCCTGAAACGCTCTAGCGGGGTTACTAATGAGGACATATCAACATGTGAGGCAGTTCCTAGTGGGGTTCTCTAAAGGATCAGATTTGGCATAGTTCAGTATTTTACCATATTTCCATTCACCGTGTAGGCGATAATGTTTCCAGCCCTTCAAAGAGCACTTCTTTAAGTTTCCCAAGAAGACACACACTTGGCTGTTAAATGTGGCTGTACAGCAGGAGCTTTTGTTCACTGGCACCTGAAATTACTGATCGCATACCAGAGTGGTTACTGCTAAGCTTCAAGCGAGCGGTCTAATTCAAATCTAGTTATCATTTAAGTGATCTTTGCTCTTTGGAGGACTTGTTTTTGCAAATCAGTTCGATGATTATTTCGTGAAAATACAAGACAGGTTTCTCCACATAATTGCAGTTCTAATAGTTATCACCTCTGCTTATGGGAAAAGAATATGAACAATTTTAAGAGACTTTCACAAAATTGCAAGCTGAATGTGTAGACAAACACAAGAACTAGTACAAGCTGAACTGATTGCCTGAATGCTGCTTCAGACTGAGCAAAAAACAACCACTGCATAGGGAAGTAGGTAAGTAGTTATTATACTATTACGCAGTTTATCCTTTAGTCTAGTACCTGATTCTGCCTATTTATTTCTTGATTAGGAAAAGTTTTTCTACAGAAATTTTATCCAGAGCTGCAAAACATACTTGTTTGGGGGCTGTCTCCATCCCATCCGTGGGGAAATATCTCTTCCCTTGCTGAGGGGCTGATGGGTTGGGATATGTCAGGTTCATGAGCTTTTCTGCATAGCAGCATCTTCCATTACTTTTCATATTAAGTCATTATTCTGTCCTAGGAGTATTTTGGGGGGCATGAGTTTATATTCAGTTCTGTGGTCTGACACTGGAGCATTTCCTGCATCATTTCAGAGCAAAGGCATTGAGTTACACTGGGCAGGGGATTGTAACTAGTTAGCAGATGTAGAATCACAAATCTCTGCTATAAAATTTGTGAAAGTGCTGAATTGGCAGAGGTTGAGATGAAGTCACTTTTTAACTGATGCTTTGCCATAGCATCCTTACAGTCCATGATCAAATGTATCTCAATGCATTATGCAGCTGCTCAAATATACCACTCCTCAGACAGCAGTATGTTTGTATTGGATTCAAACCACACAAATACCCTTTCGAGGGGTAACATCTTACACAAATGATATTAATTTCCTCCATGAGCTGTGAGGTCGGAAGTGAAATCTCCTGTAGGAGAAAGATAAGTGTGATCTAAGATCACCATTTTTATTTATCACATTTCAACCAGGAAAAAATTTAAAAATACATTAATTGCATTACAGATTGAAATAAATAACCACAGGAATATCAATGCCATATGAGCCTCCTCTCAGTTTTCTAGTAATTTCAGCTACAGTCCTGCTGTGCTCTGCTTAGATCCTGACCTTCTTGTATTTTAAAATCAAAGAATGTTTTTGCCATTGAACTCTCTCTTCAGCATGAATAACTACTATTAAACCTTATTTCCACTCTGCAAGGTTTCTTTTCATGCCTGCCCTGTTCTTTGAGCCTTTGTGGTGTATTCTTACCTCTTGTGGCTCACACTTTACCACCAGAAATAAAACTGCAATAACGCTTTGCCTAAATTGGTCTGATAAGTTTGGCTGTATTTCTGAGAGAGAAAGAGATGGTGAGTTTTAGGTGAAGAATGTATAAAGAGAAGATTAAGCTATTTAAATAATTTATATTGGATTATTAAAAGTTATGTGAAGAGACCCTCACATTGTGAAGAGACCTTCACATGAAAAAGAATAAAACTGAGATTGGAGGGTTGTTATTTTTGCCTGAATTGTTTCAGTGATATGTTTTGCAGCGTAGAGTCCTGTGCGATTGCTTCATCRCAAATAAGAAGCAGCAAGCTGTAGGGCAGGAGAAATAGCCAGGATGGAGAATTAAAGGATGGAAACTTGGGAACTTCCTACAGTGGCATTATTGCTGGAGAAATCATATTGTGGAATTATACTCTGAATTTGGAATTGAATGTAGCTGCAGGACCCTTCCCTGAATACAGCCGGACTCCTATGATAGGGATTCAACTGTAACCAGAAGGTATGAACCACGATCTACATGTAGGGCTGGGCTATGGGACAACTGAAGGTAGTAATGTCTTTTTCCTACTGTAGAAGATCGGTGCTCCTTGGCAAAGAGCTACCATAAAATGTAGAACMGTTTTGCTGCAGATAAGAATTTTATGAAATGCTGCAAATACGGCACAGTGAATAATCTGCTTCTAAAAAGTAAATTGTGCTTAAGTGGGTAAACACTTCTGAGTTTCCTAAAAAGAAGGCTGAAAGAACATTGGAACAAGAAAAAAGATCAGCTGATTATGTGAATAAGTTGTTATTTTACTGTCTTAAGTACTGTCAGAGTATGTGGTAAGCTTTATGATTTAGCTGATTTAATGTTCTCACTTTAAGACCTTTCCAGCAGAGTCCCTTCCTGCCCAGCACATTCAGCTAACACTCCCCCGGGTTTTTTGATTCACGGATACAAGCGCTCCTCTGACGTTTGTAATGTCCCTGGCCCATAGGAGGCTTTGGCATTTGCAGGTACGATTCCCACTGAAACCCACGAGAATATCCACCAAAGTCAGAGCTGAGCTTTACTCCYAAACTATAATTCCATAAAGCTCCCCACATACTGCAGCGGAGAATCTTGAATTTTTGTCCTTTATATAACCAGGAATTATATTTGCAGCTAGCTGTGCATATAGTAGCAAGGTACAGAAATGTAATTGCAAAGGAAAACATGATGAATGACCTTGTGTGCTATCTCCACTACTGTTCAGCTTTGATGGCTTTACATGTGTTATTACTTTCTCTCTTACAATTTAATATTGTATATGTGCACTTGAATTTGACACTAATGTATACAACATTCATTTTTTCCCCAGATGGAGAAAATCTTTGTTATGAAACAAAACAAAAAAAATCAATTTCTTAAAAAATACAGACTGGCTTTGATCCAGAAAACAAAAAGTTGCTGTCATTATTAGTAAACCTAAGGGGACTGTAAAACTTTCAGTGGTGCCCAGATCAAAACATTTGCTTTCAGCTCAAGCTGTTATTTTAAATTCGTCTAAAATTTAATTTAAATAAAATGTCTGAAAAAACTTGTTGAACTTATGTTTTATTTAGATATTCTTTGTCTCCTACCGAATAGAGATTCTCCCTATAAATTATACTTATGGAGAATAGTTTGCTTTTGGCTTTAAGCTCTTTTGCATTTAGGACAGAGAATAAAATCAGTAGCAGTTCTCTTGCAATATACCTGCTGCAACAGGTTTGTGTTTTATTTTCTATATTCACCAGTCCTACCCATCCATACTTCCAGTATTTAAAAGCATGTTTCTAAATTTAAGTTTAAAAGAGAGCTAAGACATTGTTAATAATTTCATGAAATCATCACCCTTTCCATCTAGCGTTAGGAATTCAACGTGCTTCTGAGAAAGTGACCTCAATATAAATTGGATCAGGAAGAACCCGAAATAGACTTTTTCTAGGGAAAAAAAAAAAAAAAGAAGAAAGCAAGGAACTTCTTTCTTGCTCAGTCTATTGCCAAAAAAGCTAAAACAGGCTAATGAAGTTCATTATATTCAAAAAGCCCAACAAACATACTATTAGCTTGAATATTCTGAAGATGAATTAGTTGTCTATAGTTGAATATATAAATATTGTCCTTTTCGCCATTCCTCATCTACAGCATGTCAAATCTTGCCTATGTCCCTGTAAACATCCCAGGCTGCTATTTTCAGAAAATCTGTTTTTAGAGCATCTTTGCTTTCCCTGGACAGTTGCTCCCAGTTCTTCCCTCCCCTTATTCTTCTGTTAATTTGAAAGCTCTGCACATGCATTCACATACAGACAAAATTTCCCCCCAGCCTTGGAAATTTCTTTCAGCCTGTTAGCACGATAAACTCTCCTAGAAGGATGGACAGGTAAGATGAGATATTATTTTATTACTAGACATACCTGGATACTATTGATCAAAAGTCCAGTATAGACCCCTGGAGAGTACTATTTTACTTCCTTTTTCATCTTCCCTTAAAATTTTTAGGGTTCTGCACTAGAGCCCTGACAAACAGAGCATGAGTTTAATGCGTATCACTGGCAAGGTTGGCAGATAATACTGGTTAAGATGCCCACTGCAAAACTGTTGGTGGGGAATTTAGCCTGTTCCACTAAGAAACTGAAAGTATTTCTTGTCTCTAGAAAACAACCAGGTAGAAAAAAGAAAGATTTTGTTATGAACGACTGAGAAATTATATCTAAAGTGTTGGGATGTTTTAGATAGTTAGGTCTGGTTTAAGATAGTATTAAATATATAATTAATTCCTGTAGGAGGCAACAGATTTAAATCATATTAGAGCCCCTTCTTGAAAGTAAAATTATGCTTTTTAAGTGATTTCCCAAGTAAAATTCTTTTCATGAATGAGGGCCATAGAGTGCAAGTCAGCAAATGCCATACTTTTCCTTACTGGTGCACTGCTGTAGAGGAATAATTAACTGAAATAGAAAGGTGTTTCTCAAACTGCATGGAGAATTCAGTTATTTTTGCCTGCTTGTCTTGGAAAAGCTGTAGTTAGGAATCACAGTGATGTCCTACATTGTGTGCTGGGATCTTTTCCCAGTTTTAGGAGACAGTTTATTATCATGAGGACAGGCAAATAATGCACAGTCTGTATTTTCCAATGTGATTACAGCTTGGAATGAATGCTCCACTGAAAAATAATTCAGTCGTTGTAGAGCATTATTTTATATATATATATATATATATCCTGTATCCTGGGGAGAATTTCCATGGTGCATGGACATTTTCCAGGGTGGGGAAAAAGTGTAAGTTTTTGGTCTATTAAGTGGTAAATATATTTTACAGTAAACACTTTGTATGTAGTGTTTTTAAGACAGAAATCAACTCTCTCTTGTTCCTGGCTGTTGAATTACCCTTTACTATCTTATATGTGTTTTAATAATACTTTGTGAGGAAAAGTCTTGTTTGAAATTACCATTTAATGAATTAATAAAGCTTGTGTCAACATTGTTAAATCCTTCCTTTCATTTAAAAAACTTTTATATCTAATATGATTTTCCAGAGGAAACGGTTAATACAAATATACAACTTTCATGTTCTACATGATCATTTTTCATCGTARTCTTTGATGGCTATCAGGATTTTCTTTTGGTGATTACTAAAGCCAAAGCTTTAAATAAATCTTTTAAAATAAACAAGTATCTATTGTTATATTCAAGTGCTTSTGTGGTCAAACCCTTCTCCTGAATAAACTGTGCTTAAATTTCTGTCACTTATTTATGTGAAACTTTATTCCGTTTCAGTATTTGAATCTGATGTTTCCTCCTGGTCTGTCAGGCTTCAACAGTTATCAAACTTACAATACCAAGTACTTTCAATTGTAACTTAGAAATAGATCTGATGTGTGCAGAGACGTGTGCATAAATGTACATCAGATCGGGTTTCTCATCCACATTTCTCACGTTGGATACCAAGGCAGAACAACAAAATAAGCATTGGCCCTTTGAGGGAGAGGCTTAGAAGAAAAACTACARCTGAATCTTAGTCTTATTTTTCAACATAGGTTTTTTTCATATACAGGATGGATCTCTTTTTTTGAAACAAAGGATATTTACTATGACTACACCATACCAACAAAGTACTTCTTTTATGACYATACATGGATTTAAGAAAGTTACCCTTTAATTTGGTAGAGGAAAACAACATACTGTAAGTGAAAGAAACTCAGAGCAGAAGCACAGAATTTAGTCAGTTTAACTATGTCTGAATAAGAGCTTTTAAAAGGCACCTGCTGACTAAGGACCATTCCTCTTCCTACCTTCGAGCAACACAGGTCTGCCATCAAAAATTACAGTATAAATGTGGCATAGTATTTGTTCATATCCAAGTGTTYTGCTACTGTCAAAAAATTACCTATTTTGTAATTTCTGAGCAGACTTACTGGTTGGGAGGTAAGGGCCTGCCAGCAGTTTTACAGATATCCTTATTAGCCACTGTATAACAATGCTGATTCTGAGCACTAAGGCTGGCAAACAGCCTCAGTTCAAGAAATCATTTAATTTCTTGTRTTCTGATGTTTTACAATGATTTGCTTCAAACATAAAGAGCTGAATTCTAGGTATTTCTAATACTTCTTGCACTTCTGCAACTTTTAGGATTTTACGTTTTTTTTTTTTTAAGAAAAGGCCTATGGATGTAAATTAATATTGACTTGCCAATTAGCACAGGCCCTGCAAATGTTTTTGGAAGTTACCTGGTTGGCAGGAGAGGGTTTACAGGGCAGTTAGCAGCAAAGTTAGCAGGGTTGTTTGACTTTGTGTCAGAACATCTGGATTTGACACCACTATCATATGGAAATGGTACATTTCCTTTAACTAGTTTTTGGCTCTGTTTTACAGARTTCTTATTACAGAATTTATGGAAGATAATAAACATAAAAGGACTTTTATTGTAGAGCTTAGTATAAGAACTTTTGTATGCCATATTTCATTGTGTAATTTTAGTCCCTGGCATGTTCTCAGAGGCCTTTCAAAACAAAAAAAAATATGAATTTTGATATTAAAACATTAAAATTAGAAAAAAAAACTGTCAAACAAAGCTGTAAATTCTCCACTGAATTATGCCACTTGTGATTAAAGAGGGATTCTAAGAGTTGTTATTTTCAGGGGTCATGCAAACTGCTAYCAGAGCATAGGCAGAAGAGTATCTATCCTCGGTGGCCTAGAGATGTTGTCAGTAGGAGGGAATATATGTTGAAATTTAAGGGGTGTCAAATGAGTCCAAATCTATAGCTATGCTACAAGGAACAAAGGAACAAAGCAAACCCATTTTATTGATATTTGAAATGAGCATATGCTAATACAAGTATATCAGCTGAGTCCGTTGTCTGAATTTTCAGAATTGAAGACACTTTTCTAGTCTCTCCTTTTTGGCCTTCTWTCCATCTGCAGTCCAACTAGTGAGTGTATTTATATAAAAAAAAGAAATAGCTTTAACAGCAGTGACTAAAAGAGACCTGCTACCCCTTAGATGGTGCCGTGGTGTTTAGGGTACGCTGGAGGGAGCAGAGGTTGCTCAAACCTCCTTCAGGCCTGGTTCAGAGAAAGGAATGAAATGTTTTGTTTTGTTTTGTTTTTCCCTTACTATTCTAGATGAGCAACATTTGGAGAATCTGTATTTCACAAGCAAGCACATGTCTAACCAGCTATACGGTCCTGCAGCACTGCTTGTGGCCACGAGAAATTGGGAAGTTGAAAGCAGTCTGGGGCTGAAAAGGAGAAGGCGCTATAATCTACCAAGGAAAGCAGCAGAACTTCACTTTTATTTGGAGCAAGGAGAGGTGGGCCACCTTCTGGATTTGGTTTATGGGCGTCTGTTTTTCATCTTCAAATGTCTTGTCCTTTTGCTTTTGAAAACAGGTTTAAAATGTCTCCTCTGGGGACTGGGGGAAGGTTCTGGAACATTTTTATTAGGATCTTAAGCAATTTTTTTTTTGATTCTCTAGGGAAAAGCCTTTGTTTTGTTGTTCATTCTTTTGTTCCAGGCTGACCCAAGATGTTTCCATTTTTCAGTCCAAACACTGGAGCAAAAGTCCTCTCAAAATCTAGCTTTCTCCATGTCCCGCCCTCCCAGCACTCTTTGTATAATTTCACCCCAGAACGAGCCCGTTAGCCAGTATGTCCCCTGACTAGACCATATTCCTAAAGGCAGCCTGATATTTTAAGGTGTCTTCACATCAAACAAAACAGCTAACAAAAGAAAGCCTTTTTTACCTTCTTAATTTGAAATGAAGATAGATGAAGGGAAAGTGAATGCCTGCTGAAGAGCAAAAACTGATAAGAAAGGCAAATAATCTTCCAAGTTTGCAAGGAGCAGAAACAGAGCATTATATTAAAATTATATATTTAAAAATTAAGTTCCTTTAAACTTCTTGCTCACTCCTACATTTTCTTCTTCAGTGAGGCTCAGAATCTTGTTAATGAAATATCTTCTGCTTGTTGTTTCTGACAGGAGAAAATAATACTATTAATGCCAAAGAATTAATAGGGAAGTATCTTGGCATTTTTGATATAARAAAGGAAGCAAAGCATGGTCATAGGCATCTATTGTCCTGCTCAGAATTATCTCTATCACGTTGAAAGTTTTTATTCGGAAGTCTGTGTTGACTCTCATGATTAGGGCCAGAAATCCTACAGCTGACAGGAAAGTGACCTATAAATAATGATCTATGATGGACTTGTCATATAGTCATTAAATGAAATATTCTAGTACCTGTTTCCTTTGTCTTGTTTCTCAGTTTCCGTCTGCTTTAAAGTTATTCATTTTGACACATCCCTCTAGCTATCTGGTAGGAATGGGTTTTGTGTTTTAAATGTATTCCATTTTCACCAGAAAAGTACTGCTGAATGTATTATTGGAATGATTTTTTTGAATAAGAATTCCACTCACATACAATCAGCTATGGGTAGCATTTCATTTCCAAGTCAAAATAAAATAAATTTAAAAATAAAGATTTATCTATACATGTATTTTTTAAAAAAAGAAATAGAATGAGTTGCTTACAATATGGTGTGAATTCTGGAGTTGTGAGCAAATGACAAAGTTAAAATCTAGCAAGGATATAAGTTTACAACACATCAGGTACCCTGTAGTAATTACAGAGTAGCTACTTTGCATGCATCTGCTAATCACTGTAAAGAGAAAATCAACCAGTTGGCTGGGGATAACAGCCCATCTTCATGTTCCTAGGCAGTAGCAAAACAGTCTTCCAGCAAGGAGTAAATCAGTTCATTTCGTTTACTGCTGGTGGGGAATGCGCATGTGGGAGGAGAGCATGAAGTAGTGGATGCTCACCATATTAATGGTGAACCAGATTTTTTGGTTTTCCTGCTCTAATCAACTGTACAAAGCAGTCAGTCCTGCATATAGCACAATACCTGAAAGAAAACAGAGAAATATAAGATAGCAATTTAAACATAAAGACCATAAATGTGCACAATGAAGGAATCAAAGGTTTCATACTTGTACTCCTAGCTTGTCTTCGAAAGGCCACAGTTGTGTGCGATGGAGTCAGCTACATTAAGTTCAACTCTTCACACTGCAGTATTTACTCTTTGTGCCCTRTTTGCATACATATTTCAGCAGAAAGAATAGAGATCCCACACATGTTGTGAATAGTTTTTAATATAAAATTATTATGTAAAAATGTCACAGTCATTCTGTGACAGCACATAAATATTTACAATGCACGGAACATGTCCTTTCTGCTATCATACTGTTCAGCTGTCACTCAGAAACTAATTGAGTCTGACTGAGATCCACTGCACTCAGTATCTGATTTCTAACTCCTCGTACTTGTGTAAAACAAAAACTTCTTCGCAATCTAATAACCAGCTTGCTATAGTGAAAGCATCGTTAAGGTGTAGCTTCTCATCCAGGCAGCTAGAGCTGGGTGATTGAAAAGGACACATTGGATGTAATGTTAAGAGTATATTGCTTTGAACTTCTGTGCTTTGTTTTGTAAAAACCCTTTACCGTAATAATGGAATGAAAATGTTTTTGAAGGAAATATAAAACCTTTAGGTTYGTTGCCTTTTGTCTAGTTGAGAAATGCAAATTTACTCAAGCTGACACTATCTTCTAGGATAACAGTGTGCAAATCATTTAAAGATATTTCTGTATGAACAGGACCCAAAATTTTAACAAGAAACTTTTAATAAGAGAACCTGGCCTATTATGTACGTGTTAGTGTACAACATATCATCTTTTATTTCCCTTTCCAGGTGATGGCTGGCTATTTCTTCGTCTTCCCATCTACTATTGTAGCCTTTAAGAAAGGATTGGAAAAAATCCCTGTTTTGTATGCTTAGTCAAGACACATGAGATTCAGATCTAGTTTTCAGACTCCTTTAGATGCATTGGAAAACCAGATCTAGTGAGCTTTTAGGGGTTAGTAGCACATCAGAAATATATAGATTTTCAATGAGGTGGGAAAAGGAGTTTGAACTTCTTGGTCTTATGCTTTCAGTGATTGCTACTCAGCAGAAAATATTTGTTTGCAAAACATGCTTTCTGCTCCAGATGTGGGTTTCAGAGTGGCATCAGTACAAAAGATTTGCAATGCTTTGCCTTTTTACCAAAACAATTTTAAAGGCTGATTTTATGATTAACTTTCAGTACTTGCCAAGACTTTTTAATTCTCCAATTCTAATATATTTGACTGAATGGTAACCTGTGGAGTAGTGTCAAATAAATGCATATTTCAAACAAGTGCTGGGGGAAATGTTATTTTCCACCCACTAAAAGGCTGAGCATATATTCACAAGTGATATTTGGCAGGAGCCTGATTCAATAAGTTATGAATAACTGCTGCCCACTGTTTTACTACATCCCCTACACAGGGCTATACTGTGGACCTGCAAAGTCTACAATTGCAAAGGAAACCCAAAATTCCAAAATTGCAGGAGTCCAACACTTCAGATCAGCAGGAGAACTGTGAAGCTGGCAACAAAAAAGGAAGAAGCAGAGCTRTAATGAAGACTGAATTAGTGCTGATGTGATGATTTGAAATCCAACTGTAAAAATGAAACAATATCAGACCTGGTCCTACATGGTCTAATATTGCCACCCAATCTGAATTATTGCTGACAGCCTCATAACTTTGTTGCACCACCATGTCTGATTGCTGTCCTTGGGCCAGAGATTTTGATATTTCTGCAATTCAAATTGGGAAAGAGAGTAGATCGTATCTGAAAATAAACAATAAAATGGAATTTTTGTGGTAGATGCTTATTTACCAGGACTTCAGATGTGCAACTGAGAGATCCTGGAGGTCACGGAGTACGAATTCCATAAGAAAAGGAATTTTCAGTGCTATTAATACTTGGCAATTTCCATCTGTGCAACGGAACTGAACATTTTTCCTCTACCTTATGGGTTTAGAAACCATCATTTAGGGAAAAATTTTTCAAAAGAGTATGAAAAAGGAGTTTGAGTCCTAATTCCTGACTATAACAGAAGCCCAAGATCACAAAGGACTTGATCTGGAAAAACACATAAAACCACCAGGTCTCCCACTGATTTGAATTTGATTTGGGACAGGCCTACAAGAAGTCAACTGCAGATCCTGGAGTCAGAGGGGGATAGTAGAACCCTTGTGGCATCTTCTAGCTAATGGCTRAAGCAAAACAGTTTGGCAGTAACTACTTCAGACAAGCTTATCTTAAACCAAAGCAGCCGTACTGCACATCATTTTCTTCCTTAGACACTCCAAACTAGTCAAAYGTAGAAAGAAAGAGGGGATGATTTTCTAATCCTTTTCTAGTCCTTGTAATGTCCATTGAAATGAACACTGTGAGGACGTTGCTGGAGAGATGAGCACCTGCCATGGACTCGAGTGCCACGAGTTGCAGAGTGTAGGGTCCTCTCTTTTTGTGATGGGGTATTGTGACCGCAAGGGCTCTGCATGGCTGCTTTTGCACGGCTTAATCCTGAGAGTTATTGGCACTCTGTGTGAGCAGCAGTGGTCTGAGTGTGCAACCTCCTATCATGCTCTGGTATGTACTGTTCTACTTTCTGTACTTTCCCTTTAATGTTTCCTGCACTTYGTGGTGTTGCAGTTCTTTTCCAGGCCTAAGGGTACAGTACTTATGGTGGAGGACCCCATACAACAGTCCTCTGTTTAACAGTATTTTATGAGTGAGGGTGAGATGCTGCTCCCTTTATTATATGTTCTACTTCTCAATAATTCACAAAAGTCTTATTTTCAGGCCAGCAACATGCACTAGGGGGCTATTTTAACTCCTCACCTTGTACTGAAGTGGAAAAATATTTTAACTCCTCACCTTGTACTGAAGTGGAAAAATATACTGAAGCTGGAAAGTATACTGAAACAGTAGCCATACTTTCTGACTAGGACACCTGTGTACACAGTGAAGTCCAAAAGACATTGGGGAAAAAGAGACACAGTTATGCAGAACTTGGCAGTGAATAAGGTAATAGTACAATAGTATATGTCAATATGTTGACTGCACTAATGCAAAAATCCCATTAAAATGAGGAAGATTTGCATAACCATTAATACTCCTTGTGTTTCTTAACTTTACCACTCTAACCAGTGAAACTATCATTTTGGCTAGTGTCAGTTTGGTTTCCTGTCTGGTGTAAGGCCATTTCTAGTTCTCAGGTATTGTCAGGAATACTTTCCTTCRAAACCTGCTTTAATGAAACCACTCCTGTGAGCACAGGTTTAGGAATATTGGCACTGTACTGTTAATCTTTTAGGTTTTGGTAATACAATAAAACAATTACAGACTAGGTGGGGTTTCCGTTTTGCTTTAGTGATCTGGAGCACACCTACTTCCATCCTGACAGCAACTACTTGACATTCAAACCTTGGCAGAGGTAGATTATGTCACACAAAAAGCTGCAAATCCACCCAAAAACATTCTGGAAAAGCAAAGGACATGTATCCCCGCACACAGGCTGACACTCTTTCAGCCATGCTGCTCTGTATGTTAAGAAAGACAAAATCTAGAGCTATCCATGCCTTGGCCAGGTACTTCAAGATGCCAAGACCCAGCCCACCAGTACTAGGTACTTCTRTATATTTATATTCGGGTCTGTGGGAGTACATGGTTCAATTCACATGCTAATGTATTTATTGTGGAAACATGTATTACAGTTCAAACTGTTGTGGCGTGYGGTTACATTAAGCTTGAATAAACTAGACTGAAATCAGAGAGACATTTGAGGAACAACATACTGTTAAGATAGGGTAGCAGAGACAAGCCCAAACAGAAGGTGCAAGAAATACTCTTTAAAAATATTTTTTGGTCACTTCTTTTTGTACTTCTCGTAGTGGCTTGGTTTGCTGCATCTCCCACCACRCCTCGTAAGAATTATGTCGGTTCTTACTGGTAGCCTGCAAACTGCACATCTGCTGTCAGAATTTTGTATCAGGTTCCTTCTGTYTTCATCCTGGCTTGCTTGTTTATATACTAAAGGTATTATGTTTGTTTTTTCGAATATATAAGCTTTTTGAAGCAGAAKTTTGTGTAAGATCACACAAACTGGGTGTGACCTAGCACTGGACTTCAGACCCTACTACAGTTTCTATATATTTATGTGTGTGTGTGTTATGTAATAAGTGTGTAAGTAAGCCACAGGAGCCGAGCTGTAAGAAAGTACAAGTTAAATGAATTTAGGTTTCTTTCCCATATTTAAATGGGCTGACTTTGGGCCTGGATGGAGTTTAATGCATTTGTCCCGTTGAAATCTGTTCTTCATGCACAGAAGGTGGTTCAAATAAAAATGCTCCTCTAGTACATTTTACCTTTGGGCTATCTATTTCCAGAAAGATGCACAAACTTTGCAAAACAGATGGCTACATTGACAGCTTGCCAGTACTGAGAGACCACAGTTAGTTTTCACAAACATGAACAAAATCGCTATTTATTTCTACTTATAGTATYTCTAATGTCTGGATACAAGTCATTGCTATTTAAAAATGAAAGTGATAGGTTTTATCATAAAAAATCTGCATTTACAATGCTAGGGCAAGTGGTCACGTCAGTCTCAGTTTAAGACCTCTCTAGGTAGCACCTTACATAACCTTTCTTTTTCCAAAAAAGAGATCTTGTCTGATAGAGTAGAAACYGTGTAATCTAGTATGTTGGCAATCCCTTGCTTCAGTTCTCTGAAGCAAGGAAATGGGATTTCCTGACATGGTGTGCCAAYGCAAAAAGCAATGTGTGCTACTAAGGGAGCCCCTGGCCCACCCAGTGCCAGCAGGCTCACCTAAGAGTTTTGCTAACATGCTTTTTTTGTGTGAGGTATGCTGCTTCTTTAGCTTATTAACCTCTTTGGTGTTCTGAATATGCTTGACAAACRGGAAAAATCTGCTGCAGGTATTGCTGTGTATACTAGTTATGACTAAGAGCAACAGTTTTGGGGGGTCATTGGGAAGCAAGGAATAGAAGATATAAGAACTTTTGCTCACTATAGATTTCAGCTGACATTCAAATGTGGAAAAGCTTTTTATTTTCTCTTCAACTCTTTAAATGGGCCATCTAACTTGGAATATTACTGCAAAKAAACACCACCTAAATCCCAGAGGCATGAACATCAAGAACATAGTGTATTGTAGCAGTCATCCTTACCAGGGTTTTGAGCATCGGCTGAAACTGAAGGAATTAAATATATATTGAATAAATGCAGCAGTACAGAACAAAAACTTTTGTCTCAGGGAGAGGCAGAGAATACTTTGTACTATACAATGTTTACTCCTTCTGCCTCCTCCTCTCAGTCAGACACCCGGACTTCAAGGCAAATGGCCAAGATGGTTTCAGCCCTTCACTGGGGCTGATTCCACAAATCTGCCATCCTTTCACCAGCCCAAAGCTATACATTTGCAGAAGAGAGCTGATGATTGACATTTCTATGAGACCCAGAGTAAACTCAACATTTGGACATTATATTTACTGGTAGCATGAAGAAATGAAAATTCCTTACCAGCAGCTTCTGGAGTCCCACGTGCAGCCTGACCTAGGTCCGACCTTGTGCAGACACTAGAGGTTTCTGGTGAGCTTGCTAGGCAGTGAAGGAATCTGTCTGCAGGGTAAAGCT
Source organism: Rhea americana (assembly GCF_003343005.1). Classification (NCBI taxonomy): domain Eukaryota; kingdom Metazoa; phylum Chordata; class Aves; order Rheiformes; family Rheidae; genus Rhea; species Rhea americana. Next base: position 2,195,704 of record NW_028186757.1, on the reverse strand, counting down.
TGAGGCTCCTGTGCAAAGTATGGTCAGAGCAGGGATCTTGATTGAGCTCTTGCTTTAATTTTGAAATAAATGTGTGAGAGCTGTCTTTTAAAGACTGATGGGATTTCCAGGGAATCCCATTGCTACCAGCTTGGACATGGATGCAGTCCTGGCCTGCTAAAGCACTATTGGCTACAAGGATGCAATTGGTGATACTTACTTGTTTGTGCAATGTACCACACAGTTTTGAGGGCATTTTTTTTCTAAGCCTCAATATTATGATCAGTTCTCTACAAGCCAAGATGAAGTATCTTTGTGCAGTTTTTGTAGGTGTCTGAATCTGCACCGGAGAAATGTTATTACTATGTTGATGAGAATTGACTGGTCTGGATATCATCTACCAGATTTTGCAATAACTATAATGCCTGCCACAAGTGCTGTGACCCCTTAACTCCCATTGCCCTTTAAGCTCCAAAAGTTTTATTGTTAAGGGATTTCCAGCCCATCCCTATTCATTACCTTGGAAACATAAACAGAAGCATTACTGAAAATGGCTAATAATGAATTTAGTCTAAGCACCCTATTGGGAGAGAAAGGAGTATTATTATCCCCATTTTACAGTTGAAGAATAAGTTTCAGAGTTCAAGGCTGTCCACCAGATCTCCTTCTGCCAAGTGAGTACGCTTGTACAACTAGGATATTAACTTAAGTTCCTCTGCTGATCTCTAATACAACAGAATCAACAGTCAAGATAGTTCTCTCAAGTAATCACATCTGAAACCTCTGAGGCCTACTCTGTGTTAAAAACAACAATTTAAACCTTACTCGTAAGCTTGCCAGCAGTCACTACAGGTTTCTGCAGCATCAGTTTAACAGTCTCTCTGTGTGATACATGACTTAGAAGGCAGAGCACAGCTGCTGAAGCATAAGCTTCTGTATCACATCCATGTGCAGCCCCTTTGCAAAGCCCGGTGCAGCAGTTAAGTGGGACACTTGCACTGAGACCCRTGTCCTTCTCTCTCCGTGGTGGAGATGAAAAAGTCATGGCTACCTCAATTTTCCATGTAGTCATGACTAGCTGGCGTGCCAGTGAAATGCCATATACTTATTCTCAGTGCTAAGAAATCAAGACACTGGTTTAAAAGTAGAGATTAATTTTCCTTCATGTTTGTATAAGTTGGGTTTATATTTTCAAATTTTTCTTCACCAGCAAGAGAACTTTTTTTTTTTTTTTAATGAAGGAGAAAATATTTGTATAATCTCTTGAAATGTAGTGCATAGACTTCAATAAAATATGATTGTGGTGAAGTTACAAGGTAYAGAAAAGCCTCTCTTCCAGAACCTTAAGTTCTGAGGGAGCAGTTGTGGAAAATCAGATGTTGCCAAGGGGATAGARATTAAGAAAATATCTCATGTGGGAAAATGGAGAAATAAAAAGGCTACTTTAACTGAAACTCTATGGTAAAGTATAAGACAAGTGAGGCAAGTTCCTTGACTCCATATGTTCAAGCAATGAGTGCTATGCAGAAGGATAATATTTAGGGTAGCATTATTTTGTAGAATTTTAGTCTATTTAATACTTTTCTGTTAACGCACACAGATTAAGTGTGAAACCATAATACTGTACTCTGGGTAAGGAGGCAAAGTGGAATATGAAAGAAACATTTTGAAAGGATTGAAAAGAGAAGTTCTGTCTAGAGTTGTTGCGTCTACAAAGAGAAATCTGGCTAGCAGAGAGATTCACAGCACGATGTTAAACTAAGCTTGTTCTGGGACCAGACTGTGCTCAGCGTGGCTGAAATGAGTTATGCATGAGTTATGCAATGTCAGACCCCGGGGGAAAAAAATGCAACAAATGCATTTTATAAATGAGGTAACGTACAGCATGAACAAAAAGGATGATAGTACCACTAACTTGGATGAATGCTTTGTAGGTGCAAATGGACACAGTTTCAGTGAAAGATGAGCTGACTATCAACCAAAAGCCAGCAGGATGGCCTTTCCTTTTAAATAGGRTACTTAAAGTGACATAAGCCAGCACAGTGCCAGAAAAACCTCAAAAAATTACAGGTAAATTAGGAAAATTCAGGGCAAAGAGAGGAAAACTCTCACTAGAAGAGTTTGTGATCTATCACTTATGACTAGGTATTAGTTTAGTAAAAACACATTTATAAAGGGGCTAAGGAAAAGAGCATCCAGAGTTGGGTCAGAAGTCCATAAAGGCTTGAATCTCACAGAAAGGGTGTACATGACGAGTGGCAGACAGCTAAGGTTAATGAAAAGCCTTTGGTATATGAACAAAATGGAAGAGTTTAAGCTTTCCATAAACTATTGGAGAAAAAAAGAATTATAAAAACAGTAGAAGAAGAAACACTTTGCTTCTGTGAAGGAAAGAATCACATATATAAAAGAGGGAAAGAAATGGAGGATACGGTGAAGGTCATGTATTTGTGTATACTTGATAYACCAGTGGAGCTCTGGCAGGTACCTCTTGAAAAGTAGGATCCATGTTTGTGCAGGCCGTTCTAGTTTCTGACCCTGTCGCTTGAACAACAGGGTGTTTCAGAGGGTTTCATGGGAAAAAATAATTTTTTTCCTGTACTGGGAAACGTGCTTTATCTCAGAGACAGGGAGAAACAAGGAAAGTGGTATAAAGACGGACTATTTTGGAAAGAGTTAGAGCTGCTGCATAAACAACAATAAATCCAGGGTGAACTTATAAAAAAAATCAACACTGAAAGTTGTACAATTAAGTCTGGTAAAAGCCCTGGATTCTGTGGCTATTGAAAGGGGTACAGTGGTAAATTATGCCAAAAAATTATGCTTACTATTCTTAYTCAAACTAGTAACCTGAGTGTGCTATTTGGAATAGATATCCAGAGTACATGAAAAACAATTCTTATTAAAGAGTTTGAGAAATGAGAGTTAATTAAGCTACAGCCAGGAAGGATGTGGAATATGGCATAATTAACCTTCCGCTATTACGCTTTTGCTGGCAGCTAGGTCCAGGAAAAGGGCTTAAAGTGAGAGGCACTGGAGAGCTTTAGGAAACAAGAAGCTGCTCTGGAACTACTGCTTGCCTGAATCGGTAGGTCTGGGAGTTTGTATACAAGTGTCAAGATAGTCTATTGCAGCTGTGGGCTTGCTTGTGAAGAAAACGATTGGTTAGGCCAAATATTTATTTGAACTGTGTTCCTTTTAAAATCTATCTTTAAGACTTGGCTTGTGGGGCTTGAACTCCTTGTCAGGAGCCAAATCATAGCTGGAGTGAACAGGCGCTAAAGGCTGGATAGGGAAGCTTTGGAATAGTGAGAAAAATGTTTTGCCTTTCTATACAGTATTTTACTGAGCTCCTGTATACAAGTGGGGCTTTATTCCTTTTTCTTTTTCTCTTCTCTTTTCTTTTCTTTTCTTTTCTTTTCTTTTCTTTTCTTTTCTTTTCTTTTCTTTTCTTTTCTTTTCTTTTCTTTTCTTTTCTTTTCTTTTCTTTNCTTTTCTTTTCTTTTCTTTTCTTTTCTTTTCTTTTCTTTTCTTTTCTTTTCTTTTCTTTTCTTTTCTTTTCTTTTCTTTTCTTTTCTTTTCTTTTTCCTTTCTGGTAGTGTAGCAGAAACATAGCAGAATATTCTCATATATTAACCCAGAAGCAAAAGGGCTAGATTTGTAGCCCTGACCTGTGGACAAGCTTCTCTGGGGAAGAAGACTCATGTTAGGCACATCCTATGTGAAGTACCTAATATTTCAGCTATTTCAGCAGCCTGGGGGCATAGTTGTTTGCAGTGTTGAGAGAAACCCACCAGAAATAGCATACTGAGCCAAGAAATGGGTTGCTGGTTAGAAAAGTTAGGGAACTGCTGTCATTTCTTATGTTTACAGAGCTATGCCATATATATGAATACTATACTAATAGCATGAAATATRAAACGATGAAGCTGATGATGGTGACTGGGAGCTGGAAGTGCTGTTCTTGCTCCTCTGGTGACTATATTTACACCACTCCAGTGAATAAATGTTCATATAAATAACAAAAATTCCCCTCTGCTGGCTCAGAGTGCCTTCATCACTTTATGCTTGATCCAAGGAAATAATTTGTATCACAGCTTCCACCCAGCTGCCTGCTGTCAGGCGTTCTGACGTGAACTTTTCTCAGTCCCTCCTGCATGGACTCTTCAAATCTCCATTAAAGCTATGAATACTCAAATATACATGTCTCTGTGGTGCTCAGCAGCTCCTAGGTATGGTGCCTGGATTTTATGTGCTTCACAGGATGGCTAATTACTTTGACAAGCACAAGTACTATTTTCTGAAGAGATTGAAATCACCTGCAACCCCTGCAGCCACTAGTGCTAGTGAAAGGAAAATGAGTGGGAATTAAATCTTCCCCGGCAGGACTGAACACTGAATCCTAATCGTCACCCGCAGCCAGAGCATTTACTCCAGCCTCCCTTATCCAATAGCTAGAGGGAGAGAGACTTTCTCCCTCTTTCTTCCAGGTAGCTAATTTCTATAAAAGTACGGTTTTCTGGCTGAATTTTTTTAACAGAATAAGTCTAAACAGATTAATAATCTAGGACAAAAAAAATTATATACTCTTGGTAAAGGGACCGTTTGTCAAAGTTACCTGCGCAGAGCTATGTGTGAACATCTTATGTTTTCATCCGCATCTATGTTTCTATTTGTAAGGTAAATATCCTCACTCATGTTGAGTGGTAATCACAAGGCTTTTGAGGCATGGTTTTGTTGAAAGTTGTGTCAAGCAAATGAAAAGTTCCTTCAAGAATTCRTAATCTAAAAGGACAAACAAAAAAGAAAAGTCGCGAATGCCACACACTACWCTGTTTGAATTTGATTGTTTCAAATAAACATTTAGCTTTAACTGTCCTGATAACAGGGAACTCGGTGCGCTGTGAAAGCCGTACTAGAAGTGACGATGCATACTGGCAGATGATACAAAGTGAAAGGAATGGAAAGCTCCTGGGAGGAAATGATGACAGATGGATTCAAGAGCAGAGCTGAGAATTTGGCACTTAAGGCAAAGCCTAAATGAACTGTGAAAGTCTCCTACAGTAAAGGATGCAGCTGTCTCATGCTATCCACCTAATCTTACATCTCTAGGAGCAAGAGATCTTTGAAGAATGGTGCCGGACTACTTCTCCTTGACTTGCATGTGTTGAACAACACTCATAATATGGAATCTGTCCAGTGTTTCTCTTTCTAAATATCATAAGTCAGTCTTCCTCCTTCCTCAGACTTCCTGTAGTTTTCCTCTGGGGGAAAGCTGTCCACTGGCCAACATCACCTTCACTGGTGAAGTCATATACAAGTTAGGTCCACCTAACTTGTTCTTATTGTTCTTATTGTTCTTATAATGTAATTAAAAACCCACTTCATTGACAGCTCATCCTAATTGCTTCAAGAACTTCTTTTTCTACAGTATYGTTAGCGATGAGGCCTAAACTAAATGTAGGATAGATCATATTAACACAAGTACAACTGGGCCACGTAGACCATTCACCTCGTTATTGGACAGAGTGATTGCAGAGCTGTAATTCAAGATCAGAGTTTTCACAGTGCTGGCTCTTCACCACACCCATCCAGCTACTTTATATGCTAGCAACAGTGGGTATTCCCGCTGTTGTCGAGATGGTACATTTGCAGTGACACGTATGGTATTCTGATAATCAGGTCATTAATCAGAGCTCTAGGACTGTCTTAAGCCATGCAAGAGAGACAAACCATGCATTTTCTTGTTCATGGTAGTAAATACTATTCTGAATGATGGCTAATTCAAAAGCAATTGACTACAGCAAGTGGTCCGCCCTGAGCTTTGAAAAYTTATCCTTCCTTTTTAAAAATTCAGGTAGAAGAGAAAAAATGCCCTTGACTGTGCTGAAGATTACCTAATTCAGTAACTATATCAGCTGTATTATTAATGTAACCTTTAATTTTATACATCTGATTGTCTGGAACCCAGCTTTCTCTTCCTTGAGCATGCAGACAGAGTCTAGATGTATTTATGGTATAAAACCAATGATGTTGTTTGTCACAGGTGGTGGTCTTGTTTTGGCTAGCATATTAAAGCCTTTGGCCTTTGCATTGGGAGAAAGCCTTTGTGAATAAATAACCCATATATTTATTATGTTTAGTACTTGCAGAACCCCACAGAACATGCATAGCATTAGCACCATTTTTCATGAAGATCTCCAGAGTTATAAAAGACTATCGAAGTTTTGAACACTCAGCACAGAATGAATGACAAGGGGAAAATAAAACTCTATTCACTTTCAATTCATTTTACAAGGCTGCTTAAGAAATGACTTTTGAGGGAAGGGTTGGCCAGAAAACAAGAATTCTATTTGCAAGAATATTTGAGGTCTAAAATATACAACAGTTCTGCAGTGCAACACACATATGACCTTTTAAAATTTCTTTTAAGTATAGATTCATTCTGGCATAGCTAATTAGCTGTTGGGAAGAGAGATTTCTTGGCCTGTGGAGATCCATGCTCAAAGACTCTTTCCTCTAGAATATAATATTTGGCTTTTCTATCCTTCTTAATATTGGAATTATGTATATATAAAATGGACAAAATGAAATAGCTCTTACAGAATAGGAAAATTCAAGCTGGGCAGTAGATGGAGTTTGAAACCTGAGCCACTCAAAACCCATCCAGACAAGAAGGCTATGAACAATTTTGGGTAAACCCTCTGATTTTGATTTTGATTAGAGAATCTGTCCTGCAAATGAAGAAATCTAGTCAGCAGCACAGTCATTAAAATCTACATGTTGGTATGATAAATTGTAAATTCCTAAGGAATCTTTTAAAGCTCTTGACCAACCTGGCAGTGATTGCCTTCTGAAATCCTAGTTAATCTAGATTTAAGAAAGTGTTAGGCTTTTAAGGTCTTAAGAAATGTTAAGCTGTTTTCCTTCTGATCTAAGATGCCTTGAAAAATATGGAGGACACAATACTTCTCCAAGCAAATTACAAATAATTACTGCAGTCCAAGATCAGAAATGGATTAAAATAGGCTTAAGTTTAGCATAGAAGTACATTGTCCAAGACTTTTGATATCTTTCTCTTTTTTTGCTACACTTAAGTAAGATTTCTCTCTGATTGTGGACTGGTATAAGTTTTCTTACAATCATACTCTCAGCATTCAGCATCCAAAACACTGATGTCTTCTGAAAAATTGCCTCCTAAGGCAAAAAAAAGGGAAAAAAAGTCCTTAATTGTGGGTGTGGAATACTTTACAATTTTGGCTCTGACCTGAACTCCATTACACCTAGTGATACTCAGACACTGACATGTGAATACACCCTCACATCAGCATCCTCGTTCTATCTGGCCCAGTTAAATCTTAAAAAAACAAATATTCCTAAAGCAGCAAAATTTTTCTTGATTCTGGCATGAAATAACTGAGCCGCAGAATCTGATGGTGTGAAAGTATTCTGCTTTCCCTGCCTTGCCCATGTCAAGCGTCAGTCTTCCACATGTTTTCGTGACACAGTCTTGTAGGAGTCAGCAGAGTGCTCTATAGACTTTGGCCCGAACAGCTGGATGACTGGCTGAATCTGCTCACTGACTTCAAATCACATGTTATCAGTGAAACCTTTGCTGCTGTGCTTCCTTTCATTGTGTCCTTAAGCTGACCATTTCCTGCTCATGTCCTTTAAGCAGAGAATATACAGAAGATCAGGGTCAGCCCCAACACTGCAAACGCTTCACTTATGGTTTGGGAAGATAAAGCTGTTGTTTTAATAAAGTTTGAACAAACATAAAAGTTGCCTACACTTCTCTTCTTTTAATACAGTCACAAAGAACTGATCATAAAAATTTCCTTCATCATCAATTTTTAGCCAATATTGAACSGATTTTTTTAATGTTGTGTGTGATTCCAGCTGTGATAAATGCAAGCTMTTGCAATCTGGTGGAAGAACCAGAATGTTTTTTAATGACCCTACACTGTAATCTAAGCCAAGCAAATATAATGATTCACCCAGGGAAGATAAATTATTGCCTGGAAAAACGCCAAAGCATTTTAATTTGTAACTCCAACATGTCTCTCTTGGAATCCATTGTGAACTGTCTGGGATATGAAATATTTTCCAAATTGTTATATAACTTAACAATTCTTGTTTTTTTCCCCCTTCCTCATTCAGCATGCACATACATACGCTTAATTTAGACAAAGTATTGCTTTAAATAGCTACCTGAAATGCCCTTTGTTAAAACTACATTGGAAAAAATTACTTTAGTTTTGATTTTCAGTAAAATTCAAGATTTTAAGTTCGAGTGGCAGCAGGTGTCAGGGGGGCACTTGCCACCACAGCTTGGAAATCTGACAAATTGTCAGAACCATTTGGATTTCCTAGACTGTTAYTAGCCATCTGTTCGCAGCTCTGGGYGGGTCAGATGTGTGGACTTGACCATAGCCACCCTTAATTAGAGGACGTAGAAATCCAGCCAATTTAGAGTTTATTTTGTTTATTGTTTTAAAAGGAAGATGCGTCACACAGTGCGGGGCAGGTTTGTTTCTGAGCTTTTGTGGAAATGGAGATACACAGCTTAGGATTCTGCTGCCAGAATCTCCACTAGGTACTAAATGACAGTGAGTCTTTATCCTGTTTGTCTGTGTTCGCTTTCTAAAACTGCTTTTCTAAAATCTCGTAACTTTCTGCTGTGCAGGAGACACTACAGTTTGCYTGTGTGTTTAGTGTATGCAGCCCTTACAGTAATCAGACGTTAGGAAATACTCTTGCAAAGCCCTTCCTCAGCTCCGAGTGCTGCACGTGCTCATCTTTGTTCCCCCAAGAATTCTCAGAGAAGCCACTCGTTCCCAGGAAGGGTGAAAACTAAGAAAGACTACGACTGCGTTACATTCTTCTAGCAACATATTAAGGATTCATCATGCTCCTAACTTTTCCAAGGCCAAGCACATACTGGAAAAGAGGGTAGAAAGAACTGTACTTTTGATAGCTCTAGCATGCTTTCCTTTTGCTCTGAAATACACTGGCAAACACTCTGTAGCTAATTGGAATTAGTCTGTGTGCCAAGAGAAGTCGTGGTGTGGTGAGGATAAGATTAAGCAAAAATAAATTCTTTGATTATATTGTACATTTTACTAGCTATCTAAAAATATCTTCTGATATTTATGCAAATAGAAGGATATTAATAATGCCACTTCTGTTCTAATCTATTTTTTCATATTGTACTAATGCAACTTTAAAGAAAATAATGGCATATATGAAATGTCGCATAAATAATATTTTGCTATAGTAAACTAGAAAAAAGTAGAATTTATTTTTTTAAGAAAAGTAGAATTTACTTGACTTTCACTTTCTATGCTATTAGATTTCTTCTTGTATTTCCCTTAAGTGCTGACAAGGAATACAAGCTAATTGATTTTATATTTTTCTATTTCTTACAATAAACCCCCTCTATTAAATAATAAAATGGACAGGAACATGTACTGCCCTTTGGAATGGGATTCGGACTTGCTCTGACACCTCTTTCCAATATTTGGCCAACACTACAATCGAGAACAAATTAAGGCTAGCTATTGTGAATTGAAATGACTCCTTTCTATTACTTCCTTCTTCTGTGATTATAGTCTTCAGAGTTACCCTCACATGGTGTACTAATGCAAAATGAATTCACATATTCACCATAAATATTTTTGGAAGATTARACAAGAGAAAGCTGTTCTGTTCAAGAGTGTAATATCGAACATATTTGCCTGACTTTCCATTCTACTTATGCTTTTTGCTATAATGCACCTCTGGAGATCAGTCATGAAAGTTTTAAAAATCAATAAAATAGTTTATATATTTTATACAGGTTGTATATAAAAGCATGACACAGGTTATTCTGACTTCAGAAAGTATAATTCCAATCAGAATTTCTGCTAATATAGTAACATAAAGCTTGAGTGGGTTTAAGCTTGAGGTTCCAGAATTTTTAAATTGACTTATAGCCCCATACCTAAAGATATCTAGGTTTTAATTTTGTATAATAAAGGGATTAGATCTACATTCTGTGTACATATATGTCTCTGCATACTTTCTACCTACTCCTCTGTGCAATTCTTTTTGTGAACCTCCTGTGGTAGGATTTACTGAACTTTTCTTTGTGGGTGGAATGACCTGCTGATTTCTTTGAAGTGAGAATCTTTTCATCACTGAGGTTATTCTCATTTCCAACATCTTCCTGTGTATTTTCAGCTTCTTTTCCATTCACAGAAACAGGACTCGGGAAATTTCCATAAGCTTGCACTCTTAATGCTGTGATAGCAGAGTGTAACCCCTACGCTCTCAAATATCAGACCAGCCACRTTTTCCTTGGAAGGGAAAGTGAACAAGGGCTTGAGGAGCAAATGCTGCCTGAACAACTGAACATCCCCTCTCAGCCAAACGCCCAGAACCTATTGCTTTACGTAGGGGTGGAAGTAGAGAGCCAAGAGGAGGAGAGATGGATCTGTATTTTGGTCATTGATATCCCGTCCTAGCAAGTGCAGGAGAGTAAATTTGGCAGTCAAGCTGGACTGCTTGTGCAACAGCACTGCATTATAGACAGGCCATATGCAAAGCTCAGCTAAGCTAAGCTCTCCACTGTGCAATAGTGGCTGTCACGATGATGGTTCTTGTCCGGGTGATGGCGTTGTAACAAATTGCGTGCCACGGATAAGGAGARGGATGAAATATTAAGTTGACGTCCTAAAGCACGAGTGTCGTGATGACATGCATAGCACTGAGCTGAGTGTGTAAGTCCTCTTAATTTAGGATTTCCTTATGGCTTTTATTGTTTTCTGTTTCTATAAGGAAATATAGTTCATAAACCTTACGTCCACATTAACAAATCTTTCTTGTGGAAAAGAGAAAGATGAAAGGCAGTTTAGGAAAGTGCAAATTGAGCTATATTTCACCACTGATGTTTTTCATCCTTTTAATATTCTTCCATATTGCTACATGACTTGTATTTATTTTGGTTTGCTCCATAATCCAGAAGAAAACAGTACGCTCAATGAGCAATCTTTAGGGGAAATCAGATGCAAAAGGAGATTCTCCACAAAAAGTTGTAGATTGTACTAATATATAAGGTAAATTATAACTTTTATCTCTAGTCTTTTGTAATAATCTAGGTTCTCTCAGCCTGTTCTAAATAGCAATGAAGAAAATTAGAGGTGCATAAAAAGCTTCTAGTATTTAGATGATTGTGCAACGGTCTTTGAATGTCTTGACCCTTCCTGGTGCAACCAAAGAAGGAAGAAGTATATATCAGAAAAGAAATAATAAATGGGTCCTCATGTGGATGGCCCTTGCTCTGAAGCTGAGACTGAATCGTTCAGTTAATCTAATGTAGATGACTCTCAAATTCTTTTACTACATTTTCTTGAATTTTAGAAAAGCTTATTTAAATCAAAACCAGACAAAAAGTCTCACATATAATGAGTAACTTTTATCTCACCTGAGTAGATACAGTAGTATATCTATGTGTTAATTCATAGGAATCCATGAGAGTGCAATCTCTTAAAATCAGTATTATTGATCAGAATTGTAATTGGACACTTCTGTTCTTGATTTCTAAATTAATAACAAGAAGTAATTTTTCTCCTGTTAGTGCCATTCATATACTAAAGAATGTACCGACTGTGAAGTATCCCAAGGAGGTAGAAAAAGAAAATGAATAAATAGGGACAGCAGTGGGAGGGATAYTTGTCTTTTTTGTGTGTATGTATGTTAAAATTCAGTGTCTGCTACTTAAAGACAAAAATTCAAAAACTTTTTTTAAGTTTTAAGTAGAGATCTGTCTAGTTTTAATGATCTATTTAGTGGAAGATTCTGCCTTATCTGGAGCAATGAGTGTCCAAAGTCATCTTCTGTCTACTGAAGAATTACTAATTTATAATATATTCTCCCCTCAAAAAGARATTTATATTTGCTAGTAATAGAAGAATGTCTGAACCACAGAATGAATCTTACAAACCCTATTTTGAAGAAAACTCTGCCAATATGGGATTGTCACAGTAATGTTCCTTTCTCCTCTGTTTTCTTGCATTATTTGGAAGGGAGGATCACACAGCATAGGGAACAGTGGTATACCATAACCACCACTGAAATAGCTACAGTCTGCAAAACTGTGAGAACAAGAAAATGGAAGATATTCAGATTGGAATTATTGAGGATTTTCCCTTCAAGGCCTTAGTAAAAGTTCATATTAGTTTTCATTTTAGTCATACTGTGTTTCCAGTTTTTGCTGCAGTGCAGTTTCACAATTAGACGCACACTCATTGAATACTACTGRTCTCTGCTTATGTTTGAATGTTATCCAAACATAGCCTGTTAAGTACCTGCTACAATTTGGTCTTGTTATATGCCAAAAYAATAACTTGATTTGTTAGCAGCTTGTAAATATGAATGCAAAGTTTTAAGGTTTTATCTTTTAAGTTCAGAGTTTTTAAACAGTAAAATATATTTTATTTTCAATCTTGGTCATCTTAAATCTCCTAAGGCTGTGGCACTTTTTTGGGGAAGAGCTAAATTTCACTATTAAAAGCATTAAAGAATCAAATTCAGCAGTTTATAAATCAACGAAAAACATAACAAATGTAAAAACATCAGGCTATAGCACTAGTGTCAAAAGGTTGGTCAGATTTAGTTGGACTCATTTCTAAGTATGATTTTTATTATAACTTGGCTATATCTGTCAAGTTGGGCTTAATGAATACTAAATTGATCGTAAATATGAAGTCTCTGCTGGAAACATATTTAGTTTTTATTATTTTTAACTATTAAACTTCCACTAGTGAAAAAGTGGAGAATAGACRTCCACATATGATAATCATGTTCTCTCTCCTAAATAATTTCCATATTGAAGGTTTCAAAGTTTATTAACATCTGCCACTAGTTTGGACTCTAAATATGTATTAACCATAGCATAATAAAAAAAAATCAATGAACAAAGAAAGTAAGGTGTTATAAATATCTCCCTGTGATGACTTTGCTTACAAGGATATTTACACACAAATGGATCGGCCTATACACAAAACATACCCACAGCTGAGCAAATTATTCACAAATGCATTTTATGAACCGAATCTTATTATCCAAAATGATAGCGGTTCAAAGACATCTTATTCTCTGTTTTACTCTTATGCCCTGTACTCCTTTGAATTCTTACATATAACAACCACGGTCTATAGCAATTAAGCACATAAGCATCAGTAGCACCTCAGTGCAGAATACGAATTTCAGGGCTGTGTGTGTTTTGTTACCCTTACATAATGAGGATGGAGTTTCAGTCCTGGATTTCTTTCTTTTCATGAATTTGAGCTGGAGCATTCTCCCTTTTAGAATAAAGTAGATTTTTGAGTCTTCTTTTGTAGTTTAATTATATACTTCAGTCTTTTCCCCACATATCTAATTTCACTGAAATTGTTAGTAATTCTATCTTGACATGAGCATATATAGGGGAAAATACACTGATTGTCTGGACTTGTTGGTGAATTGGAAAACAGATGTCACACATATCTTTAAAAAAGTCTGAATTCTGTATTTAAAGTATAAAAAGGATGATTTAAAATGTCTGGTTAATTCAAGTTCCCTGAACCAATTCCACTCATCTTGTCACTTTAAAATCTTTGTTCAGATGAAAAGGTTTTCATTCAGAAACACTCTGGGCAAATTTGTCTCAAACTGACAATAATAGCAGCTGCTTTTTCTTTATGATTTATTTGTAAAACCAAGACATATTTGAGACCTTTCAATAGAGAGAAGAAAGCGTATTAAACCCTTACTGGCAAGTTTTCCATTTCATTGTGTAGCACCACTTAAGGGATTGTCTTGCTCCCTCCCAGAGAAAACATTTGTGCGACAACTATTTAAACTTAAAATATGGAACAGGGGTATCTGTATTCCTTCTTTGTCCGAATACGATGTGGTGAACGAAATAAGAGTACCAGCAGCGTACGACTAGCTGACTCTCCGTGGGCATTAAAAAGTAATCTCTGGATTAATCTCGGGATTAAAGGCCATGAGTCGGGAACCACTGGACAAAGGATGCGTTTGAACCATTCAGTTCAGCTAAGATTTCAGGTTTTCATCTAACTGTTTCAGCTCTCTTTGCTGCCTGGTATTTGTGGTCCATGAGCAGATGTCTGCAGAAGGGAAATCAGAGGTTTCGGAATGCCCTTATGAACACCCCTGGGCGTGAGCTTTTGTACAAGTACTCCTGAGACTTCTTGTTTTCCGCAAGCATTTTGTCCAGCAAGTACTCATATGTTTTCTGAAAATAAATACAAAAGGTCATAAATACCACTGAGGTGAATTCATGGTTTTCAGTGCGATACATATTTCTGAGTACTTACTTTGCAGTATTCACCCGTGTCTGAAGAGTAACAAGGGAGCTCTTGGAACTCGAATGCACTTTAGCAGCAGAAAAACTAGCAACAGAAAATATCTGTTGTGGAAGGGTTTATGATTCTACATCTGAATCTGCCACGTATGCAAAAACAGAAAACAGCAAAACCATTGAAGTAAAATTTCACTTTGTCTGGGAAAGGCTAAAGTAAAACAAAACTAAAAGTAAATTACATTTAGACCGTGCAACAAATGTACTATATAAACTGCTAAATGCTACTAAGGGACTGGATAWGTTACAACTGCAGCTGTTGATCTATGATACTAGGCCGTGTGAGTTTTTTGCTAGGGACAAATACACTACAGAACTAAAATATGACTAATCTTTTAAAAGTATGATATGGTACAGCTCTCATTTGCAAAAGTTGGAATCCTTTGATTCCGAAGAGAAGATCAAAGGGGGCGTTCTTCACCTAACATCACAAATATGATCTCAGAAAATTACCTTCAGAAATGTTAATTTTAATAGAATTGTTGCCACTGATATGTTACTACATATATTTTAAATGATTGACTATAGAGTTCCAAGCAAAGCAGGCAAATAGATCAGGAGACTTCCTGGACGTCATTGACTGAATACTGAACACAGTTTTTCTTCAATCTGACAGATGCTTTGTACAAACTGCTGCGCTGCTTCTAGAAATTAAATTAAATTGGAATTTTAGAAACTCTTCAGTTTTCATAATCAACTTACATTTCATAAGAGTCTATTCATACATTTGTGTGTCTCCATCTAAGCACTTCTGTCTGTAAATGATGGACTATAAATGATAGAGAGTCCTCTTGTTTTTCTTTTCCAATAAGAAATGAAAATGTAGCAATTAGTCAAAAGAACTGAACTGATTTAGAGAGCTGCAACTTACTTGTAGCTCTTGAATCCTTAATAAATGAACTGGAACTGAAATAATAGGGTTCCTTACACATCCATTTTATGTGAGCAGAACAAGTCAAAATTTGTAAAAAGTATTTGACAAGGCATACAAAATGGGGAATTCTGTAGCATTATGGGAGAGTAAGGATGTTACACACAGAAATTACATTTCTTAGCAAAAGTCAGTTGTGGAATTCTTCAGAAGCTGACTTAATATGGCCTTCTTTCAGCTACACTCTACATCTACAGCTACTGGCTGCAGAWGAATTTTCTGAATCTCTCCTTAAAGTTTAAATTGAATTAGAAAAAGTGAAAATTAAAAGCATAGGGGKGACATGGAGAGAACGATTTACACCTCGTATTCAGAGAAGAGCAAAATAATAGCTTCCTTGGACATTCTTACCATTTTTTGTTAATCTACTTATGGCCTGGGACATCCTTCTTTGAATATCCTTTTACTACTACTTAGCATGTCCTTCAACATATGCAGTACTGATATCAAAAGTTCATTGTTTTAGAAACATTTTATTAAGATTCACAACCTTTGAACATTGTATTGTTATCTGCCAAAACAAAATGACAATCAAATAGTTCCCTCCGCTTTTTCTCTGTCCTTTCACTTTTTTAAACTTCCTTGCTTTTCTTTATTACTGTTATTCTGAAATGACTTTATCACACTGGAACATAAACAATAGATTAGGTATCTCATCTGGATTAGCTTCACAGCCTCTCTCTTTTTCACCCCTAAAAGCTCAATGACCTGCTAAAATACAGTATCAGCTGAGTTTTCTTTGGCCGGCTTGGTTCTCTTGACTTGACACTAGCAAGATCAAGCTATAGGAGATTGTCAGCATAAGGGATATCCTTTGAAAAACAGAAGTTTTTCTTCTTTAGAGTCAGGCTTATTTCCTAGTCCTTTTCTCCTTTGTGTTTTTGATTCCTCTTCCCATCTTCACAGAGAGAAAAAAAGCCTTTGTATATCTAAAGTTGACCTCASATTTGCTGCTCTGTAATAGAGCAATTATGTATTGAACACTTCAGAAGGAAGTACAAATCTATTTCAAAGATAAAAAGAAGGCAAACAAGTTTTTTTTTTTCTATATTTTATAATTCAGACCTCAAACTTAAGAAAATCATGCTTTTCAGTCTGCAGCATGTTTAAGTAACTGGAAGGTAACTACTGGAAAATATACTAGCTTCAAATTCTCATCTTAGTAATACTTTTTCTTAACTTCCTTATAGAAATGAGTAATTGATTAATATTAAAATGTTATCCAGTTTAAAAAGTTATATTAAAATGTAACTAGATAAAAATATGTGCATGGAAGRGTCTCAGTGGAAGACACAAAAACCTTTTATTGGGCAAATGACTGTAGTTGTACTGCATATGTCGGTCTTTTACATCTACATTCAAACAAAAATGTCTGTATGGCTAATTAATACATTTTCTGGGATAACGACAAACACATTTAAAGCAGAACAAGATGAAGTTCTGTCCCTTCATTGAGGATACTATCGTTCCCCCTTATAAACATGGRTCTAAATATTCTTTCTGGTCCTGAGGATGTCATGCGTTGCGAAGTTGCTCTGTTTCTGAAGGCTTTTGAGTTGATTGATTGGTCCTAAAATGCTTCCACAGAAGACAAACTTGATTCTTCTGCTAATATAACAGCACTGATTTCATTTTTTAGGAAAGGATTTAGYTTATGGAACCCCCCTGTGATGAAGGTCTGTAAACCTCTTATGCAAACCCGGAGGGGAATTCTGTGGTGACCCCATAATTAGTTTTTTAAATTAAACTGGAAAAGGGAGTGTGTTGTCACAGGCCATACTACTTGGGATTGTATGGTGCTAGACATGTGGCTTATTGAAATGKTCATAGTGTTATGGTTAAGAAAATTAGGATTAGAAGAACAAAAATTAGAAATTGAGGTTGAATGATTTTTGATGCTTTAGGCAATTCTCATAGATTTCATGCAACTGCAGAGACTGGGTGTGAATCCAAGGGAATTGCTAAAAATGGAATATTTTGATTTGAGCTTTCCTGGCTAAACACACAGTACTATTTCTATTTAGTTCTATTTTCATTGTTATTCTGCAAGATATACTAGCCTTTTCTGTATGCTGTGCAACCCCACAGAAGAATGAGTCRGATACAAAATAAAAGGAAGACCTGAAAATAAACATGCAGCCTATCAAGCTCAGCAGGGTGTCAAAGACTATATTGACCCTTTAATAAGTTAGGGATACAAATTTTATGGCTATGAGGTCTATGAAATCTCTTCAGTGAACTGTCTATGACACCATTACATAAAGGTTGTAAAGTTCTCAGGTTCAGTTTTTTGGAAATGYTACAGAAAATCTGAAATACATACACTTTATTTTAGTAATTAGATTTGTTATTTTTAGGCCATTTATTTTACATTAGTAGATGGCAAGACAGATGGAAATAACRTTGCTGTAATAGGAATTTTGGTCATAATTTTAATCAAAGCGTAATACAAACAGCTGAAGTATATACTTTGGGAGTTTATATGTCATGTCTCTATGCCATTCCAAAGGCAATGTGATATGGCTCCATACTTTCCTTAKAGGAGGCACTCTTTTCTGTTGTTTATAATGACATTTCCAGCAGAAATTATCAGTCCCTGAGCAGGAGACTTGGCGATCATAGGTATAAACATTATTTATGATGACATATACAATTTCTGTGAGTTGCAATCGGTGAACAAGTGCCTACCTCTGAAAGCTTTCTACAGTGCTGTTGTAACAGCACCACTTTGTGACAAGTCTATGTGCGGGTGAGGAGGAAACAACAGGCAAAAGCTAATAATTACTGAGTACGCCAACAAGCTAATTAGCAACTGCCTCAAAACACAGCATCCACAGGCAGACATCAGGTGCTTGCATTGTAGATGCCTTGGGCTCAGCACCTCCTTTTAACTTCTGATCCTTCATCCCTAGCCCTAGTCTTAGCAAGCATTCTTTCTACCCTGCCCTGGACCATTTAAGCTGGCTTTGCCTTAGGCCTGCACATGCTTCATCATCGATTCTCACTGCTCCTTAGACTCTCCACCTACCTGCCTTCGGGTTACGCTCTTGACTTGCTCTGCTGGGCCACATAGACTTGCTGGCTTAATCTATATCTAGAAGGCAGGAAGGATATGTAGGAGAAATACCTGTGTTTTGCCTTCTTAGTCTGTTTTTTCACATCAGTTTTCTGTGAACATTGTATCTAACTCTTGAGCTACCTGGAATTCTGTTTAGCTGCTAGGCCTATGAGCAGCTATAAAAAACCCATCATGCCAGTAAATGCCCAGACCAATCTGGAACCCACCCTTCTCAGTGGCTCACTCTCACATAGGAGCAGCCTTCACAYACACAAAAAATAATGCCTGATGGGAGCCACACAGACTAATTTTGCATGTATTTTTCTTAAAAAAAATAAATTGCTCTGTTCTTTTTTCATCAGAGCTGGTGYGCAGCCTGACCACAGAAAGAAGCTGGAACCAGATGTTCCACTTAACTCAGCATAAAGGGTCCCCGTGTTGCCCAGGCAGATGGAATATGTGCTTCTCTGCACAATATGCGCCTTTGTCAGCAGGAATTTCCAACATTTTAAGAGCAATTTAAAATGCATTTTCATATTAAATGCAATGCCAAAACTTGTATTAGAGATTTTTTTTTCTTTCATGCAGACTTTCCAGACACATCTTTTGTTTTTTTGAGGTAACTGATACTGGGTGTGAACTGCTAATGTATAATGGTGAGTTGCATTTTGCTAGTCATATCATTATAGCTAATCCAATAAACACTGAAGTAGCTTGATTTAATACTACTATACTGCATGCACGGAAAACAGTGCTTTAAGAGACTAAAATGTTTTGAAGGGATTCTGTCCATTTGGTGTATCCTTTGTGGAGGAAGCCTACTAAACCAACGACTGTTAGCATAATGTACTTCTCAGTCTAAATTAATTTTTAACCTTGATTAAGGTCCTGCAAAGTGCAGATGAACATGTGTAAATACTTACTTTGTAAGACTTAGTTCGTAAACTGAGTGATTCTGGTAATAGGGATAGGAATCTCCCTTCTAGGTCACTGCTTCTTAGTCTGATCTTAGAAGTGAAGCTACTGCTTTAAGGCTGTTAAACAATCTTTCTTCAATAAGAGAGGTAAAACCAAGCTATGAGTCACCTGTAAATTGTGTGAGAGCCACATATACCTTTCAAATGGACAAGGCTGAAAAAGATAATACACTATTTTTGTTAGGTGTTCAACTTGGAAATTTAGCTAGCAAGCCAAAAAGTGAGTCACGCATTTATTTCTGTTGCCTGTACAACAGAATGAAGCCCCTGGCATAAAAAAGACAGCAATAACATACTAGACCAACCCAGTTAAAGCCATATTTTGGAGACTTTATAAAGAGAATTATAAAGTAGTTTAGATTTGAGGGAAAATTTTTCACCAAGTTGGTCTTGTCTAGTAAAAGCTAAAGTTTACACCATAAATAATTGCAAAACATAAATAAACCTCCTTTACATTTTTGATAAACTCTTAGAGCTGGCCTAAGATCTGAGAGTTTCAGGAAATGGTGATTACAGATAATATGCAGACAAGTGATCAGATACTCCAGCCACAACATGTCTTCCAAAGTGTTAAGGTTATGCATATGGTTTTGAAATGACAGCATCCATGAAAGAGTGATCCTCTTTCACCGAAATATAAAGGATGAAATTTTATTAACTTCAGAAAAATTAACAGAAGTGTATGGCTAGTTGTGGGGAAGTGATGTAGGAGTTCTCTAGTACCTGGAGCTATTCATGAAAATAACTTTGCAAACTATACTCCCTGATATAAACACCAGGATGAGAATAAGAACTTGCAAAATATTAAACCCCCCAGACATTCTAAAATACTCAGAGAATAATCAGTGAAATAATAAAGTAGTCAAGAAGTATCAAATATTTGCTTTGGTTTTGATAGCTATCGAATTGAGTCATTGAAATAAACTTCCTTCTTGACATTTTTAGAAGAGGAGGTGGAGGAAAAGGAGGAAGATAGGTGGACCATTTTATGTGGCTGCTAATTGTCTTTCTATTTAAAAAAGCAGCTGGGACTCCATGTGGCTGTTGGCTAGGCTGTCTRCTGGTGGTGCCTACAAGTGATCTAGTCACATCCTTCTCCCTTTTGCAGCAAAATCTGTTATAGTTACGGAAAACAATGCTGAAGATACAGTTTCTGAAAATAGAATTTGATCACAAAGACAGACTGTTCTGTTTGTTCAATGCCGCCACTGCTAGTTTTCTAAATTTTATTTTTCCCCTATTAAATGGCTGGAACAAAAATAGAACTACAGAAAGTAGTAGCTTCCTGGATGAGAGTTATCCCAGGCTCTGATGAAGCTCCTCCTATTTCCCAAAGAAAATGCAGATGAGCAGAAGGAGATCTAGTATGTAATACTATGCAATATGTGTTTAATAAAGGCTGGTTTTATTCTCTTCATCATACTTTGATGTTCTAAGTTGTTTCTCAGGCTTCAAAAATCCGCATCTCTCCTTAGACAGTTAATTATCATCTATTAATTGGAGGTAACATTTAAAAATGTAGAACAATGACAAAAACTGGAAATATTGGAAAGGGAGGAAATTCCTTCCTTAGAATTGTACGTCAGCACTCTGAAATGATTAAAAATGTGGAAATATGTATTTACTGTCTCCCTCTACTTTCCTTCTCAAATATTATGATTTTTAGTGGTGACTAGGAGCGCAAGCAGAAAACCCTCAAAACAAATCTAAGACTGTCAGATTCCCTTTTCTGTCAGAAGACATCATTGATAGAAAAGATGGGCAAACCAGCTCCCACTCACAATTGTTGTACCTTAATATTTTTAAATCCTGTCCTCTTCAGAGAAGTCTTGAAGGTATAACTGATTAGAAAAGCCAGTTCTGATAAGAAGAAGGAAGAGAATCCAGTTTAAATCAAAAGTACTTCTAATATACATTGGAAACATTGCACTTTTTGAAGTTGAACTAGTTAAAACTATATAATTTCATTTTGTACCTTAAGGATTTAATGTAGTTACCTCTTATTTTCCAGTTCTCAAATTGAGAACTTGTAGTTCCAATCCAAGCAGTGATATATCTCAAAAATCTGTCCATAGGAAAGTGGACAGTTTCTCATACAGAGTACCTTTTGAAATGATTACGAGCATTTTACTTATACTACCATTAAGATAGGATTGCAAACCATGCAGCAATTTAATACCAGTGTTAATTATACTATAGATGCTTTTGCACACATTGTACTAGTGTTCTTCAGTCCTGTGAATGTGCTTGTATACAGGCTTTTTAAAATATAAAAATAAATCTTATTTTCATTTGTTATTTCTCTTTATTGTATCCATATGTAAAAGGGAAYGTATATTTCCTGGATTTTGTTATAATTGTTTTCAATTCTTATAGCAATGTTTAGGCTCCAAAGATAWTGCAGATAGAGTAGGCCAGTCACCGGTACTAGAGAGATTTTTAGCACATTTCTCACTTGAGTACAGTGTAGTGTCAGCTCTGCAACTGTTTGAAACACACTTCCTTTTTCTTCACTATAATTCTCAAACACTTTTCTAGGAAAAACCTTTCAGTTATTAGTGAAATAATTTTATTGACTATACTGCCAGATCTAATGCTGAAGTAACGCTGTTGCTTATTCTGCTTTTAAGAAGCCGGTCAGGGTAACACTGGGTTGTAAAAATCCAATTTCCTGTCCTTCRTGGTGTCGACTCTCTGACTCGGGCCACTTGTATTAGGCTGTACTAACCCAGGCCCTAGTGCACCCCTTTGCCAGACGGCGCGATGAAAATCTTGGTTGGAGAGCAGTAAGAATGCTCGTAGGTTTTATTCACTGACCAGGTTTTCTGGTAAAATCTTTGCCGCAGTTAAAAAAGAAGGCAAGGGTAGACATGTTTTATTTATCTACAGGCAGCACGCGTATGTGATGACTGCATTTCTGGTGGAAAGAGTGCCAAAGGGTCATACTTGAATTTTACACCACTTTCTAATGTGACCTCTTCCCCTGTCTCACAGGATTTAGAGGCAATTATTAGAGGCAATTTCTTTACGTTTAAGAGAAGTGGGAAAATAATTGGACAAGGAAGCAAGGATGTCTTAAGGCTCTTCTCTGCTGGAAGTCAGAAGAG
This sequence comes from Rhea americana, assembly GCF_003343005.1. Classification (NCBI taxonomy): domain Eukaryota; kingdom Metazoa; phylum Chordata; class Aves; order Rheiformes; family Rheidae; genus Rhea; species Rhea americana. The sequence goes on along the minus strand of NW_028186757.1, from coordinate 2,173,245 downwards.
ACAGAAACAAGATTTGGAAATGTCTAACAAAATCTGTACATACAGGGCTAAAAATGAAAAAAGCATTATAAAATACCAGTGCAGGATTTTAGAGAGCTGCCTGACTGTTTTCAGACTGAACATACTTATATGCCTTTGAGAGCAGGGATTTGCTACTTGTGAAACATTTTCACTTTTGCCCAATATCACCACATCGAATACTGTAAGATTTACTTCGGAACGCTGCTGTTTGGAAATTACAGAAGAGGAAATAATCTTGCCAACATGTTTCCAAGCCATAGGCTGTGTCTGGACTGAAAGAATGGCCAGTCTCACTGTGGTCATCCTTGTGGCCAGCCTTCTTTCTCTCTGCCCCATTTCCTCCCTATTGTGGAAAAACACAATAGCAGCTTCACAAAGAGGAAAGTACTGGTAGTATTTAGGGTGGACCAAATACTAATTCGAGACCAAAGAGGACATTCATACAAATAGCAAGATACGAAATTATGCTCTTAACTAAAAATATCTTTGCTTGCCCTAGATGTACCATAATAATCTGTGCTAATTCTTTTTTCCAGAGGTAAATTATTCATTACAAATGATCGCATATATTCTAAAAAATATATGAAAAATAACTATGTGGCAGGCTGCTATTTATGATCTCATCTMATCTTCTATCTTCCTCTCCTATTTTCACCTCAATCACAGATTGCACACAGATGCCATACAGTGGAAAACATATGCCCAGAAGCAGCAGTGGCAGATCTGGCCTGAAATCCTCATTTTCTCAGCAGCTTTGCTAGCTGTTTGGCAAATGTCTTTGGTTAATCAGATCAAGGTATTTAGATTTTACGAAAACTCTACAGTTGTTCAGAGGTAGATGACTGCCATSGCTGGCTAAACCATTTTGCTAAAATACTTCCTATTTGCAAGGTATTTAATTTGAAATTATTTTGGACATCTGCGCTATACTGCAGAAAACACCAGGGGCATAACCATATCAATCAATTCTAGAATTATTTTCCTGATATTAAGGCAGTCATGGACATTGAGCACATCGCTAAAGGGGTTTTCCACAAACCTTTTCTAAGACAAGCTCTGGATTTGAGTACTAAGATTATTTGCTTTTTTTTTTTCTTCCTTGTGTAACGGTGTGCATTAGCTTCTAATGGAGTGTGAAATTTCACTGACTGTAAGAGAAAGTCATGAGGAATCCATCACATGTAATAAAGGCAGGGCTCCTGGCTGCAAGAAAAACCAGTACAACAGCAGTAGAGGAAGAAGATGCAAATGTGATCTGGTATGGAGTCAGGGTAGCTGCAGGGGACTCCGAGATATTTAGGCCATGAGAAGAGTGAGAATTTTGCTAYGGGTAAATAGGACCTTATTCTCTTTCCAGCTAATGACAGAGTTACTTTGAGGCAAAGGTAATTTTATATAGGGGGATTACACACTACAGTCATTCTCACCTACTGGTGCACACTCTGCAAGTCTCCTGAGTTTGTCTGCAAGCAGCTGAACAGTCTCAGTGTAGTTGCCGCTATGGGAAAAAACACGTGTGAGTTAATTAGAACAAGCTTTGTAAGCTTCAGCTCCATTGCTGTTGCTGCTGTGATCCAAAGCRCAAAATACTGTGCTTAAAAGTGTTAGTGAGTAAATATTTTAAGTGAATTTAATGAGATGTTTATTTCTCCCTTTTTTTCCTCTATTTTTTCCTCCTATTTTTCTTTCCYTTTCTCTTTCTTTTTCTTCTATAAGTCTCTTTCTGGCTCCTGAGGAATTCTAACAGGAATCCTTGAAAAAAATGTGACAGTGTTAAATAAGTCTTGTTTTAGTAGAAACTGTAGTGAGCCCAGCAACACATATCATCCAGCCCTGCAACAGCCATCAGATCACGACCACCATCAGTCAGTGGCTCTCATTTCCTAATACTTTGAAACTTATTCATCTTTTTTTTTCCTTTTATGTTTAATGTTAAAAATCACCCTGAACTTAATTGTATTATCTTTAAAAGCATCTAACAATGAATAAACAATTTTAATAGGAACTTGAAACACATAATAATATCCAAACAGCATCAACTTTTAAGTCTGTTGCATTCAAATAAAAGTGTCCAGGGTAACAGCTGCTTTTCCTCTGATGTCTGAATACTTTTTATAGTTTTGGGGGAAGACTTCATCCCGTTTTGCTATAAGGATTTTGTAGGTGGGCAGGTCACAATTTAATGGAGCGAAAGGAGCGGCTGGATTGGTGCGGTGTCAGAACTGAGCTGTACTCATCTGCTAATCCCCAATGAGCTCATTTTATAGCACAGGGTAAAGCAGTGCCAAAGCTAGGGTGTAATTAAAGYATGAATGTGGAAAGAGGACATGAAAGAGATACAAAATGAACACTGAAACTATATAAAATGAATGCTGAAAATTAATATTCTTCTAAWTAAACACAAAGAAAAATGGAGCTGACATTGGAAAAAAATGTACAAGAGCACTAAAGTAAAAACATTGCTCTATTCAGCATCATATCATGTATAGCATAGGTTATTCTGTATGTTAGTTTGTAAAAGTCAAAGTTGTTGATTAAACTCAGAAAGTAATTATTTGGTGGATCTGGGTATACTGAGAGAGGTCAAGAAACATTTTCTTCACTGTAAGTGCATTGTCAGACAAACCTATGTTGCACCATGCTGTGAAAGGAAAGCAGATAAGGTCTTTGCCATCTGTTCTGAAGGTCCTGAGTTTAATTCTCCATGGGAGTTAGTACATAGTGCTGGTAGGAGGGGAGAAATTCATTCGGGAAACTGGTTATCTTTTCTTCGGAGAAGCAGCAATTTTTGCATACATTATTTTCTTCAGAAGACATTTCTCCTGATCTGCTTGCTTTCCTGAGGTTTCCTAGTGAATTGTAAACTAATGCGTCTTGTAAAAAGTAAATGACTACTAGACAATAATATTTATCGAAAGTGCACTCTTAATTTATTTGTCCTTAAACATAATTTAGAAAATCCTGTTTATATTATATTCCTGTTCACAAATTTTACATCTGTACTACATTCTCGAGTTTAATTATATCATGGTCATTAATCTCCAGTCAGACAAAAATAATGACATTTTATGGCCTGAAATATAGTCACTGGAGTACGAGATATTGATCACTATAGTCATTCCGTAAACTGAGAAGAGAGAAAAGAATTCCATGCCTGCTGCTTTCCTAGATAGAAGGCAAATACAGAAGAGTAATATGTTTTTTAATTGATAATATATGGAAACTAAGATATTCCTTAAATTTTTTTATGTTTAATATCTTTTTTTTTCTTTTCTCCCAAAGTAGTAAACAAATTTTCAGTCTATTGTGCTTCTCTTTCAAATAGCAAACAAATGCAGGATGCTATATTCATCAAGTCTTGTTCTTTTTTATCTTTTCCTAGCAAAAGATATTTTAAACAGATGATCATAGATGACAGTCATTTAGGGCTACAACCTGTTGAGTTTTTCAAGTGGTTGGCTGCATGATTCAGTTAAAGCTATACCAAAGTCTGTATTTACTTATAACATTTCTACCTTTATCTTTGTGTTCACACATATATCTCTATGAAATACGTGTGTGTGATAAAGGTTTTGCATACCAKTGCAAGGGCTTGTCACCGTCTGGATTCCTTTGAGGCTTTTTTACAAGAACATTCTTCTTTTTCAAAGTTATCATCGCCAGGAAGCATCATCAATATAAAGCAAAGCTGATTTTTTTAGTAAGTGGTTCTCCCTACTTTCCAGCCTCACTTTTGCTTAGGGGATTGATTAGGGGGGGGAAGTGATAATGCTATGAGCTGGTAAGTAATTAAAAGTTGTGTATTGGCCTTGTCTAACAGGAGGCATTTGGGAGAGAAGAGGGAAAGCAATGCAGATGAGCTCTTGGAGGAACGGGAGGTGTAATTCTCTCCCAGCTTCTCAGACAAAATTACACAGCTGTTTCCTTCCAGTTGGAAATACGGAGTCAAAAGCCCTCTGTGCTGTTAAATGGTCTCTCTGGAGAGAGGAAAGGAGACAGAGAGGATAGAAGGATGCGAGAAGGAATTACGAGCCTGCTCTTCTTGCGGACAGGGACAGACGTGAGACATGGACATAGATCCCACAGTGCAATATGAAGTGATCGGAGTTTTGCCCCAGCCTCTGGGCAATAACGGACCACGGGGAGCGGCAGAGAGTGAATAGGTTATGCGCTATATGGCTATTATTCTGGTTTCCTTATGCTGCATTTTTAAATTCAGAAAATCTGTCTATTTTCTAGGGTTCATGTGTACAGGGTGGTGAAAACTTTTACTGTACAAGACTTTAAAAAGTTGTTGGAATGTCTGTTTTAATGTGTGTTTTCAATTTAATCAGTTCTTAGTATTATTTCCATTGGTTTTGAGCTTAAATAAGAATAAYATGATTTGGTGTTTGTAACAGGATTCAGGTTTGAAAATTTATGAAAAGTTTCCATTYATGTAAATAAAGAAAAGTCCAGATCCTTACTGTTAAAAAGTATAAATTGAAATAAAGGATTGATGACCTTGTAGTCCTCTAGAAAGATCTGTTCTTGTAATCAGGAATGACTATGGATAGAAAGATCTTCCAGAAGCCAAGGAAATTTAAATGCTTTGGTTCCCATCTGGGTTTAAAGTCATGGGATTTGTGATTCTAACCTATTTAAGTGCTTATAAAATCTTACCCTTGTGTATTAAAAAATGTGATCAAGGGCCAAATACTCTCAGAAGCTATGTCACTAAGTCTCTTTGATTTCAGTGAAAATTGAGGGCCTAGGGGCTTTTGAAAATTCCTTTAAACACCTAGTCTCAGAAGATGAATTTTTGAGTCTAAAGTTTGAAATTTTCCATAGAGTCGTATATAAAGATTTAATGGAAGTGAACCTTGAGTAGTTTCACATCATCAACATAAGGTACTTGTCAGCACTAAATACAGTTTCTTTAGAAATGATACGGATTTTAGCACTACTGTAGAGAGTTTTTTTTTTTGCCTAAAAACACACCTTTTATTTTATTTCAGAACACAAATTAATTCATTTAAGTTAGCGAGACTGATTATTTGATGGATGTACTTAAATGTTCATTTTCAATAATTTGGTTTTGGCCTGTATTATTTCTGTTAAGTGCTCTGCCAATATGAACTTTATAAACTAAAGAAATATAATAATTGTGTAGCTTTACATGAGATTCTGGGCTTGAAAAGCTTTAMTGTAATTTAAGTCTGTAAATCAAGAAAAAAACCTCCATGACTWATATTAGAATTTACTCTAATATGTCAGCTCTACTGACATTGCTTTAATTTGTATAGTTAAAGAAGGCAAAGGAATTAAGGTAGAGGAAGGATGACTTGGTGATGTGGGTAGTATACCTGTGTGTGATACATTTGCAGCTACACTCTTATAGGTAGATTTATTTATACTTTCTTTGATAGCTGATCAGGCTGGAAGTAGGATATGCTAAAATCCTAAACAATACTACAGCTCCTCAAGATGAGATATGCAGACTGCCTGCACTGGTAGATGTGGAAAAATTTGAAAATTTTCTTATTAAAATTTCCTTATAAAGGATTMTGAATAAGAACGGAGGTAGTGATGGCAGAAATTTTTCGTGATCAKTTTTTGTTTTTGTTTTTGAAATAGCCATTGTCAGATGTTATTTATAAATCCCCAAATATTCATAAACATGGATCTAGTGTGGCAAATATTTTTGAAATGCCCAAACTGTTTTGTAGGCACAAGTAGGAAAGCTAGCTTKAAATTCTCAGGACAGAGGTGCTCTTCTTGTAAGGCACAGTGCTAGCACACTGAGCTGGGGCGGGTGAGTAAGGTCCACGCACCCTCCCAGCCTGGGAAGAAGCAAGCTTTCCCACCTTCCAAGGCAAGCATCTTAAGTCTCTGGCTATCAGGCATTTTGAAACAGAGCTCTCCAGGGAAGAAGCTCATCAGGAAAGAATGATTCTATAGCTATATTATAGTATGAATAATACCTTATAAAAATGAAACATCTTATCTGTTTGAATTCTCTGTCTCAGGACTGACGTCAGACTATTTGTCCTTCTGTTCCCAAACTCATCTTCCATGACCTTTTGGATAACAGCAAAAACATATTGGTACTATTCCAGTTTTCTGACGTTTATCCAAGTTATTAAAAAGTCTCAGTCAGGAAAAAAAAAGACAACCAGTTGAAATCATCTCAGACATTCTTCTGGGACTACTGTGCGGAATTTTTAAATATTTAACTCTGATTAGTAGATGTTTTTTAACATATGCTATAYTTACTGGTCCACTCTGAAGAAGTTCATTCTCCTTGTAAGATCAAGTACCTTATCTTTCTTTCCAGGAACAGAACAGCAATGTACTGAAAACGCTTTTTTGTCCATGTATACTGTTTTAACACCTTCTTGTTTCTTTAGCCACTGCCAGTGTTTTCTTGATCCTAGTTTYATCATTTTTTTCTTGTTATTAATTTTAATTTATATTGATCTTCTGTTTATTTCTCTTTCTCTATCTGTGTACGTAGTACTTTTCTATATTAAAGTGGAGCAGCTTTCACCAGAGGTGCTCAATGTGCCTGATAACTGGAGGGTTACAATACCCTCCTGGGAGACTGGAGCCCTTTCCAAACCAGGCAGACCAAGGATGTGAGCTTCAAGTAACCTCCAGCTATCGGATACAACCCCAGCAGTCTCAGCAGGCAGTCTTCTCCCCAACCACTGTGCAAGGCTCACCATGCGCAGCAGAAAGGCCCGCGAGAACGGCTGTGGCTAGCAAATCGCGAGAGCTGGCTCAGCCACAAGCCGTGCCGCTGAGAAGGTTGCTGGAATTAGGTGGTTTATGAAAAATCAAGGAACATGCGTGGCTGGAGAGTTCAGCTGCAGGGGTTGTCAGTATTTTCCCATTGCGGCTGTACCGGGCACACCCGGTTCTCTGGGTTGGACTGCACCGCCAGGGCTTGCTTATGTTTCGGGGCATTCAGAGAGACCAGACCTACACCCCGACAACCCGTCTGCAGAGCGAGCATTTGGCGGGGGAGGGTTGCRCTCAAAACCAGTCTAATGCTGCTCAGTACACTGGATTGAAGAATATTTAATAGTATTTTATCTTAACGCTGTAATATTTAGACCGCAAATCTACGTAGAAGTTGAACTTTCCTCCCTGCTGACTCTCCCTTGGAAGACATTACCACCCACCAGTGCAYACGGGTTTCCTTGCATATTCCCTGGTTCTGTCTCTCGGTCTGATATCTCTCAAGCTCTCTGCTCTTTCATGCCTTTTGGTATCAATATATTTATAGCTAACTTGCTTTGTGCCGTTCTGTTTCGTGCAATGAGTCGATGAAGAGATTGGAAATTACTACGCACATTTCAGCACGCCATTCGCAAGGTAGGACATTTAGCGCGTTCCCTTTCATTCTTTACCTGCTCAAACCCAGAAGAGGAAATGGGCTGTCATCCACATTTTGCTTGTGGACTCTGGCTACTATTGATCACTTTACTGTTCTCTGGTTTATGGCAACAAAATAAAAATAAGGCAGGAAGTATCCAATATAATAAATGAGTACATGTCGTATCAGACAAAAAACGCTTTGTTGCACACGCAGAACTAACAGTGATTTTGATGGTTTTGTAGAAAAAGGCATTGACAGAATATGGTAAAGCTCGAGATAGTGTTTCATTTGGTGGAATCAGGAAGTGCTCAGAAAGTGGAAATATTTAGCATGGAAGAGAGCAGACATTAAATGGATGTGTTTTTATTGTACARGCTTATAAAATGGCTTTGTAGTTTATTGCCTTGTGCCATGTGGCCCATTTCTGGCACTTTCTTCAGGTGCTCCAGGGAGCTGTGTTCTCGCATATCCCCATGATTCATATTAATGAAAGTTTGTATTGTTTTAGGAAGAAGTAAATTGGGGAAAGGACCACAAACCAGGCTCTCGACAGCATGCATTATAGAAGGAAAGAGTCCAGAAAAAGATACTTGTTTGACATGAAATAAAAGTCATCAGAAGAAACTTGATACGCTAATGTTTTACATTTTCACAGTTAGAGACCTAAATGGGGAACAGGACAAAATACATTATCTTGCTCTTGCAATCACAAAGCTGTATTGTGGAAGTTGTCTGAACATACACTTCTGCCAGGAAGAAAATGAGCTTAAATCTACTATATATTGTTGAGCTGTTGTATTTTTCAAGTTTTATGTCAGGATTTTGTTACGAGTTAGGAATTTTATTATTCTCTTTTTATTACATGAGATAGTGGAGGGGGCGAGGTGCTTGCATTGAAAATTTCTAATGTCTAGTTGCTAGGATACCCCTTATTTTTCTGAAATCTTTTATAAAGGAAGATGGTTTAAATACTGGTAAATTTTGATTGTATCATGAATTTTACATCAAAACATTTACAGTCATAAAAACTGTTGAACATTTATTTAAATCCTACTTACTGACTTTCTGAAACTGAGTAGTGCAAATTCAGTACCTGTACATTAAAAAAAAGGCTATGTTTCAGCCAAAAGGCAATTGTTTGTTTCTATTTAAACTTGGCAGATTATATTTTTATATATGAAAAAAAAATCTCTTCGTACTTTCTAGGACCTGCTACTAATCAAAAGCCAGTTTGCACAAATCTCAAACAAATATTTCAAAATTTCATACCATCATTTTCTAAGTATTGAATGACTTTGGGAAAGAGAGGAGGAATTTTACACATTGTGCACATTCAGTAGCTATTTATACTGTTGTAATAATCATGTTTTTAAAGAAAATTCCATTTCATTAGTTTAAATACATTGGATGAGTTGAAGTGATGATTTTGATCTTTTTATAATTGTCCAAATATATCTAAGCAAACATGAATATAGTACAAAATCTATTATGTTTCAAGATTGGTCAAGAGAGCCCTTCTCCGACAAGGAAATCAATGTGTTAACTTTCTTCCAGCAAAAACATTTTATTCTGAACGTTTATCATTAAAATCTTTTCTGTGCTTTATGAATGCATGACTAACTTTTTGAACTTCATTATTTTATTTCTAGGTATTCATTTGAGTTTGTGTGAGTGATCTCTTAGAATTAAAGTTCAATTAATGGCAAATTTTCTTAAGAGAAGGCTTTGCACCAGAAAGAGCAGAAAAACACTTGTTCTTTAGAGATTTTAGTTTTATCCTGTAGTATCAGAGAAATCTTTTAGCAAAACGAGTAGTGCTGAAGCTGATGGTTCTTCTTGCTGTAGGCCAAATCTTTCCTGCATGAAAAATGCTATTGCTCCCGATCTGCTACAGTACATTAATGAACTTGTTTCACTCTCTATGATTTTTTTGAAAAGTCTGTATAAATGTTCTACTTAGCACTGGCTGATTGAAATTAAGAAACATGTTTATGAATTTTGATCTTCCTTTTCTTAGAAAACCTAGAGTGCCTTTTTATGTATCTTGTTTTTCAATGAAAATATGTAATATTACTATTTTGGAAATAGTACACTGGAGGAATAATTAAGCGGTGTATAAGTGCTATGACAAACATCCTTATCCAACCAGCATAACATATTTTATGTAAGCAGTCACATCTTTCATCTTTAGCAGCTTTTTTTAACAATTTAATTAAAGTCCAATTCTCTAGTCATTGGCTGGATGACTCCAGTATGTCCACACAGTCACATGAGAAKAGTCTGACACTATTTTGTTCATTCTGTGGTCTGAAAAGCATTTAGACTACGTTAGCAGGGGACTGTGGTTAAGCTTGTAAAACCTGCTTAGATGTGCTTCTTGCAGAGGCTGAGAGGGTCAACAGCTGAAACTCTGAACAACTYTGGGACATTAAAATCTTGTGCAGTGCTAGGTCAGAGTGGGAGTGAAGCTACCTCATGAGCGCCTGCATCTGAGTGTGCATAACTAACCGTGAGAGCAAAGCAAGCAGCGCTGGTGGTACAGTTAGCAAAGCGAGTACCCCAGTTCTCCAAAATGATGTGGGCCAACTGGCTGCAACTGCTCRTTATAACATGCAAGATTTTTGGTGTAACTATGAGTATGTATGCCCCAAGTTTCAACTGACTTAGGCATCTGCTTTCACTGACTGTACCACATTGTTTTCTTGTGTTGGCTCTGCTAGTTACCACCCATGTTTCAGCTTGGATATAACAGTAGCTGATAAAAATCTCACAAAAGTGTGATGACTTTTAGCTAARTAATGTCTGCAAGGTGTTCTGTGATCTCTAGATAAAAAGATGCTTAAAATGCTGTTAAAAACAGTAACATATATTTTTTCACTGAATCCTTCAGCTGAGAATGCCTTGAGTTACAGAAAGTGCTTGCATTCATATGACTTACATGTGGACATTTAAACAAAGCATTATTTTCAGTACTGCTAGACCTTATTGTTAAATTTAAAAAGTACCACAACTATATTTGTTCTTCATGCTAACTGAGCTTTAGAGACATTTAAAATAAGGTCACTGRGTGAAACTCTATGCTGTGTCTATAAGGTGCAATATAGGACTCGCTGCGCAAACAAAAGGGGGATCTTTTTTTTCTCTAGGCCCTCCCAGTTTTGAGGTTTGAGGACTTTGAGGACTAAAGATAAAATTTTTAGAGAGCTTTTGAAAATGGAGCTCCAAATATCTATGGTGGGAAAACCTTCATGGGTGAGGAACAAAAGTTTTAAAGAACCTTTATGCTCTATAGACTCTTGTTCCCAATGTTAATGAGTTCAACTAGAGTTAAGGAACTTGTTCAACACTGCAGTCTCCAGAAGTTTATGTTTCAACAAACATAAAATATGAACAAAAGAGACAAACAAAAGGAACAGGGAAAGGAAGGATATGGCTTCAAACAAATGAAGCTGATATAAGTCAAAATATGACTAAAGAAAGAGAGGAAGAGTAAATCATTTAAATAAGCAGTACTAGCCACAAAGCACCATATGAATTTTATGGAAAAAAAGGGAGGGGGAAATTTTTCATAGGAGCTCACACTTTCTTTGTCTAGATTTTGCAAACTGCTGAATACACTAAAGCTCTGCAGCCTCTGCTTGTCTCAACCCTAACTCTAACACTAATCCTAGCACCTGCCCTCCAGGCATCAACAGGTCTTAATGACCTGGAGCAGCCTCACCTGGTCCCCCACCCACACACCCTCCCCCATGGCTTGGGGCATCATTTAAGCCCAGCCCTGGGGYTTTGACCCCTTCTTGGGCCATACTGGAGGTGTGCCTGCCTCCAGCTCTGCCTCCTGGCTGGACTGTGGATATACTGCTGCTCCTGCTGCCAGTTCTGTGTAGTCTTGTCTCCAAGTCCTGCAATTAGAGCTGCAGGGAGGGACCCTAGACCTGGTTCATGGCTTTGCCTTGCCTGGGGCTGTCAGAGGACCTTGTTACCAGCACTTAGCTCTGCCTGCTATGTTTGGGTGCTAAGACTTTGCCCCATCTGGTGCAGGCATGACCTGTACAGGGATTGCCCTCAGCTCCTGGCCAGTCCTCCATCATGAAGCATCCTCACTCTTGTGAGGGTATGCCGAGAAAGAAGACATGAGGTATGATACYCTGAACTTGTTTCTCTGAAGGTTTTGGTGAGAGGGGGTTGTTTCCAAACATCTTTACCCCTTGTCCTACCATAAGACTGCCAGTATTTTAAGCTTATGGGGAGAAATCTGAAAATTATGAATGCGCATTTTGTGAATCAAGCTTTCAGCTTGAAAGTATGTGTACTAGAGACTTGTGCTGGCAAGCTAGGTGGAGACCTGTGTGCCCGTTCCATGAAAGATTTAGAAACTTCACTCATTTAAATTTGAGTTATCATAAAGTATTAAATTTCATCTAGAATGAAATTACCTTGTGAGAGTTTGGACAGCTGAGGAATCACAAGGATGAGAGAAGAGTTTCTAGGCTCACTATCAGTTTACCAGCTAGGCTATTGGAGAACTGGGAATATGGATAGATGAGCTCCTCAGCAGCCTGCTGGAGTGAGCAAGCATGTGAGCTGGTGAGAAGCACAAGGCAGGATATGACAACAGTTTAATCTGGCAAAATTTCATTTAAGTTGAAGCCTCTCTAGGATATACTTAAACTTTAATGGATAGGCAAACAGAAAACAGAAAAAATGATCAATGAAAATAGCAATGTTGTTATTTTGCCATCCAGTTGTTTCTGTCAGTAAGTGTCTTATGTAGCTGGTATGGTTCCATGTGGTTGTTTTGTGCTTGGGAGCTTTTGGTTATTTTAAAAAAATTTCTGTGGTTGCTGTTGGTTTTATACAGAAAACAATGTTACAATAGCTTGTAGTCTTAACTCAAGATTTAAGAAATAGCATTAAGGCTGCTGAGGCCATTATAGTTCAATACTCCTGTACATTATGAAATAGTCTTTAATTACATGATCTCATTCTTTGTTTTCCCACAGGACCCTGCCTCATTCAGTGCAGGATGAACAGTGCTTGGAATGAATTGGCACAACACAGTGAAAGAGTCTGTTGTTTGCACGACTCATCTCAGTTGTTGGGGAAGTTGGGATGTGTGTTTTGAATGAGCTGGGATGAGAAAGGATGGTCCTGTAGCTGAGGCAACTGTATGTTGCTCTGGAGAATGAGATTATGTCACTGATTTGCCACAAAGTTTGTATGTAGTGCAGAATTAAAAACAAAAAAACAAAACAAAACCCCCCCAACTTTTCTCAGGTATCTATTCATTGCAGACACTTAACTTTCTAGAAGCCTGGGGGCATGAGTATCGTACTACCAATATTGAACAATGTTGAATTCAGTGAGCACTGTTCATTCTTGCACTCTGGGGGAAATGCAGTGTACAATCATGTAATTAGAACTGTCTTGCAAGGGTGTTRTATAAAACTATCTTGTGCTTTCAGTAGTTTATATTCTGAATACCTTTAATATTCTAATTTAATATACTGATAACATAGCTATTCTTGCCCTATGCAGGTGTCTAGCATTTAGTTGTCACTTAGAAAACTAGAAAAAGTAATTAAAAATAATATGGCTTGTACTACCTCATATCGTAACTGCAGGTTTCCTAATTTAAGATGGTAGTCTCTTTCTTTGACACTTGGTTACTTTCTGCTGAGTAGTCTCAACTGATGTCTGAGAACCTTTTGCAAGCCATCTAGCATATATTGAGCTGTAAGGCATTTTTTTAATTGAGGACCAAATGAAACCAGTGTTCTGCCTATTTAACTTGTATCTAATCTGTTTAAAGCATTCTCAGTGTGGGGATCCTTTCCTTTTCCTCTGACATTCTTGTCTTAGGCATCAGTGTAGCCAGTGCTGCAGTGAAGTACCTAGAGCTATTCCAGAATGTGGTAGAGATTGGCCTCTCTTCCTGAATGATCTTATTTCATAAGAATCTAATCAATGAAGAGTAAATTCTCACTGTACTCAGAACTCGAACAGCAAATGACAGTCTGCTTAGAAGAAATATTGCTAAGATATGAGTATCTTTCTCTAAATCTTTATATCTTAAAACCAAAAACTACAGGTTTTCTTATCTATGACCTCTTCAAGCTCCATCTTCAGTTATACAAACATGGTTTCTATACCATAGCTCAACTTTAAGTGAATCATATTATCAGTTTATAATCCTCATGCTTTGAAGTTAACTGAAAATAATTGTACTGTTAGTACAATTTGCTCTACAGTAGAGCAAATATAATTTGAGATTCCAATAATTCTACTCCTATTTTCTAAATGTCTGATCACTTAGATGAAGAGAATGTGGGAGTATTTGGTCTGATGCCATAAGAAGTAATGGCAACACCTTAGTAGTCTAGAAATATTTCTTAGTATGTAAAAATATATCCAATCTATGATTTAATTCTGTATTTTAGCAGTTTGCTTTAAAGGTTTGAATATAAAAATCTTCTTTTGTGAGTGTTTGGGTTTTGGATTTGGTGTTTCTTCTGGCAGACATTAAAGGTAGAGGCAAAGAAAAGGGCAGTCGCTCTGGCAGTGGTCTCCTGGTTCTGCAGGGACTCTGGTATTTTTAGAGCCATAAAAGGCTATCTTGCTTTTTAAGAAGTTATTCATCATAGAAGCTAGGTAAAATCATAAGCTCATATCGGATGTTTTTACTTGAGGTTTTATTCACAGCAATCAATCCTAGTACAGGATAATAAAAGCTGAGCTTTATGAGACTGTGCCAGAGGGCGTGAGTATGGCGACAGGCAGTACAGCTGAGACATTTTGAACCCCTGTTCAAGAGTCAAAGTCCTTCTAGCGCATGCAGGCATTTCTCCTTATCTGCAGCTCATTAGTACGAAATGACTAAAGGGGTTGATGAGGGTCAGGATGTGGCGGTGATTGTGAGTGTGGAAGTGTGTGCACTCAGCAGAATTGGAGAGAAGAATGTCAGTGCCACCGCAGCGCAAGTACCCTGAGAAACGGAGGAGCAAATCCAGCTGAGTCGGTGAGACTTCCAGCCAGGGCTACTCAAAGCACGGCTGCACTGTGTACTGCGCTGTTGCCTAAATATCACTGTCTCCTCAAGAGAGAGAACGCTGGGTCTAAAGTAAAGAACCAGTTGGGGAAGGCTGATTAAATGATTTTAAGTTGTTCTGTCTTGATTATGGCTTACAGGGCAAGCATATGCCACTTCTAAACCTCTCAAGCTAACAAATCTTATGTTAGAATCCAGATCAGTCTAAAAAAGGATAACTTAGAGCTTGTCTACCTAATCTCCAGCTTCTCTTATTTAGGAAGAATAATAGCTAAGGGTCATTTGAAATTGTCAGAGCTTTTTGTTTCCTTAAAGTACTTTACTTTGGACACACCCTGTGAAAGTGCTACTTCAGCTTCTATTTTCTGTATCAATTATGTAATTCAGGTGGAGGGGAGTATTTCTAGCTCTGCCATGACAACCGAGATGCATTCAAATAAACGAAGGTAAAAATAACACTTAACCTTTTTGGCCCAGTACTACCCAGAGATGTACAAAAGCAGACTGATAAGTCAGGTGACATCAGCTTTCCCTTAATGGTATTGTTAGTATCARCCCTAGAGATATAGAAAGTACTGTGCAATTCATTGCCTCTTTGAATGATCAAATCTGTTTGTATGAGAAGGGCTATAAATACTCTTTTTGTTTGTTCTACAGCCCAAGGGCAAATCTGTTGTGGAGACAAGATTCTGCAGCCGCAGAGCTATAGAAAACTCAGTGTTCTACTGTGCCATTAATAGGAGCTCCGAAGTACTTTTGAGATGATCTAAAAATAAATCAGTGCAGCTCTTAATGTTTTAAAGAAATTTATTAGGCATGGGGAARGAGGGAGAAGAGATAATTGATTCATACATAAGCAAATACTTAAACAACACTTTCTAAAGAATGCATGTTATGCAAGTATTTGATTACACAGGTAAAATTTACTTAAATGTACAATGACATCTGTGTAAATTAAAATGCAGTAACTTGAAAGCATTGGTTGTAAGCTAGCCACACTGAGAAGTCTGTGTAATCAGGGTGCTCGTCATCTGTAGTAAAGAGGGATAACTCCAGTATAAATACATTCTGAGGCTACTACTGCAAAACATCTTTCTCTGTTCAATTCCACTCACACAGACCTACTARAACTGCAATCAATGGACGTAAGTAGCATATGACTTATTCAGTAAATAATGGGACAAACTTTGGTTCAAACCTGTACTGCAAATGAAAGATTTCTGCTATTGGAATGTTCTTGGGAAACGGAGTCCAGGACACTTGGACCAAGCAGGCAGGTTGAGGTCATCTTTGGAGCTCTGTTCTGACATGAGATGGAATCACTACCTCTGCTATTCCTCCTGGATGAATGGGTCAAAATCTTTCTCCTAATTTTCATTTAATTTATGGACAGCTTGTGCCCTTTTTTCCTTGCGCCAATGCTATCTTTGTTCATTTGTCTCCCATCTCTTTTATAGGAAGCTAACATATCCCCTTTTCTTATTTTTTTAATCCTCTCTTCACAGCCTCTGGTAAAGGACGCTAGTCATTCCCTTGATCAGAAGAATGGTCAGGATTATGTGTACTAGTTTAAATAATGCTCCTGTGTACAAAATCTTTTATGCTGTTGTTGGTATTGCTCCCTTTTTCTTAGAGATGTCTTGCCTGATACATGTTTGGATCACATTTGTCTTTCATAGCTGTATCATATAGGAGGTTGATAACTTTGTTTAACCTACCRTATCTCTCTTCAGCAATTATTTATCACTGAGATCTCAAAAGACACTCTTGATGTTATCCTTCACTTATGACCTTGGAGTCCACATAATTGATTTTCATCCTATTACTACAACTTTGGCTCCCAAGAGCATTCATTTCCACTATGATATTCTGATTCCCTTCTGTTAGAATTGTTGAATAATTCCTCTGAACAACGTGCTATCAAAGAACCTCACCAATGTAACTTTGTGTGGCAAGGCTATGAATTAAAGTATTAAATAAGACTTGTCTTAAGAGTGGGTCTTTGAGGAACTCCACTAGAACCTTTCAACAGGAACTTCTCTGGTCCAATACTTCCTTTTCAGTGTGTGTAGAGGTAGATTCACAGCATATTCAGCATCACTGAATTGCACTCTCCTTGCAACACTTGCAAATATTTCTGAAACATGAATGTTTTTATAGCAATAGGATTATATTTATACAGAAAACAAATGCAATATAAAGATATTAAACCAGAAAGCAGGTACGCAGGGAAACAACTTAGGCTTTTTCTGTATGTTCCCTTTAGTTGCACCTATTGCACCTAAAATCTCCCAATCTGAAATGGATGTTATAAGATAAACTGACAACAAAGAATTGCCTTTCACTTGGAAAATATGACCAGTCTGAGCTTGTTCTTTCTTTCTTTGAGAAGAAAAAAATACAGTTCTCCACAACAATATAAAGCAATGCTGACACCTACAGAGAATGTACATAAATATCAACTAAGAATTTGCATTTTTCTGAGAATTTTCAGAATTACTTGATATAAGAACAAATAACTTAAGGCAAACTTTTACAGCTGTTAAAAAGTAAATCTTTACCATTTACTTAACAGTCCTTAATTAAGCAGGTAAAATTGAGTATATAGCATATTCATTAAAAATTGTATCACTTGCTTTCAGGCATTCAGTCTCCTTCATGCAAATATGCATAGAGAAATCTGAATGAGTCCCCTGGGAAGTAGTTGGAGAAAAATGGGATTTGTACAGGTGCTTTGTCTAAGGCTGTGGGTAGTGGGATGAAGTGCTTCACTTAGAAACAGCAGCAGAGTGAAACAGTGTGCTACACCTAGCTGGCAGGAATGTAATAACATACACTTCCACTTGCATGAGGAAGGGTTTTTGCAAATTGATTCATATGGCTATGGACCCAACAGCCATGAACCAACCATCACTGTGGCGTCCACAGTGTGCAGAATGTGATTTATTGGCATTCATAGTCTGTTTGCATCCTTTCCTCCATTGCTGTGACACAACAGGATCMTATTAGTACTGCAGGGTTTTATAGTTTCTGTGCTCTACCAAACAACTGTAATAAAACCTCTATGTAATAAAGATTGCCCATATGTGGGGAAGCTAAAAATGCATTAAGGAAAATAATGTAAGTGTTCTCAGTTCTTTTAATGATTTGTCACTAATGCACTACTATGGGCTGTGCAAGATGTCTATTTGCTCCACTGCTGCAGAAGGGTGGGCTACTTGCTTCCTTCAATGTGTGTAAAGATGTTAGAAAAYTTGTAGCTGTACAGATATTTAAAACATAGAAAAAATATAACTAACAATGAAATCTTTGCACTAGAGAATGAAGAGTTGTCATTTTCTCATGGGAAATGTGTGGTCTTGACAATGGGAAATATCAGTCTCTTCAAAATGGAGATTTAGGAATGTGACTGAGGGACAGGAGGCATCCAGTAGATTAAAAGAAGCTTTAGAAAATGGGAGATTGCAATTGTGTGCTTGTCCAACGTTATCCGTAGCTCCATAATGCAAAGATCTAGGAGAATTTCAATTCTCAATTTTGAGAAGGTTAAGAGTAGGTTTCTCAACCTTAACTCTTGATGATATTTGAATATTTAGTTTTGAGTTCAAGTATGGCTTGGGTCCAACTCCATTGTAAGAGAGTGGAAGCTAGGAAGAGTGACTGGAAAACTAGCTTCTGAATTTAGTGTTTTTGCAATACAAACCTACAAATCGGAAGGAAATGGCATCCATTAAAGGCAAGTCATAATTATTTTGATGTAAAAGGCTGAATAAAAAGCCTTCCTTTAAGGCCCCTACTACTACTTTGGAACCCAATATATCACAAGATATTCAGGTGTCTTTTGAAGACCAAGAATGCTTCATATCCTTGAATTTTTCATCTGGAAAATAATAATGCTTTACTATGGTCAGATTATCAAGATCTTTCCACCAAAATAGTCAACTATTTTGACTARCTGACAAATATTTTCATTTTTGAGACAATACTGATATTAATCTAGTCACATTTACCTTATTTTAGCACTAGGTAGTTGAGTGTTTGCTGTTAATAAATTGTTGATGTGAAGAGAGCTGACTTGTCTCTTTCACACTAAAATTGTGACCCTAAAAGTATATGTGTGTACATTACATCTAAATGCATAAAACAACTTTGCATACAAATAGGAATATCAAGTTAAAAATAATCAAGAGAATTGAACCAAGAGAAGAAATACCCTTTTCTCTTCTCTTTGTGCATGTTTACGTTTTCAGGCAAAGCTTTTAATTCATGTACCTGTTTGGAACAAAAGTATTGTTCTAAACTCTAYTGATTTTGCAAACCCGAGCATGATTACAATAGTAAAAGAGCTTAGCCTGCAATTTTCAAAGATGCAAGACAAATTTCTCACCCATGTTTTCCTAAGACCATGAAGCGCACAAATATTATTTGCATAATAAAGATCATCATTCTTTGCAAAGGCATAGGCCTTGAATTTTGCATACAYATAGCTGAGTAGAAAAGCTCACTGAAGCATAACCTGCAATTTCAGGTCTTCAATTTTTGTAGTCTGTAGAAGGCGGATGTTCTTGCCTTTCCTTCTCTTTGCAAGAGGTTATGCAAATGGTACCTTTTTGTGAAGCTGCAATGTAATTGGTGGATTCTAATACTGCTAGAGGCAGTGTATTAATATGCTTTTACAGTAGCTGTTCAGATACTTAATGTGGGGAAAGGGAAATCCCTAAAGGTATGTTTTGCCTGTGACCTGGAAATGGTCAGTGCCTCRCAAGAGCATGTGTGTGCTTGCCAGCTCCTGGGCTGGGATGCCCAGAGCCAGCGGGAGCAAAGGCCAGAGGGGCAGAGCTGGCTGCTGTTGACGGCCCTTGGCTCTCACTAGGGGTCGCAGGATGTCAAAAAATCAAAATCTGCTAGCAAGGGCAAGGATGCCAAACCTCTCTGCAAATGAGCTTCAATGGCATCACTTGTGAGCTGAGGTTAATCCTTGAGAAAACATGCAAATTGCAGGATATTAAGGCCATATGCTGCCCTCCGTCYTGGGGGCCCTGGGTTCTTGTGGAAACAAGATTTGTTCAGAATACAGGGCTTCAGTCCGGGAAGAAGACAACACCTAATTATTATCAAATATACTGTGGTAGGTATGCCCCTAGAAAGGCCTAATGCTGGTACAAGTAGGATTATTTTTTGTTGCTGAATTTAATCTGGGAATTAAYTGATGATTTGGCCAGATGCTATTTTTTGTATCGTGCTCATTAAATTCTCACTGCTGGAGGTGAATACATTTGCTTCACAAATGTGAGTCTCTACAGAGCAGTCACTCCTGGAGCTGCTACTGGTGTGTCAGCACTGCTCTAGCAAATTATCTGATTAACGTAATTATCCCTACACTATCTGAAGGACTACATTAACAATTCTTCTTGTGAAAGTTCTGCTATTAAAATATAATCACTGGTTAGGTTTCAAGAGAGCTTTCCCATTTAGCTTGCTGCTCCTTTTAAATGAAACTTCATGTAGGTTCCCATGCCTTTATTATCTCAAACAAACAAATATCCTTGGTAAGGACGATGGTAAGGATAGAAATTATAAAAAGCAATGCAACAAGCTATAATGAAACAAAATCCAAATTTATKAATAGAGACCATTGGCAAATGGTCCAAAGCAAAGGGGATTTAGAGCAGAGAAGGGAAATCATCACAAGTATCTCAAGCAACCTTATTCTGAGTTAACTGAAATATGCAAATATCTAGTACTGTATTCAGTAAGTATAGTTTGGCATTTGGCATCAATTGAAATAATCATTTCTTATAAAGATTAGAATAAAATTGAATGGATAGTGTCAATTACTATGGAGAGGTAAGCAAAAAACATTTTTCAGCATATTTACATAAATATGTATTTATACATCTATGTATAGAAAGAAAAAATAGGCTCAGGAAGGAGAAAGAGCAGCAGAAGAGCTTTTCACAGATTGAAGACAACTTGAATGACTCATTTAGAAGACTTGAGCCATCAAGTCAGTACAGTTAACTCTTGAAATCAAGATTTGACTGTTTTCACTGTTAGTAAATATTTGGCGCAACCTCTGTAAAATCTTTGTTACAGATTTTATTCTTTAGTACAAAGATTTTGATGAGATGTCTTGTTCTATTTACCTGCAATGTTTGTCCTGCAAGCTGCTACTGGCAATTCATATCACTTACTGTTGAAAAACAGTATCCACACAGATACAGAATTGGTTTATGATAGACTAAGGGTTTTTTTTTTAAGTTGTTGGAAGGTACAGGAAATTTTAACAAATAAAATATGTACATGGTTGTGTATTTTTTTAAAGAAAATCCTCTTAATTATTGTGATCGTTCTACATAATACCAAACACAAGTAGCAATGCGTGCCCTGATTCTTATATTCCAAACCCACAGGTAGTGAGACATTCACGTGTGCAATGCTGTTTTAAATCTGTATTCGTAAGGCAAAGGCTTCAGCTCCTATTCCAACAAAGATGGCCCTGCCTGAGAACAGCAAACCAAAAGCTAGATGCCTGGAGCATGCATACTAAATCTGACTTCAGATTTGCTGTATGTGCAGAGCAAATCTATGCTGCCTTCACAGTGAGACCAGACCCTCTTTCATATACCATACAGAAGTGCTCATGTATCACCGATGTCTGGGACATCTCACCTTTACCTTTACTCTATGGATATGTTTTCAGTTTGTCTCCTTAGAAGGATGGAAGTTTTATGTAAAATAGTTGTTCCGTACTTTGGTTGAATTTTGGAAGAGTTTTGATCTCAGGCTTTGGTTTGCGTCATTTATACTGTGTATATGCATGTGCATACACACGTGGTTGGCAGGAATCCTCTGCAGTCAGTCGTCATTGTCCCCAGTATTGCAATTTGTATAGCTTTGTAAGGGGGTTAAAAATGGGCTTAGTTCTGTACCTGTTCCRAAGGAAAACTCCATGAGGTATGAAAATGGCTGCAAGTTAAGCTCAGATTGTGTTGTGTATGTATATATGTCTAATTATTACTATAAAATATGTATTATTTGCTTCAAATATTGATTGGTGGTTGCACAAAATTATCCCTTGGTGAGTGAAAGCGCATTCATCTTTGAGCTGCAATACAATGCCTGAATCCTCCAGAGGTTATTAATTATTCCTGTATGGTGTATTGGTATCTTTTAAAAGAAGCTTATGCTGCACAGCCTAGAGAGAAGGTCTACTGTAGTAAAGGAGGATTAATAAGAATAGCACAAATAATTTAACTGCATTCAAATTATCCATCTCTTTCCAAAATTCTCTGCCATGTAAAGGATCTAAGTATATATTACTGCAAATAACATGAAGTTAATCACTATAGCACAATATTGTGGTCACAGTGCCTGTGTCGTGGCTTGTTACTGCTTTCTGTAAGACAATTGTCATTCTTTGGGGAGTTGGTGATACCTTATTTTTGGCAATTTGGAGTCAAKAAAATTCATTGTGTCTACTTAGAAAACCCAACCGCAGCACAGTTCTATTTACTTTGATCCTTACCTCCATTCCTCGAGTATTACATGTTGTCTGCTGTAACCTCCAAAGAGGTTAGTTATGCTAAACTATGAGATAAACCAAAATAGAGTTTTTTTCACCAAAGCAGCACACTACTCAAAACAGTAAATCCTGTTCTGCAAGGTGCTGAGCTGCTTCATCTTCTGTGAATGAATGGAAGATCAAAATGCTCAGCGTTCACTTCAGATCAGGCTCATTAAAGGCTTGCTCCTGTCAAAAATCACTCACTGATTTCCAGCTATGTGACAGTACGTTGAATACCAGGGGGTAGGATTAACCCTGTATATCTACTAGTCAGTTTAATAACAATGTTTGTTTATAGATGGTGAACAGACTTTGAATCATTTTCCATAGRTATTCTCAAAAGCATGCTTTTTCATCAAAGCAGTAAACTACTTTTTGCTGCCTGCTAGAATTTTGCCTCAACTCATTAAAAAAACAAAAAACAAAWTTGGTAATGTGAAAGGTATTTTACCTCTTAGTTTTACTCTTTGTAAATAAAGGTTGCAGAGGTGTCTTAGATCAAAAAAGATCTGGAATTAATAATGGTTTAAACAATCACAAGTCTCAGTGTGGCTGGTGTTGCACTCATTTGAAGAAAATATTTGGAGCTTTGTATTTTGTGATTAATACAGCCTGCATTAAGCATATGCTTTTAATAATTTATAGACAGAAATTACAACAAATGTGAGACTGGCTTTCTTGATGTTACTAAGATTTCAGTGACTACTTCAAACAATTTTTAATACTTGTTTGAAGGTAACATCATGCATACATGCCTGCACAAATTAAATGCCAATTAAATGTTCATTCAGTTCAAGTTTAATAAAAAGACTGACACTCATTAGTCCCAGTAATAGCATTTTTAGAATAAGGAAGTGATTATTAATAACTGAGGTAGAAATATTATTTAAAACATATTACAGAACTTAAAATATCTAGCAATAAAAATATTTTTAAAGAATCACAGTAAGGTTTATAAGGGGACAAGATCAGTATTATTAGCTTGTTATGCTTACATATATTACCATGCACTGTTCACCAGCTACCAATGTCTACAATGATCACTGATAAGTGATCTTGTTTTGGCCCTGCGCAAGKTGAATGCAAGTTCTCTGTAGACTTCGACAGGGAGCAATCTCTTAATGTTGAGAATTGAACCCTGAATGCTTTACCAACCTGTAAAAAAAACTACACATTTCAAAGCAAACAATTGTTCACCTGTTAGATAATAAGTAAACCAAACTAAAAATGGCAAATGTTCAGATATCAGTTTTTCATCTAGCAGTCTGTACTTCTGTTCTACTACACTCTAAGAAGAAATACAATCTAAGCCATGCTAAGCTCAGAGCTCACAGACATTGTTTTTTAATTAAGAGGAGGGCAGGATGCCTCCTCATACTTGGAATGCAGCTGGCTACAGACAAGTGAATATTTAATATGACCTCATATACTGAACCTTCTAACTTTGAACATTGCTTTAACAATTAAGCTCTTCTGGCCCTCTGTTTAAATAGCTGTCCACAGCTACTGCAAATTGATTTATTGCCTGTTGAGGATTGGGATGCTGAGCAAACACAGAGCAGTTCCTAATTTAAGTATTGCTCCACTGTTTTTGTTGTTGCTTACTCGTTTTAGTGTTTATCCTCAGTGTAGTTTTATGCTGCTCTTCTACAATTCTGAAAGTGTTAAAAATAGAGGAGAACTTATTTAACCATATAAATGGAGCCTGGTAGGGTATCTATTAATAAGATTCTCTGACACTGTCCATTGTAAGATACTGTTTGAAGTTACTTATATACCTTTGCCTARTTGTAAGCATTTGGTATGAATTTTTCCATGATGTGTAGCTACTAATTTTTAGGGTTTTTTTTCTTGTTCTTTAACACGTATTTTAGAACATTAGATTAAATTTTCCAGGTACTTGAAAACGAAACTAGAAAGACATGGATTTGCACTTAATTAAAATTATAGCACTGGTGTTTTGGAGGGGCTTTGGTGTGCTCAGTCTGTAGGAAACTTGAGTGGAAAAGGAAGGATGTTGGCCTTTATGTCCTTTTTTCCCTTTAAAGGTACTGTGAACTTGAACATCACCACAATGAACTTTGGAAAAGTGTAATATAAACATAATAAAAATTATGCAGTTTTAGCAGCAACCTTACCTGAGTATCTCATCGGCAGCAACATTTTATGTAATCCACTTTGAGCTGTACCTTGCTCGGATCTGGGACTTCACTGAGGAGAAGCGATACTTTTATGTGCTCGATGTACCTTATAGTATCTACTTGAATAGACAGGCGAGAATAACTGATTTTGCAGGATGGTGAAGTTGGCACAGAGCTTCTGAAAAAGCAAGGTGGGTAGTGACTAGCAGAAATCAGCAGCAAGATTCGTGGGTGTGTTCTGGGAAAACAAAAAGGTCAAATAAGGAAATTGAGCCTGAGAAGTAACAGTGAAAGGAAAGAAATGGAGAGTCACAAAGATGTGTAGGCGTGTAGACGTGGCACCCACTGCCAGGGTGGAGCTGTAAGGGCAAATGGCTCGGGTCATTCCGTAACTGGGAACTGTGGTCAAGGAGTAAGATCAACCTTGGGGTGTGCACCTGAAGTAAAGACTAGAGGTGGAAGTCTAACAAAGTTAAATCAAATGAGAAGGCTTAAGAAAAGGATTAGGTTGATGGAGTGAAAACAAAGCAAAAAAAAAAAAAAGTACAGCTGATGGTAGATCTRGGAGTGCCTGAGTGAAGTGTCTCAGAATGAGACTAAGGAAGAGTCCAACTGGCATGGCTGGAATGAGGACGAGGCTCTGACCCTAGCTTTAACTAGACAACAAAAAAAAAATAGGTTGAACAGCTGAGAGTGAAGAGAAAGGTTAGAAATAACAGGCAAAGATAAGGCAAAATAAGGACATGGAATACAAGCAGATGGGACTACGCTATTAAAAAATACCCTCTTCTGCAGATTGGAGAGGGACTCAAGATTCACTGTCCCTCTTCTGTCAGCTATATGTATCCCGTGATGAAAAGGCGTGGACCTTTTCAACTGCTGGTCCAAATACAGGGCTACCTACTATTGCAAACAGTTGTGCTGTTAGTTTAAGATCAGACAGTGCATGGAGGAGCAGAAGATTTATACTATGTGTGAATTATGTGGGTGTCATTAATGATGGTGGCTGTTGTTGGCAGGAGTCCAGTCACATTTATTCTAGAAATTGAAAGGAGTGTTGAAGAAAAGGAAACACAGAAAGAGAAATGGAGATTTTTCAGAGCTGAAGACTTGAAGATTTGAGTCTTTCCCCTTGCCTGTGCCACAGAGATCCTTTATAAAAAGCTATTTCAGGCTTTTATATTATACTTCTTACTACTTATTTGCTTCTCATATTGAGGTGTCTGTAAACTTTGGCATTTGATTAGAAGTCATACTGGATACTCAGTGAGCAGAAATACTGCAGCTGAAACCAGTCCAAACCAGGCCTTGAAGAATTAATGTCTTCTATAATGCCAAGTCACAGAATGGTTGARGTTGCACAAGACCTCTGGAGATCATCTAGTCCAACTCTCCTGCTCAAGCAGGGTCACCTACAGCATGTTGCACAGGACTGCATCCAGGTGGGTTTTGAATATCTGAGGAAGGAGACTCTATAACCTCTCTGGGCAACCTGTTCCAGTGCRCTGTCACTCTCACAGGGAAGAAGTTCTTCCTCATGTTCAGACGGAACTTGCTGTGGTTYAGCTTGTGCCTGTTGCCTCTTGTCCTGTTGCCRGGCTCCACTGAGAAGAGTCTGGCCCCAWCCTTTTTATGCACAGGTCCTCACAGGTCTACAGTGTATCAAATCAGGCAATCTAGAATAGTTTCCCCAGTGTAATATTCATATCCTCTCACTGTATCTCCTTACCTTAGGGGTGTATTATGAAACTAAACTAATTAATATTTTTGAAGCACATGAATGCTGTAGCAACAAGTTCTAGTAAAAATAAAATGAGGAAATCAATTCTATCTAGAGTTGAATCAGAATGATTTGTGTATCTCAGAATAAGTGTGTAACAAAGTATGACCACACTTTCAAAAAATAGAARGGTTTATTGTTAATTAAGCACAGAAATGTGTATGAAAAACAAATTAGCATGTGAACATACAATGAATAACTGTTTCATAAAATACTGGGTAGATATGGGGAAGAATGGAGAAGCTTAAGGTGAGTTCATTGCTTTTAAGGTGATTGCTTGACTTTAAATCTCAAGTTTCATTTATATTGTTTGCTCAGTATATAACTAAGATTGCCTATATGCCTGTTTGACTATTATGCTGTATTAAAAGCACAGTAATTATGTCTATTACTGTAGACTTTGCCACAATGTAGTTTCAGTACCTCCCTAATGAATAACAATGTGGGGAATCAAGGACTCCTTAAATAYACTTTTATTTGCTTCAGTACTTTACAAGGAATGAGACTTTCAGCTTAAAGTAGGAAGGCAACCAACTTCCACTGAACTTCACTGTTAACCTCTTGAAAAATCCCCCCAGTCCCTGTCCCAAAGAGCTTGTCATCATGGTCTTGGGCCTTCAAAGCCTTAGCTTTCGCTAAGCATTCACTTAACTTGATGTTTATGAATAAGCCCATTGTGTCCACCCACCTAAAATTCCACACAAGATTGAGGCCTAAGCAGGAGACAGCCAAAGAACGAGGAGGAGGTGTGAGCAGTGATGTTTCAGATGCATTTTTTTTTAGTTCTGTGATTGTCTGTCTTGCATACTTTTTTTTTTTTTTT
>NW_028186757.1:2124794-2146497 GCF_003343005.1 Rhea americana | reverse complement strand
GGGGGGGGGGTGAGGGAAGCAGAAAGGCCTCCAGCTTTCTGGTTAAAAAAAAATACCACTACTGCTTGCTTTTATACGTAACTACATTTTCCTTTATTTGTGTCCCCCTACTATACTTCAAAATGAGGAAACTTAAAGGAAAGGGGAAAACGCTTGGAGTTTGTTGCTGTTATGTTCCTTTGGTTGGTTTCCTTCCAGCTTTAGCAGTCTGTCTTTCTGGCTATGTGTGGGTTTCTTTGGAAACGGCTGTAGGATGGATTCTTGATTGACTGTGTTGTCAGATGGATTATCAGAGTAGTGAGCTTTTTTGGAATGGTAGACAGGAATATGGTAAGAATTTTTTTAAAAAATCTTTTAAAATTTTGTAGCATGGAAGAAGCTAGATTGAATATTTAAAAGGTTACTTGGGAAAAGTTAATGGGGGGGAATCCATCTCAACCAATTTATTTAGCTACCAGGAAGAAAAAATCTATTTATGAGGAAAGGTTTTTACTAATGTGACTGATGGGAATATTAGTATGTAAGCAATGCAGAACAGTTTCTGCAGATCTGCAATGCTTATTCTAAGCAGCAATTTTAATATGCAGCTGCTGTGGATTACAAGAAGAAAACAGTTTTTACCCTGACCTATACACACATTTACTTGTTGCAGCACTTATGTGCACGGACTTATGCATCATTCCCATCTAGTGTTTTTGAGTTTGTTTCCTGTGTGAGTCAGGGCTCTGCAAGGCCAGCTGTCCTCAAGCCTGCTAGCAGTTGGTACTGCTCTGATGGTGATGCTGAGGTCGGGGGCAGATTGCTGGCTGGAGGCTAAGGGTGACGTCAGCACGTACCTTGCCGGGAGAGTTAATCTCCTGCAGGAGCGGGAGAGAGACTGTCTAATAATCGTCTCACTGGAGAGACTGGTGTGTTTAGGGTCACACATTGTGCATTCTTCTGTGGCTGTAATGCARTCAGCAAAGTCAGTACTACTTATTGACAGACATGTATTTTTGTTAGGTTCTTTTCTGTGTCCAGGTGCATAGCTGCAGGAAAGAAAATTAACTTTTAAAAGGTGTATGTGAAATAYCTATATAAAACAAGGTTGAAGGAACAGAGTAACAAAATTTGTTCTGCTTGATGACCATATTAGGGGGTTAATTTACATTAAATACCTAATTTGTAGACCTTGCAAATAAGCTATATCTCTGATTGAATCAAAGCAGCTTCTTCAGCAAAAGGTGCTGATTAATGCACACAGCCCGTCATGCTGTACACGTGAAGGCAGTCATTTCAGCCCTGCCTCTGCTCTGATGGTCGGACAGGAAGGGTCTCTGGTAACTTCCTTGGTGTTGCTTCCAAGTGGCTAAGGTTGTTTGTCACGGAAATCACATTATGAAGAGGAAAGGAAAAGGCTAAAAGTTTCTCAGGCTCTTCCGTGGTCTGTTACGTGGTGTGCTTTGCAGGCCTTGTCATGCTCAGCAAACCGAACTGCTGCAATAGAGAACTGCTATTGCTGAAGGCTGCTGCTATGCTTTTAGTGTCAGCTGCTCTTGTTTTGAGTTTCCACTTTTGGAGCAACAGGATGGAGCTGGGGGTGATGTGGATGCAACCTGGACACCAAATGGAAGGAGGCACAACATGGGTGCTTCTAAAGCACTGGCCTCACTTGAAGCTAGACTGTATAATATGCTCTGTTATTAACCAGCTATTAATTCATCTTAACCCACCTTTCCAGTTTTAATAGTATGAAACRCTGGGAGTACTTATCCGTGGTTGGTATTGCTATCACCAACCATTCATTTTAAGGAAGACGCAGGTGGAAAGATCGACTTTAGGGAAGCAGAGTGCTGGATGCGATGGTGTTGTCTCCCCTCCCCCCCCTTTTTTTTCAAAAAAAAAAAAAAAGAAAAAAAGAAAGAAAAGAAAAGAAAAGAAAGGGCAGCTCAGACCTCCTCTACAGCGGTAACAAGAAGCCGTGCCCGCACCGTGCGCCCCCGCGGCCGGGCACCTGGGGCGGCCCGCGGACGGGAGGGGAGGCGAGGGGGGGCGGGCGCGGGGGCGCCGCGCTTCTGGCCGGCCGCGGGCGCGGAGCCGCGCCGGCTCTCGCCGCGCTCTTGGCACACCCGGGGGAAGGGACTAGCTCCGGATTTCCACCCCGGCGACGAGGTGGGGGGGTGGGGGGSCGGGAAGGCGACCGGGAAGTGCTGCGGAAGGAGGGCATCTGCGAGGGCTCGGGTGTGAAGGAAAGGCGCAGCCGCCTCTTCGCAGTGCTCCTCTCAAAAGTTTGTGTTAAATGTGACACCCCAGCGAAATGGGAGCAGCAGAAACTCCCAGCTACCCACCCCTCGTCTCTCCCCCCCGCCTCCCGCCCCGTGGCCCTTTTYCATGGAAACTTGGAGGAGGAGTAGAGTTTGCTACGGGAAAGTCTCACCTTGGTCTCAAACAGTCTCAGGCGTTCCTGCAGGATCGGAACTGCCCGTCTCGGGGGAGGACGCAGGGAAGGAGGGAGCGAGATCTTCCGCTACCTATAGATTTTTGTTTTCGCTTGATCTTATTTTTATTCCAGCAGCGCGTGTCTCCACCCCTCTCCCCTCCTTCTGCTGCCCCCTCCCCCCCTCTCCCCAGGTTGATCGCCTGAAAGGAGGCTTTGCGCGCTGATCCCTTCTCGGGCTTTAAAACAAAACCCGGCGGCGCGCGGCGCGCAGCGGCTCCGGGCGCCGCGGCGCTGAGGCGGGACGGTGCGAGTGGGATACCGCGGAGCGGGGCGGCGGCTCCCGCGGGAGCGGCGCTGGGAACACAAACCTCCACCGCTTTCCTGGGGATCCACGTGAGAACAGGAAAGCCCGACCGCAAGATTTCAGCGCTGCTGCTGCTGCCTGCTGCAATTTTACTTTTCGTTTGCCTTGATTTTTTGTTGTTGTTGTTTGTTCTTGCTTTCATTTTGGAACCGGTTCCCGGCTCCTTGGCGGAACTTCTGGAGAGCTATGGACCTTTTATATCGCCTTCCTCTGTTTTAAACAAACTATGGACGCTTAAACTTTTCTCTTTCCCCTCCCCCTCGCTCCTTAACCCCCACCCGTCAGCTCATGGGGCTAACTCTGCAAAGCAGCCGCAGCAGAGGGAGAAACACACAGCCACTGATTTATTTCCCCGTCTCCTCAATTGCAGTTAATTCTCCTCGTCCTTCTCCTCATCACCCGTTCTCTCGAGCTCCTTGGCTGCCGAGAGTTGATCTGTGCGTTGTTCTATGTGAGCTCGATTCTTTTGTTGTTGTTGTTTAAATGCCGTGCACCGCTTATCTAGAGAGAAAGCTATATGGAGATAGAGGCATATAGTGGATGCGCGTGTGTTTCCATAAGACTATCAAGGGAGCAGATCAGAAGCAGCCCGGATCCTGACCCTGACTGTATGAATAAGTAAGCAGGATGCTGACGACTGTGTGTTAGTTGCCTGTAAGGTTTTCGTAAGTTAAAGGGRGTTGGGGGGTGGTGGTGGGGGGGACAGACCAGAGCCAGAGCTTAGAGTAAGTGTTTCTGCGGGAGGRGTGGGGGGAGGAAGGGAGTCCGACACTTTCTCCGCTCCCTCCAGCATAGCTGCTGCCTCCCATCATCAGGGCTCCGCGGTTTGCTCTAGTGCGAACTGCCCCCGCGCCCTCCCCGCTGCCTTTATTTCTTTTTTCCCTTCCTTCCTTCTTTTTCCCCCCCTCTCCCCGCGGTAGTTTGCTGATGTGCAGCCCGGATCCACCTTCCGGCAGCGGGACCGGGGGCGGCGGCGGGCGGGAGGCGGGCGCGGAGCGGAGCGCGGCCGGGGCCGGGCGCGGAGGAGCAGGGCGCGGGGCGCGGGCAGCGGCCGCCGCCTCCGCGGGAAGTGTGGCTGGGCTTTGACAGAGGCGAGGGGACGCCCTGACAGACAGGATCTCCCGGCCTGAGCCCACCCCCGCGCCCACCCACATACACCCGGCAACTTCTCCCCTGCGATGTGGCGGGGGTGGGGGCGAGGAGGGGCAGCGGCAGTCATTCTCCTTTCTCTATGTTGCACCCGTCTGACTGGGGCTACCTAGAGAGCAGAGTCTCTCAGAGGAGCCTCTAGGTGGAGAAGGAAAAAAAACAAAACAAAAACAAAAAACCAAAACCTGTGGTTCCTCCATCCCTTACCCTCCTTTTTCAAGTCGGCGTGGACAGCTGAATCGTCCTCCTAATTCATCTGCACCCCTTCCGCCACCTCTCTGCCCGAGGGAGGATGAAAATGCTTTGCTGGAGGATGGCACTGTGGCTGGCCGGGTGGACTTTCTGTGGGAAGCCTTCCTCCTGCTCTGGCCTCGATTACGACTACACTTACGATTTCACTGAGGAGGATAAAGCTGAGGCGATAGATTATAAGGATCCTTGTAAAGCCGGTAAGTGACTTCCAGCCTCGTACAGGCCCCCTCCCCGACGGTGACTTTGTCTCGGCGTTAATTCGCGGTGGGTGCGGGAGGGCAGCCCGGGGCTCACCTGCTCCCCGGGGGCGCCGCAGCCCGGCCACCTGGGCCGAGGTGCCYGGGACCTGCTTTCCGCGGACTTCCCGGGCTTTTCCAGCCAGGCGAGGAAGGGATCCTTTCCCCCCACCCCTTCCCACCCCTGATGCGGCTGATGCCTGGARGGGCTCGCTGCCGGCCGGGGACGGGCAGAGCCGGCCCGGCTCCGCGGCTGCCGGCCGAGCAGGATGCACCAACTTGCCGGGGACTCGCAAGTTTCCGCGGGCACCTCGGCACGGCTCGGAGGTTTCCCGGCCCCGCGTCCCCCCCACCCTCTCCTCCTCCTCCGGCAGCGCCGGGCCGGGCCCCGCGGGCGGCGCCGGGGCCGTTCGGCTCCTCCCCGGGCTCTGCCCGTCCGCGGCCTCCCCGTCCCTCCCCTCCCCGCCTGCCTCCGCCGCAGCCAACCTGCGGCGGCTCCCCGCGGCCCCCCGGCCCCGCGGCACCCCCGTTGCCCGCGGGGTTTTCCGCCGTGCGAACTGGTGCTCATCGCGGCTGGGTCTCCTGGCCGCGGTGGTGGTTTCCGCCGCTTTGTGCCCGAGCAGCCCCGTCCCAAATCGTACAGGAAGGGTGAAGTTAGCCCCTAGTCACGTTGCAGAGCRAGCGAGTGCCCTTCACTACAACGCTGACTTAGGACTTGAGCCTCCTGCACACCGGGTACGGTGGCTGTCCGCTAAAGTTCACGGCAGTCGGTTCCCGCTGGCTTCAGAGGAACCAGATTCACTGATACTTCAGTAAACAAGTGCATCCTGCTCTTACATACATACATACATACATATATATATTTAAAATGTGTTATGAGCAACAGTGGTGGTGGTCCATTCTCAAGAGCTGTAGTGTTAAGTAAGTGCTTAAGTTTTCCAGCAGCCTCCTTTGCATTAATTAGTTATCTTAYGTTCTGAAAACTAGTTCAGCCAAAGGTTGTGTTCACTATGTCTGTGTGGTTTTGTTTAATTTATTGGGGAGAATGTGGTGAACATATATGCCAAATATGCAGACACTATGTTTTTTTAATCACAGAAATATTTTGCTCCTAAGTGTGAATTGCTAGGTCTTACTTGCTTATGACTGAAGAATGCCCAAGTTCAAAATGAGCAGAAGCAACTGCAAACAAAAAATTTTTTTTTTTTTTTGTTATTTTTTTCCCCCCAACTAGCACTCACAAATGTGCATAAGTAACTTGCCATAATTAACTTCAGTGCTTCTTTCTGGTCCATAATTTAGGAATATTCACATATATCATTTTATTTAATGAGTAATATGTGTATTTACTCTATTTGCTGTGAATTTTTTTAARTACTACTTTTTCCCAATGGAAGTAACTAAAAAATTACAATTCATGACAGTAAGTGTTTTAAGATTATGTATGAAAGAAGGATGACTAAGATTGGAATATGGTTAGCATTTGGCAATTCCTTGCCATCATTTGACTTTGCTTGGAGAAAGGAGATATCCTTTTGGCTCATTTAAATCTTTTACAAAATATTAGCCATAAAGTTCTTGCTACAGCTTTGTGAGATGCTTAGATACTACTGTGATGGGATGGCATGGATAGTTAGTTGTGTGTCGTTCCCAATAGTAATCCCTTCCAGGCTTTTCTGTTTGCTGAAGAGCACATTCATTAATTTTAGTGTACTGTAGCTCTTCAGAAATGAGACTGCATGTTATGTTTCACTGCAAACTGGGTATGTATTGTTTACTGAGCACTTCTAATCAAAATTAGAAAGCTTTAATACATCAATGAAGCTGATCCTCCAACAATATTTCCCAATCATTTTTTCCTTCCTTGAAGGCTACATTAGTCTTGACCTGGAAAGTATATTGAGTAACTGCAATTCCCATCAAAGCTGATGGGTGCTCAGTCTCAGGATCATAGCCCCGCTGTGCGTTGTTGTTGGGTCAGGTCTTACCATCTGGTGTGGGTACGGGACTCCTGTGAGGAATTTTGCTGGTATCTGTCCTTAGGATGACTTTGACAGTGAGGCCCTAAAGCAGGGCAGAGTCAAACTTCATACTTAAACATGTGAGTTGTTCACCCTTAAATTTGCATGGTAGTGTGTGTAAATTAATAAGATAAAATAAGATAATCCTTCCAAGATTGTATTCACTCTATGCAAAACTTGTCTCTTAGCTATAATTATCACCTGCTTTTGCTGCATCTCCAGGGCCTACAGTTGAGGTAGTAAAAGAGCTTTTTGTAGCTATGCAGGCTGATAACAATTAGGATTCAGATGCAGGTGAATTTCTGCAACTTGGCAGAATAGGGGAACACCCAAAGTCAATTATTGCTTTACATAGTAACATACTTCAAAAACTTCAGAACTGCATGGCYGACTTTATAGACCTGCTAGGGTAATTTAACCTATTGTAATCTGTAAGCATTTTAAATGTTTTGAAAGCAATCACAACTAAGGTTCCCCAAATATGCTGATGMAAGATGGATTTACATGTATTTTAAAAAAGTTATTTGCATTCTGCTTTTCTCTAGTTGTTAGTGCTTGCTGCTTAGTTTTTTATTCCATTGGCCACATGAGAAAATGTTCTGGTACCATAAAGCAGGCCTCAGATCTATGATCACATACAGTTCTATAAAGATAACTCTTTAGTCATAGTTTTGTTGAATCAATCTGCAGTCTCCACCTCCTTTGGTAAGTCCCTTTTCCCTCTTTTCCCTCTGCCTTTTAGAAGAGCTGGATAAATTTACCGAAACAAAGAGAAATGCTCTGTAAGACATTATTTTTATCACATGTATTCTAACATTCACGTACAAATTACAGCTTAAAAGATGACATTAAGGAAGGGATACTTTTAGCTAGTGTGCTTAGAATCGTCATGTTTCTTTGGCTTATAAAATTTCTGAAAATAGTGTGGTGCAAAATGCTATGGAGGCAGAAAAGCACCTTTTSCTATGTGATACAATACAATGTTTCTCTCTGAAAATAGAAATCTAGAGATAATAGTCTGATAGATGCACAGTAGAGCTATGGATAGTTTCTGGAACGGGAGTCTCTGGTTACACCTAAAACTGTAGCTGTTTTATGCAACAAACCAAAGTTTAGTCTTAAAGGCAGGCATCTTTAGAGCCTGGTAGCAAGGGGACTCAGTGGAAGGAGAGCCTGGGGAAACGCTGTTGTGACCACGCTCGGGAGAAGAGAGCTAGTAAGGAAGCTATCAACATTGCACGGATTAAGTTGATGAGCTGTGTGGTTTCCTGTGTACTTGTCTGCAGACCTTTAACCTGTGTATGAATTTTTGGTCATGCCACTTCTCTTTCTAACAAGTATCCTGGCATGCCGTAACAGCGGGATGTGATGCAACGCAGTTTCTGTGCTTCTGATGTCTCAGATATTTCCTTGTGTCTCTCCGCAGGATATTGCCCTCAGTGTTTAGCATTGTGGAGTTCAAGTGTAAGGCGTTCTTAGTTCATCTTGCAAGATCTAATTTGCTGGAAGATGTGAAACGGGGAATATCATATTCATTTCAGTGTGAGACCTTAATCTAAGATCACAGATTTATAGAAATCAAGTACTGCTGCAAAAAATAAAGTGACAGGTTTAAATGGGTACTGTTGAGCTTTTCAGAGTATAGCACTCGCATTTATCTCTGGATTCTTGAGATTGTTGTTTCCCTCCTCTTCTCTTCCACCCACCAACCCTCCTTTTTACCACAGGTTATAATGTACCAAAGATACCTGTTGAGATACTTAGATAGAAAAAGGATATGCAATAAGTGTTTGGAGATTGCACTAAGCTGATATTAAAGGTTTTTTTTTGAAAGCTTTTGTTTTCTTTGCTTAAAAGAAGTTTTTTTTTTATTTATTTATTTTTGCAGTTAGGATATTCTCCTGAACTGTGGGAGATTAGACAACAAGTCTCTGCTTTGTTGCATATTCACATTGCTGGGGACTGGTCCAGCTGCCAAACTGCTGGCTATGCTGACATTAGTCTTTTACTACTTTCTTGGAGGCATTTCACATCCTAAAAATGATTAAATGTTTGGAGAATAGACTTGAATTTGAATTGCTTGATCTATTGTTTTTCACTGTTGTGGGTCATGGTCTTTAGACCAGAAATTCTGTCTTACACTGGGGAAACTTTTCCTGAGGAGAGCTTCACTGAAATATTTATGTTTTCAGAGTAKTTAGAATTTGGAAATTTTTAATGCAAACATTTAGTTGGGATTTTTTTTTTCAAATTATGCATGAACTGCTTGCCTTGGAATAGCAGCTCTTCATTTTGTTTTTTTTCAGAAAGTTAGAAATAAATGTCAAAAGAGTAGCAATAAAGGTATACGGTTATCTTTACAGGTTGATAACTTGGCAGTTGGTTAGCTTGCTGTTCCTTGGCTACGAACAAAATCTGTATACGTGTGCCTATTTGAGAATAAGCGAGCAGTATGAGCAGTAATATCTTCCTCGTTGCTTCTGTTTCTCACTCCTGTGAGAATCTAAGCAACTCATTTGATTTTGCTCCTTTTTAAAAATTTTTATACTTTTATACGTCGTAATACTAAGTATTAGTTCTTACCTCATGCAGGTGAGTAACCTAGTTATGCTTGGTATTTGTAAAGTATCTGAACAGGAAAAAGCTGAAGGTAGATGTTAAATATAATTATTATATAGTGTCATCTGTAACCGCAATCTAACTTTTGTTCATTAATGTTGTAAAAACATGCTCGTATACTTTCAGGATTCTTTTTAGTTTGTATTTTGGTGTACRTGTATTTTCAGCTATAAGAATGTCAATACACAGTCTGGTAATATGAAAGTTCTTAAAACTTCTCATTATACATTTGAATCTGTTGCACAGCTTATGCAGTTGAGATCTTTTCCTGTTATATTTCAGTTGTGCAGTGCATTCTGAAAGACAGTGTGCAGTTTACTATTATTATAGAGGATGTACTGTTAATATCACTTGCTAGATTGACCAAGTTGTGACTATTCACGTAGTAAATGGATGCAGTATAGGCAGCTGAAACAGAAACAGGCTTTCTGAAATGGTCTGTCCCAAGCAGCATCTATCCTCCTGTGGATAAACTTCTAGAGTGAATTAGTCTACTGAAAAATATATTTTTAAAATCATATTTCATTTTAGAATTCTCAGCCATTATTTTAAGTGTTACGTGATGCCCTTTAATGTGGTATCTCAACTTTTAAAACAGATTGGTGTGAACATAAAGTTCTTTTCCTCGTCAGTTCTTTGCTGAAAAGATTATTTCAGTAGTGAAACTGTGGGAAAACTATACTGAAGAAACATATTTGACATTCTAACTTTGTGAATACCCTTCTGTACAAAAGGCTCGTTTTCATGTCTAGATCYCTTTCCATAGGGATCTGTTTCTGAATATATTTCTGGTGTGTCAAACAAGAGTGACCTGCAAGGAGCAGTATTACATCACGGCAAAACAAGCCTAATTGACAAATCTAATTGAGCTTGGAATCAGGTCCTCAGGCAAGCTAGGAAACATGCGCCACACCTGGATGTCTGCCTTATGTCATTCTTATTGCCCCTCTGGAAAACAAGGCTGATAGGCTTATGACATAATTCCTTTCCTTGTTTTTTGGAGAGAAAGGGCCATGACTATGGTGCGGGATATTGACAGAAGGACTGTAAAATGGAAGAGCCAACTACTGGCTTTCACAGGCACAGGGGATATTGTGGAGGAAAACAGATTTTTTTTCTCCTTTCTGGATGCATTGTAGTACGCTAAATTTTATAACAGTGAACAAGCTAAACATGGGGAGAAATCGCTATTCTTTGTTTATAGAACATATGTTTATTCTTAAACTGAAATAGGTTTTCATAGCCTAGCTTTAGGCTTATGAAAAATAGGTTTACAGAATGTTGAAAATGTTATGGTTATACAGCATTTTTCTTTTTAACATATCTGAAGGGAAGATAATTCTAAGACTATTCCAGAGCTAAGCTTTGGGATTTCAAAGTCTTCAGTAGCATAGGGAGCATTTCATAATATTTTTCTGACCTTTCTCAGCCTCCTTATAGTCTGTCTAGTCTACTTTGTGCTAGTTGTTTTAGAATGAACTCCATTCCCTYCATTCGTGATCATAAACAACCTCTCTTCACCTACTACATCCATGCAAAGCTGTAACAACTGAAAGTGTGAGTGGGGAAGTCTTGGGCACTTTTAGCGCTCTCTTAGGATAATATTTTTTCTTTGCTAAAGAAAGCAGATGATAACAGTTAATCTTTTAATGTATGTTTATTTTCCATGTCTGGTACTCATGTTTCTTTCCCTATCATCTCTTCACGTGCATCATTGTTCCTATGAAAATCTTCCTTATTCTTCTCCACTGAATGGGCTTTCAGCTTTCCTTTGTGCTGTCTGTCTGGTCACTTTGTCCTCTTCTGTTTGCAAGCAAGAGAAGAATATATCAGGTTGGCAATTCTCTCCAAGTATAACTTCTAGCTCCTCATTAGGCTTCCAGTAGAATTATTCTYTACTGGAAGAAGTTATGCTGTCTCATATACCTTGTTTCTGTTTGCTAGTTCTGAAGTAAAGAAAAGGGACAGCTTTGCCCACAGCTGGAAGTGAGGAGGAGTGGGCTGTACGTGACCAGCAAGTCTCAGGGGCATAGCATCTATGTGCTTAGTGGACTACTCGTGATCAAATAAACAGTGCATGGCAAACCCTGAAGTATCTAACTATAAATATTTGTATGAACCATATATATGAGCCTTCTGTTGCCTTTGGACGCATGTCCCTAAATATCAAGATCTGAAGTGGAAACTGTCCTTGCTGAGCAATTGAAATAACAGTACTRGAAGTATTTGTAATATAAAGCTAGTATAAATAATAATAGACTGGAACAGGTTGGGATGGGGAATGTAAATGCTGAGGCTGAGCCAGGGACATGTGGAGAGTTTCTGCGTGCAGCTCTGAGCAGGTGTGCAACACAAATGAGTGGCTGCTCTTGCAGACTGCTGCAGAGGCAGTTCCTATTCATACAGATAATCTCATATTGTTTTATTGGGATTTCTGCCCAAGTAATGGCCTGCAAATGCAAATTTTGAGCGACAATAAATCTGTGAGTATCAGGTGCTTAAGAATACTTGAGCACAATCGGAGAGCTCTTACAGAGCAATAATACTCTAAAACGTAGACTTGTGGATTTTTCCTTTAATATTTAAAAACAGTGACTGTCAAGACCTAAACAACAAAAAAATCAATTTTATTCTAAAATAGCTCCTAATTTTCTTTTCTTGAGGTATGTGAAATATGATGCATAAGGGGATATGAAGTGTGCCTTTAACCAACTTCTTTGCTATAAATACTTTATGGAAATAAAGTCTGTTAACAAAAYGACCAATAACTGACAATAAATTGATTTTTGAAATTTTATTGGTATTGATGAATTGCAGAACAATTTTATTTCATGCAATTCCTGGCCTGAGGGGTCCTTTCAGTCATTTAAAACGTATGAATGTTCTTATCAACATTTCCTGTTRTTTGAAACACTTGGAATTTAACCATAATTATATTTTTTTTGTTCAATTTACAGGGGAATTTTAATTTTGAAGTAGCCATAAATCATGCTTAAAATGTTGATGCTATCCAGCAGAATAAAGTTCAGCTCTGCTCTGACTGTCACTGTCAGACTAAAGGTACATTTCATCAGGATTCTCATCAAGATTGACAAAGTATTAGATTTTTAATATTACAGTAAGGAATGACGAATATTGAAACWCTAATCAGCAAATAGTCATCAAAATCGGGATATCAATGTCAAGACACAAACACAAAGGAAATGAATATTTTTTAAACTTATTTTCAGTGCAACTGAATCTAGATTTAAAAAATAGCTGTCTTGCTACCTAGATGAATTTCAGCCTTTTTCCTACAAAAGTTAAAAGGCAGAGATTCCTGTGCTTGAAAGGTGCTAGTATCTCTCCAGCCACATTGTGCTCCTTAGATATTGAAAAATGTATTATGTAGCTTAAATATCTTGGAAGAAATTATGTACATCAGCTGAGAGTAATGTATTTAAGGAGCTGTACGTATGGATTACTTTATTCTGATGCTAGTAGCGATAGTTAAACATCTCCCTAGTAACACCTCTAACTATTACCAAACAAAAATGAGCRCACTTTTTTGGTGTCTAACATTTTAATAGATGTTAGGTGCACTCTTGCAGTCATGGGAATCTTGTCYAACTGCAGGTCTTAAATTTTACCACTTCCCCTAATAAAGAAGGAGGAATTTTCAACAGGACACAACAATTCCAGAAACAGTGGCCAAGACGAAGAGTTTCCAGATGATATGCCCAGATAAGAGGAAAGCCATTTCAGATGGTCCTTACATAATATCCAGATTTATTTAAGCAGTTTAACTTACACAGCCAATTATATTTACTTTCATGAAGAGTAGTTTTAGAACAACTCTGCGGGTGTGAGAACATGATGATGAACTGCCCAATTTCTCCATCTGGTAAAATGTCTTTATATTTATAACAAATTTGCATACCTCTTTTTGTTTTTTTTTTTACTTGTACTCACCGAATAGACTTTTTCCCTCTTACTTAATGTTTCTCCTGTCATTGTACTCTTACCTTTTTTTTTTTTTTTTAGGAGGCTTAAGCTTAATTACTTGACAACTATTTCCATACTTATAATTGACTATGTACATCTCTTGAAAAGGTGTATATACATATAGATATACATAATTCATAAATTATTTTATGTCCAGGCAATCTGCTCAGCCCTTTTCTGACTAAAAACGTTGTGTGTTTCAGTCCAGAACTACCAGCATTACAAAGACATATTACTCATGTTTTTGCGATTATCTTTTTTTATACCAAGATCTTTAATCTGTCCATCTACCCTATCTTGTCGTCATAAAAGCTGCTTCTTTCTCTAAGCACGCAGCTATAAAAGAATGGATTCAGAATAAATTCTAGAACCCTTATTTGGTTGTTATTGATGTGACCTGATGACATTGAGTTTTGAATACCAATATAATCTCTCATGCTGTAAAAGGAATTTATATAAAACATTCTCCCCYTGCCCTTAGACCAAAAAAAGCCTAAACCCATGAATAAGTAATGAAGCGCATTCATACTGATGTGTGTTTTATTCCACAAWGGTTCACTGAAATAATTAAGGTTACTGGAAAATTATTTGATGGAAAAGGATTTTAAAAAATCCACCTTTGAAAACAGACAAAGAGAAAGGACATGATAAACACATACAATATATGGAATTATACCAGAAGCAAAAATATTACTTCATCTTATTATCTTAGACTTTTGTTAATTTGCAAAGTGATGATTTCAGAACCKAGACAGAGATGTGTATTTTCCTACACAACTTCTAGATTGAAAGTCTGCTATAGGATGTTACTGAGGCAGTGTTAAGATAGGGGATTTGACATTTAGATAGCAAGAATATCCAGAGCTCTTGTAATTACCTGTGATAGCATTTTCAAGTGGAACTCAAGCTTCAGAGTTTAAGCCAGTCTTTAGTAGCTAGAAACCAGGATGAGCCCTAATATGTGGCAAGATTATCCTCAGGTACCTACTGCAGATTCTTGCTTCTTTCTTTGAAGCAGCTGGTAGTGACTGCTGTCAGAGGCAGGACCTTGGATATGCTCCAGGGTTGCAGTCCCTTTGTTCCTCGGCCTTTCCCAAATGCTATTTCAGAAACTCATGTCTTGTTGCATGCCCAAAAGATAAATGCAGTTTGGCTATTTTGGGAAGTGCATGAAATTCAAAGCCCACTGTGACATACATGCATCAAACAACTGTTTTTCATGAAAATGAATGTATGCAAGCATGTACCCTCCCCTCCACCCCCACATTTACCTAATGTATATAGATTCATATGGGTCCAATGGAGCACTTACGTGCTTATCTTTAAACACACGTGTAAGGTCAGTAATATACATACTTCCTAAGTAAGCATTACAGAAACACAGATGTATGTTGAAGTAACTGTATAGGATCTTTAAAGATGCATATCCTGATTTTGTGGGTGTGTTTTTTTGTTTGCACTGGGAAACACCATGTTTATCTGTGTTAAGCCTAATCTAAAGTCTACTGAACACAGTAGGAATGTTTCCAGTTACTTTAGAGATAATATTTATAGGTAAATAAGTAATAAGGTGAAGAGTTGACTAATTTACTCCCATATATTTCATTTATGCCGTGCTTACGTTCATGTGTTTACATGTTTTTCAGGCACAATAATGAAGGCAGTTGGATTTTTGCCCCAGTATTTCTATAGCTGTCATCACTATCACAGTAGTATCATGAA
Source organism: Rhea americana (assembly GCF_003343005.1). NCBI lineage: Eukaryota > Metazoa > Chordata > Aves > Rheiformes > Rheidae > Rhea > Rhea americana. The sequence goes on along the minus strand of NW_028186757.1, from coordinate 2,131,731 downwards.
ATCTTACATTCAGTGACCTTGTGATTGCAGGTTCTTTCTTGCTGGACTGGGATGTGAAAAAAAAATCCAGCAGCTTGCAAGAGCATCTGACTTTTTTTTCCTCCTCCTCCTCCCTCATAAGAAGCCTCAGGATAAAGCAGGGTTTAGATAACTGCAGTCATTTCTCAGTCTTTAGAGATAGGTTTCTTCTTGTCATAGTTGACTACTTTATTAATAGTTCAGTGTGATGAATGACTAAAGACACTAATGAATATGATGGTTGCAATTGCATGTGGAGTTCCTTACCTGTGTAATTCCAGGAAGTGAAAAGTCAAAAATAAGCCATTTGTGACAAAATATTGCAGCTATATGGTACTAGTGTCAATATAGTTTTAATGATATCAGCTAAATCATGCACCATGACAAGTATTGAAGCTCTACTAATTTATATGGCCCCCAAATTAAAATATTTCCTGATTCAGTGTAAGGAAAGGTGATTTTGTAAAACCAGGGGAAGGAATTTGGAGGAATAGCTATATTAATATATTTCCATTATTTAATAACTTGAAGAATTAGTTAAATTGCTTAAAAATAGAGAGCAGAAAGTGTATTTTTTTCCTAAAACTAGTTTGTCTTGAGTGCAAAGACTCTAGATTGTAGTATAGGCTTGAGTATCTTTATGGGATAGTCTAACTCAATGCAAAACCTACATTTAACCATATAGTGGGCTGCTTTTGTTTCTCAGGCTTGTATTTTCTTTCTGCTGTATAAGTGTGTTAAACTTCAGTTATGTCCTGAGAGAAAACTGCAGACGATAAATGGGGTTAGATTTGACAGAGGATTCTTGTTTGAAAGAAGTCTTTTACTTGTCTTTAGTCATGGAGKTTTCTTGAGTTATTTAGCAGGGGGGAATGAAGGAGAAAAATGTTTGCCCATCACAAAGTGTTTTTTACAGTTCGCAATCCCTTGATTCCTAATACACTAACATGTGGGAGAGGTTGAGATGAGACAGTATAGGAAAGATTTCTTTTTCCCCCCTATTATTTTTCTGTATTCTTAAGGATGCAACCTTTTCATACATGGAATATAGGTGAAAATGTGGAGATCTGATTGAGGCTCTTGAAGTTTTCATTCATAACATCTTGGTAGCAGCTGAATTAAGTTTGAATTTTAGTTCTTGATGGTACTAGGTTCATAGTCATATCTATTGCAGCAAATCTTGAGTCAGAAAATTTATAATGTAGGTCCCTTTTTGTGTTATGGAAAAGAGCTAAACTATGGAGATATTTCCCTGATCAAAAACCGCATTTATRGCAATATGCAAGTCTTGAAGGAGTCAAAACTGTGCTAGAAAGAAATTCAAGCTATTTTATAGTGGTTAGAGTCAATAGTGCATGCAGCCAGCTAAAGTCATAATGATTTTTTTCCACTTGGACAAAATGATGTTTTCTTGGTTATTTTTTGAGATGAAAAGAATGCCCATTAGTTTTATTTGGAGTACGGTACAGAATTTTTTCACGTATACTGTATTTATGATGATTATTTGGTCTAGTTGTGCTAGGCCCAAGGATGTATGGGAAGTCAAAGGCTTCCTGAATTATTTGGGAAGACCTGATCATAAATCTAAACCTTTCCTGTGGCTTTCCTAAGTATCAACAAGCTCAAGCTAAAGGCCTTAAGGGAGAAAAAAATACAAAATTCAGATAAGTTTTTAGAAGGAGAAAAATCATTTGAGCCTTAGTTTTTCTTCATGTGCTCTGCTTTGGCTTCATTGACCTAAAATGAAGTCATAGCAGTGAAGTTCTCTTCTCTTCCAGTGAGCAGATACCACAGAAATCGGCGAAGACCTAGATAAGATTTTGAACCCACTTGCGTGTGCTAAACATGAATTAACATCCCCATTCTTCTATGCTAATCGGTTCTGATTCCTTTCAGTTCTTTATGGCTGCTCTGACATCAAGGTAAGCGCTTTGAACAGCTGGCCCTCCACTGCGAAGGAGCAAGCACATGTGCTGACAGGATCTCAGAAAGGTGCCGATGGGACCGGTTGCTCCCCCAGGGCACTGCCAGCCAGCGCAGCATTCCTGCCTCCCATCTTCGTAATCTGTTGTGGATTTTGTTCTTCCTGTTTATCTGAAAGCCACAAAGGTGCCTGTGTTTCAGGCTGGTACTTGTAATTGCTAGGTACTCAAACTAGTCATCTGGAATAAAGAGGCATGAGAGAACTCTGGGTCATCTACTAGGGGAACCCAAGAAACCAGATCAAAAATTGAGATGCAGAAGAGATGTAAACTATCCTGTGCGCTGCTCTKTACAGCTGTAGAGAGGCCATTTCCAGTATGAACTTCTGGTAGTGCATTTTGGCAGATGGTCCAAATGTCTGTATTCAGACACTGTTAAGGTACTAGATTTTAATTAAAACAACGATAGGCATATCAAAATTCCTGGTGGTATTTTGTTACAATATGCCATTCAGATAAATATGGATGAATTGTCCTAACACAGATTTTTGACATGCTCCTTTAGATTGTTCACTGGCTGTAAAATGCTCTGGTTTATTAAGACTGTATCTCAAAATTTGTTATTTTTTATTTTCTCTCCATTATGTTGATATAAGAAATGATAGCCTTTCCTTGCAAATCTTGATTTTTATCTCTTGAGACCGCCATAGCTACAATAATGCTATCTAGCATGTTCATTTATTTATGTTTATCTGCATTCCTGCCACACAGAAGAAGGCAGGTGAGGTGTGGAAGACCCTGCATCAGTCATGTTTTTGGCTCTAGATTGTCAGCTGGGCTGTGGTGTGGACTGTATGGTAGGGCRCTATGCCCAGGGCAGTGATCCACYGTAATCAATTAAGATATTTTTCTTTTAGGATAAAGACTGAAGTGGTTTAGCTSGGTTGGTTAGAGTGTGGTGCTGCTGATGYCAAGGTTGTGGGTTCARTCCCTGTACGGGCTATGCTAAGGGTTGGGCTAGATGATCTCCAGAGGTCCCTTCCTACCTTACCATTCTATGATTTCTAAAGTAGTGTCCCTTTCCCCCCTCCCCCCCCAAATTATGTTTATTTTACTCCTGAGTAAACATGTCAATAATTAGTTGCTGTTYGTAAACATTGTAGGAGCAGATATAGTAATCCTTACAGTTTTGCCTGAGTGCTTTGAATTGCAGGCAGATGAAAACTCGTTGATTTTTTTTTTCTTGGTTACTCTGTCTAGAGTGAGAAATTATATAGAAAGAAGATGTTGTAGCAAAGGTGAGCATAGAGGAACTGTTRTGAGCCAAAGTACATCGTGAGGCACACTCCTGTTATCTGGAAGTCTGACTTCCTGTCTCAGTTTCCTTGTGGGTCTTAATGAAYGGCCGAAGAAATGGAACGCTTTCCTGCTTGGCCAAAAACTCTGCTAAATTACTCCTTTGGCTGCGTGCCCTGCTGTTCTTGGGAACAAATCCTGCAGCTCCCCCCTGAGTCTGGAGGGTACTTGTTACAGGTCCTAGGGGCCAGTGGAGCAGGCGTTAGAAAGCTCTGTAGTAGGGAGACAGGCCCAGTCCTTCGCACCAYGAGACTCAAAAGTTGTAATGCAGCCTTTTGTGCATTTGAGCGAGAGGAGAGGTAGGCACGCTGACATTTGTAAATGCAAACTTCCATGGGATTTAAGGAGTGTTAAAGAACTGGAGTATATTACAGTGCAGGATTTTCATGTAATTCATGTAAGTTCTTTTAATGCAATGAAAATAGTATAGTGTACCTTACTGAGTGTGCCAGAGCATATTTAAAATGAAGATTTTTTAAACAGTGTTTGTATATTTTTGCCAAATATAAAACAGCTGATCATACAGCATACAAAATGTCTTGAAGTATATATGATGCAAGTTTATAAAGTCAAAGCAGCTGTGTTGTTCATACTTTGCTTCTTGCAGAGGTCAAATTCAGGAAGGGTCAGATTCAGCTCTGTTACAATTCCATGCAATTTATGTTGTCTTCAGTGGAATTCTGTCCCTGATTTTACCCAAGGACTGGGTTTGGTTAACGAATGTTACATCATCAGCATAATGCATTTTTTCTTAAATAGTAAGAGAATGGTAGAAAATTTAGTAATACATTTTTGTAGCAAGGACTATATTGCTTCTGTGTCTTCTGATTCCTCACTTCTGCATGTATATTGCTTTGTAAGAGAGGTGCTTCTCAGTTCTTGTTGCCTTTTAAAAGAACTCCTGTAATTAAACATCTATGTTTTTTGTAGAAGAAAAATACAAGCTAACAAATTCTGCCATTGGGTGCACCAAGAAAAATTTGTGTTAACTATTTGTATTATTTTCATCCTGACTGCCAAAGCATAGATTTGGGTCAGTTATTGAATGTTTACCTTTCAGCCAAACTTGTAAAGATATTAAATGATTGGCCTATTATATTTTAACAGTACTGGACATGGCCATATTTAGCTCTTTGATTTCTGTATTCCATATTTGTATTCACATTTATTCTGATGATAYTGTATTATATCTGTGGTTAAACTTAGAGGCTTTTGCTCTCCTGTGTTCATGCGTTTTTTCAGAACAGTTGCTAATACTCTGAAATAAAGCCAGCACAGAGTATCTTTAGGTCAGTTTTCCTTATGTAATATAGAAATACATAGCTCTTCAGTAAGCACACAGTAGTGTAAGTCTGAAATGAATTAGTGCATCTGCATATATATTGGCCTGTGGATTGATATATTTTTTTTTACAAGTTATATCCCAAAAATCAAAAAAGCGCACCAAAAATAGTATCTAGTATGTCTGAGGAAAGCCTGTCAATGCAAAAATATTCCTAAGGAGAGCTGCTTGAGGAATACTGAAGTTTGGCCTGACTGGAGCTGTCAACTTTGTAAGAAATTTACAGAGTAGTAAGAAATTGGATAATTTTAAAATGATTGTTTTAGTCATTGCTTATATAAAATACATTGGGTTTTCATTTTTATGTGTATGAATAATAATGGCAATTTTTTTTGTTGTTGTTTCTAGATCATCAGCTTGGACTTAGGGTACTTAGTATACTAACATATTTGCATGTTTTGGTTGCATATCATTTATACTATGAACATACTCAGTTACAAAGAGAAACTTCATTCTCTTTCAATGAGTCCCATTAGGGTCAGTTAAAACTGGGGGTGCTGGGACATCTAGCTGTAGTATATGTACACACAGACAGTTTGATAGATAAACTATAACCTGAAGAAGTGCATGAACTTGAGTTTTCATTGTGAAGATCTGATGGAATTTGGTAATATAAATGAAGAATGGGAAATTGCTCTCACTATTCTAGATTAAAATCAGAAGTGTTTGCCAGCCATTTCCCTGGTTTACCAAACAGCCTAACATTAAAATAAGAGTAGTAAAATCTGCCTGGGGGATGCTTTCCTGTTGGAAGATGACTTGCTTTAAAAGCTTACTGCTGTATGTATTATGCATATTTTTCCTGGAAACAAAGTGTCTTCATTTTGTTCCAGTTACTGTACTTGCAAAAATGTTTGTGGTATAGAAGCTCATTTTATAACAAAACAAGTAATGCAGAAGTGATTTGCACTACRTAGCAGAGATGTTGATAAAAATTACAAGGACATTACATAAATTGCTTAGTCTCATATATTGCTTCCATGCCTGTTTCTTACAGAGAGAAAGCAACTCTCTGTACTTGATAGCTGTACCACTTGACATTTATTCTGTTGCTTACGGGCTGAGTTTTGTCCTCAGTTGAGTCAGTGGGAGTTGACTTAACATCCACTGGCAAATCTGTCTTGGAATGCTACTACGTTAAGAGTTTGGATGAGATCAAACTGACTGCAAGGGAAAAACGAGCTGTCAGCTGTATCTTATCCAAACCTAAAAGATGTCCATCTAGTAATTAAAAAAAAGTTAGAATTGAGCTAATGCATTGATGGACTATTTTGTGGGAGAATGAAAGCAAATTCTTAGGCCAAGTCCAATATACATCTGCCTTCAAAATGACAGTTTTATTTATGAGTAGGAAYGTGTCTGTGCCAAATTGCCTGCCCGAAGCTGTAATCACCAATCCAGATTTTGCAAGCACTTGATGTGTATTCATTTTTGTTTTGATTTGCCAAAGCACATTGCCTAACATTATGCACACATTGCAAAGGGCGGCCTCTTTAAGTATGTATGTAGTGTTGCACTTGTATGCCATTTCAAAGCAGAAGGAAAAAAAAAATACAAGTGCAGTATTGAGGTCAYTTTCAGCAAAAACCTGTGTGCTCACATGTTGAATATTCACTTTGGGCTGCCCAGTAACTATCCTAGCCAGGTGGGCATTCTGCTTCTGATACAAAAATTGTTTACAGTTGCTTTGTATCATGCAGTATAAAGCAACGAAACAACTAACTGTTTTTGTTACATCCATCATCTAGAGTCTTGCTCTCAGATTTGGCTGCACAGTTCCTAGCTTTCACCTGCAGCAAGCAGCGTGCTTGCGTCTCCTGTTGCCAGTGCCTAGTGCAAATACTTCTGCTTAGGGACTCCTATTCCCTGATRAGCAGCAGGTAAGATGGACTAAAAAGGAAGCACTCTGGAGCTGGGGCTTGTGGGGAACTCCGAATGTTTGGCACCTAGGGAAGCCARTTCCTGCTATTCAGCCTATCAATGCTTGGGCAAGGGAAGAGCAGCGATGACTGASCAACAAGTTGGGACCAGCTGATGGAGGGCAGAAGGGTTGGGGGGGGGCAGAAATGATGCCTTCGCTGTATTGTTGGTAACTCCTAGGCGTGCTATATTTTCTTATCGCCTAATTAAATTGTGTCCTGTGCATATCAGGGAAAAGTTTTGGTACAAACTCTGTATTCTAAAACAGAGTTACCGCCTGACTGATCACTTCTTCAGATAGTTTCAGGTTTAAGAGAGGGAGAGTTAGGTTTGCACTTTTAAAGATCAAATCTTGTTGTTTCCAACTAACCATATGTAG
>NW_028186757.1:2093768-2124590 GCF_003343005.1 Rhea americana | reverse complement strand
ACACACACACACACAGTTGTTCTATACTGAACTTTAATAGACTCCATTGCTCAAATACTCAGCAATGGGTTTTAACAACCCCGGGAGCTCTGTTCACCCTCTTGCAGGGGGAAATCTCCAGAACTCAGTCTTATTTTTATACTTAGTTAATGGAAATTTGGAGGGAACATTTTTTTGATAGGGTATGCTWGTTCCTGTATAGTCCCTGAAAGTTTTTATTGCCTGACCTAAAAACCCATCAGAGGTACCTTTCTCAAAAGTGTGTGTGATGGAGTCACTTTTGTGTATCAGTAGTCTGGAATAAGACATCAACTTTAATTTTGTGCAAAACCCAGGACTGTGGATGGAAACCCTAGCAATAAAAACATGAACCCTGACTTCAGAATAATGAGCTAAAGTTTCTTCAGAGTAGGCTGGACCTTTGCCTTGCATCAGCACTGCAAACGCTCCATAAAACAATAATGGGYAAACTAACTCATCTTATAATCCACACTGGGAAATAAGATTGCTRTGTAGCATCTCTCCTTTACAGGCAGTATTTTTTCAAATGGACTTCCTTTCCAGAACTTTTTAAAGTACATTTGTCTTTGGTTTTATTAGAGATGTTAGAAGGTTTGTATTAYGTTTTTCTTCTATTTTCATTTTTATATTGGCAGAAGAACTAAAGCAAAGTTTTCATCTCAGGTTGAAATGCAGTTTGATGTGATTGCTCAGCTTCTGATCTCACTACTGAGAATATCTTGTTTTAGGAGTTTATAAAAATATTTGGCTCTGTTTCACCTCAGTCACTCTTGGCAGTTCTTCATCTGCTCTTCTAGGGTTTCCATCTGCTCCTTCATTCTGCAGTTTTCTCTTTACGGCCCAGTTTAGTACCAACAATTTCAAGTAAGTGGAAAAACTGTCACTGATTTATTCAGAGGGTACTRGAGTGGATGCAGATACTCTTCGGCATCTTGGTCAGAATCTTCCAGTAGTTTATCTCATTGCTAAAATGAAGAATATGGCAATTCCCTGAGGYTCTGAATACTCCTTTGTTCTTCCTCATTCACAGGTGTCCAATGGTTTAACCTGGAACTATCTGCATTACTTCAAAATAAAGAAAACCCTGTAAAATTTCTTTAGCCCGTGTGAAATATTTAAATCTTTTATCTGATAAATTTTTCAAATTAAAGCCCTTTTAGTTACAGAATAAAGCTTGTGAAGTGCTTATGAATGTGTGTGGGATCAGAATGATTATAAACTCTTGTTAATTTTTCTGCGGTGATTTAATTCTTGTTCTCTAAATTGAGCACAGTTTTCTTGTAGTTTTCACAGTTCATATAGTAGTAGCTATTGGTGCTGAAAAGTCATCTGAGACCAACTGACTAATGCTGCTGACCAGCTCACTGTGTTGCATAGAAAAAAATAATGTATATGCTTCACCACATCTGCTTATCTATGTATTTCACCTTCAAACATGCTTTTAATTTCACTTTTTTAATCTTAGATTTTTTTAATGGAAAACAATCTCATCAAAATTTTCTTATTGTTCAGATGGCAAAATTGTAACTACAATTGTGTATCGAAAGGCATTATCTAATAGTGAGGACAATGTATTTGTTACTTACAGGAGATAGCTTATTTGACTAAATATAAAGCTTAATCTGAAGATTTAGAATGTAACAGAACAAGGAAGAACTTGATAGTGAACAGATGCATAATTAAATCACTTACTGTTTTTCTAATAAATTTTCACCTTAATGCTAGTAAAAACGTGTAATGGTCTAGTGTATGCCTGACATTAGAAAGGCTCACAGTTTGCAATTTTTTGCTGTAGAGAATRCTGACAGTTAAACATGTAAACATTTTTTATAGCATTAATAGAAGAAAAGGTACTGAACAAATAGTGATTTAAGGTGCTGAAATACAGTAATCTTTACCTGTGTTTTAGGTGTATAAAGTTTAATGAGAACATGCGAAACAGCTATTTATTTCACTATGTTTGCACTCTCCTGTTTGTTGTGACTTTGAGCAGAATCAAATACAGAAGATTTTTTAATTTTTGTCTGCTTTTCTCTTTCAAAGGTAACCGTGAATACCTAAGTGTTTTCCTTCAATCATTGAAACCATTGGAATGCAAGGTTCATCTGCCTCTACTGCAGGAAAAGAATAGGGACCCTAAAAATCTTTTCAAACTTAAAAAAAAAAAAAAAAAAAAAAAAAATTTTTAAAAAAAAAAAAAAAAAAAAAAAAAAAAAATCCTAAAATTCTAAAATGCCAAATCCTATACCCTAATACATATTTTGCTAATACAAATCAGCTGTTTTAAGAGCTCCAGGTGTAGCAGTATGATTATAGCAGGCAAAAATCAGGGGAGAGGAAGCATTGCACTGACTTACCACACACCCCCCCTCGCCCCAATCTGCTGAAGGCAGTTTTTGCCATTTCACAGCTAGTGTGAAATTTGAGCGCAGCTGGTAATTGCTCTCCCAGGTAACTGTGCCCAGCGTGCCTGGGGCAGCTGTTGAAAGAAAATTTTCATCTCTTGCCTCCCAGCAGACTGAGCAGGAGTGCAGGTGGGGGCACGGCAATGTCAGCCTAGCAGAGCGCATGGAGACCTGCTGGCTGCCGCTGCGAGCCAGCACGAGCTCCTTTCGCTCTCTGGCTGCTCAGTGCTCGGAGCATTGCAGATAGGTGCTCCCCAGCTCTGCTGCCTGTAGGTCCTGAAGGACCGCTCCCTGCCAGCGTCACCATCTGCAAGGGATGGAGGATGGTCTGCTCTTGGTGGCTGCTGGCCGTGTTACTGTGAGGAAGTAGGGAAGTCAACAGGCAGAGAGCTTTTCCAAGCTGTTAGTGAGCAAAAGTGAGTGAAATGAAAAGACCGTGTTTTGCTCCTTGTTCTTGAAGAAAATGTGGAAGTGACTTCTTGGAGTTTCTGGGGAAAAGAATTACTTCCCAGTAAGGAAGATGTTTCTGAGGGAGGCACTGATCTAAAAGCTGGCTGGCTTGTACTGCAACTTAGTGCAGTAACATTAGACAAATGGACTGGCAGAGCAGGAGCTCTGCTCAGAGGTCTATYTTACTTTACTTTTTTTTTCTTTGCTCCTTAAAAGCTTGGAGAAATTTTGCTGTTGGTTTCTGTGCAGTTTGAATTTGTCCTTTGACTCTTTTGATTCACTTATGAATCATTGTCCTAAATACTTTTGCTCTGACTCAGTAAAAGATTTATCATGGTCAGCGTCAGCATTTCTGATACCGGGTGACACTGGATTGCAGCCTAATTATATAGGCATATGTATATAATATTGCTTAAAAGGCATTGTTAGGCAGGTGGTGAAGCGTACCTGTGGAGTTGGGATTTTTGTGATTTTTATTTTGTTTTTAACTAACTTTGCAGTTGGACAGCAGCTATTTATAGCCTTGATTATCTGACTTGAGTCCAAGAAATTCAGTACAGCAGGTATAAGAATAACACTGAAAATGAAGATGCTTGCTTGGCTATGGCCTGAGGGCTCACAGGAAGACAGCCTTCCTGTGGCCCAGTTCTTGCAGTGAAGTACTTTGTAATTTTATCCAATTCATTCATTGTATCTTACTCTGAAATGAGGATAAAAAAATGGTTGTTTCTGAAGAACTTGAGGTCTTCAAATACAATGAATGCATCTTGCCCTCCAGCTGAAGTCATCTCTTGCAAGCTGTGCCTGTGGAAATTCTGTATTTGTATGCATATATGTTTGGCCTGGAAGATCAAGCAGTCATCTGCTGCTAATACTTGGTGCATGTGCTGATATGTTACTGACAAAAATGGAAATTCTGACATGCACAAACTTTCTTTTGGGGACTGTGTTAGTTCAGGAGCTGCTTTTGACTATTTGGCCCTACAAGCACAAAGAATTTTTATAGTTCTTATGGCAGCATTCCAGCAGTAGGTCTAGGTTAGAACCAAACTTCTATGAAAGAAGTCCCCTTACTGTATATTTCATTCTGAAAAATCTTCACTTCTATTGCTGGCCAAAAATATGGCACATACCCTCATGCTCGCTCCTCAGACACTCAGGTCACCAGGGCAGTGCAGACAATGAACAGTTAYGTTTGTGTTATGGATGGATGTGGTAGCTGAAAAAAATAAAGGAAAAACAGGTGCCTCAGTSTGAAAACAATATGTTTCTGTAAAATTACTGTTAGTAATAGCTTTTCAGTTAGTTTCATGAGATAGTGTTTGCAGATAAGTGCTGTGTTTTTCTGTTTTTGTTTTTCTCTTCAGAAAGATGTTTCATGCCAACTATAGAGTAGAGTTTGGCTTTCTTTCTCCCCCCTCCTCCTATTATTTTAGCTCTTCTGTAAGTATTTACCCAATATTCTTGAAACTTCTTTCTGACTTGCTCAAAGCTCACTTGTCCTCTTCCTAATTTGTCCGAACTCCCTTTTCACAGTCGTCCTCGGCACTGAACCCTGCTTGGGAATCAGCTTCACACAAACCTACCAGCAAAAAGCCTACATGCAGTCACTAAATATTGTCATAAAGGAAAACAACATGCCACATGTGTGAAATCAAGTGTGAAAACAAGAATATCAGTTACTGACTAGTCCCTTGGCCTCTTTAGGGCATGATGTGCTTATCTGTAAAGTGCCTTGCCCTTGTATGGCAACGGATCAGGTCAAATAAATAAATAATAGTCCAAACCCAGAGTTCTTTACTCTGGCAGTAAATTAAAGTAAATGAGAGTATGCTTATGTAAAAAGCTAAATGAGTATGTCAGACTAGTAATTAGATGATGGAAAATACTTACCAAAATATACTAGTACTGAGGAGCTATAGAAGGTCAAAGCCAAATCCTGGATCTAAGTGAATGCCCATGATCATGACTGACACCAGAGGCGGGTGTGGAGTTCAGAGAGCCAAAAATGAACTACAGTTTTTCCCTCTAGTAAAAGGACGTTATCTTCTGTATGTGCTTTGTAAGTGCAATCATATAAGAGATGATGAAACTTCTGCTGATTTTTTTTTTTTAACCTTTTGGCAGAAGCAGTTGATTGTCTTAACTGTAAAGGACAATCTGGAGATAGCAAGGAGAAGAATTCCTGCATGACAGGAAAATAATTAGTAGCATGATTTCTCTGAGCTATTTCAGTGACAGCACCTGCGTGGTTGAGTTGAGCTGATGTGGGGTAAGGAAGCAAAATAGAAAAGCTTGGGAAAGTTATGTCAAATCCTATGGGAATCTCTGTCCGTAGTAGTGAATGTGCCTAGAAGTAATCCTGGATACTGAAGTCAGCTGCTGTCGAATGGCTCATGTCTGTGCAAGTAAATTTTTTTGCTCTCAGACAGTTGTGGCTGCATCTGAACTGCTGACTGGATGCAGTCTATGGGTTATTTTAATTGCTGTCCATTCCCAGGAATGGTTTAGGGACAGTGCTCATTGGAATAGGCCAGTTTCATGCTAGGAGGCATTCAAACAGTGTGCTAGTACACATCCCATCCCTTGACTGTTCCAGGTCTTGTTGAATTCACATATCTGCATGTAGTTTACATATAGATATATTTAATTTATGTACCTATAATTTAATTGTAGATGTTGTCCAAGTGTCCAAGGTATCTTGGTTCATTTTCTGTTATTTGGATATCATCTGTTCTTCAGATGCAGATTAGTTTTAGAAAAAAGACAAATAAGGATTTCACTCTATTTTATTGATGAATACTTCAGAAGATGTTTTTTGGCCTTTTTTCCTCCAAGTTTTCAGTTTCTGTGTATGGTAACGCAAAGTACTAATGTATAGTAGGGGGAATGGTGTGTCACTTTGGAAAAATCTGTTACAAAGGGAAAGAGGCATGCAAGGCAGAAATACACTTTGTAATTGGTGTCATGTAGTACAGTTCAAAGAACTGGGATCTGTGCTCAATCTAAACTTTTGCAGATGTTCAAGTATAATTTATATTTATCCTTAGATTTAACCCAATGTCTCATTTTCTGGGTGAAGAAAGGAGGTTCCACCCTGCTGTTAGGGAATCCTKATGGTTGTTATTGATTATAATGCAAGGAAGGTGAGGTGAAATGAAAAAGAAATTCAAGGCAGTAGAAAAAACCATAAGAGAATATAGGGACAGAATAGACAGAGACAGAAGGTATGGGATATGAAGAAAGAAAAATCCAGACAGGAGGAGGCAGACATCTGTGGATCTGAAGGTGAAAATAAAAGCGAGGGAATAGAATAATAGGGGAGAAACTACAGATGAAAGAAGCAATCTCTCATATGTTACACCAATATAAAAATCTGAGAAAACAATAGAAAGGTTTAATAAGGAGTGGACAGAGCAGCCTAAAAGAAAATGCTCTGGGATTCAAAGGCAAAGAAACAGGAGACCTCCCCAGAGACAAATGTCATGGAAAGTAGGTGTACAGACTTCTTTAACTGACTTACGGGTTGTCTGGTGGTTGGCAAGGATAGTGTTAACCCTCTTGGGAGGAGAGGGAAAGCCACAGCTGCATGCCCTGGACACAAGGGGTGTCAGGCAGCTGTCAGTAAAGGAAGCAAGGTGAGGCCCAACTGCAGTGAGTTATGTTTTTCTCTCAAGGCGTTAGAAAGGAAGCGTGCATGCTATTGTGTGATAGGCTTTTATTATATGGAAAAAGGGAAATGCTACTGGAGAAAAGCTTGTTATGCAGATTGCTTGCACATTAGATTTGCTTTCATATATGGATACTCTTCTGATCATCCTGCTAGAYCTAGGGAAGTGAAATCCCTTTTTGATCACCAAGTGCAAGCTTTTGGCTGAGTAATGCCTTTATTTTTTCTATGCATGTGCATAGGTTTTGAAGGAAATATTAGTTTCTCCATCTTGCCAAGTCATAATTTTTTTTCCTCGTGGTAGTTAAAGGGGTTTCTTTTTCTTCTAATTCTACACGTGGCATAGTTAAAAATCTCTTCTTCCCTGTCATGCAAGCCTAACTGCCCTAACAGCTGTTAAAGGGCAAACTGGATAAGGAGGAGTAATCAGACAGCACCTTGTGTACCCAAACAGCAGTTCGTTTTGGGTGCGTGGTCTGCAAAGCGTTCTTCTCCCTTGAAGCATACACCTTTTTAAGAGACCGCAGTAACGCAAAGCCCTTGTGTACGCAAGAAAAGTATAGCGATTACATTAAGTAGGTTTAGAGATCAGTTTAGTTTAATCTAGGCATTGCCTTCTGTAGACATTCTTACTTTAGTTTAAGAGCACCTTGTGCTAATGTATTTAAATCAATATAAAGCATTCTTAAAGCAAAAAAGAAATTCAAGTAAACTTGATGTGTAAACAGGATTAGCCAAGTCGGCCTCTAAAACGACTGTCTCGGTAAATGCCATTGCAGATTCTTATATGAAGTTTCCTCTCCTTGTTTCCTGGGCTTGCTTGTAGCCCAGTAGAAACTTAGATTAAAACGGCATTGTTTTATCTTGCTAGTACAACTAAGATATATTTGAGATGGGAAGAAAATTTTCATCTCTTCCCCCCCCCACCACCTGTGGGTTGTGCCAAATGTGGAATCGGCCGGCGTGCTGTTACGCTGGAGAGCGCTGGGGAGGGTAAGGGGGGAGGAAACACCTTCAAAACCGCGGGTAAGGTAATAGCAAACTCTGCCGCTAAACCACTTCAGCCGGGAGATGAAAAAAGATGTCATCGCGTTTTATTTTTAGCCTTTTCAAATTGGCAGTGTATCACCTTGCCCTCATGTGAATCACAAAATCAACGTTGTGAAATCACGGTGAAATCTTAAGCAGGATTTTTTTCTGCTGGCGAGGATTTGGTGAAATGTGGATGAAAAAGCAGTTGCGGAGAACTATATTCAATAGTTCTGCCCCTTATATTGGTATTTAATTCAAAAGCAGCTCTTAATTGCAAAAATATAATTTATATATATATAATTAATACATATAAATTATATATATATAAATTATATATAATGAATAATTGCATTTYGCTCACATAATTTTCTGCATTTAGTTTTATAATACTTTTCAATTTTAGAACACAGGACCAATAAAGGCCATATTATACATTCACCATTATGTAAYGGTGTGTTCCTGTGTGTGCTTGAAAATGTTCAGGAGTTTTAGAGTCAGCACTACCTACCATTTAACACTTTTTTTTTTCCCCCTCTCTCAAAATAAGCCAAGGGAAAGGCTGACTGAATGCTGCCACTGAGGTGACCTGACTTGGTGGAATAGGCAATAGGCTAATGCAGATTGTAGTTCTACTGAAATTTAAATTGGTTTAGTATTAGATAGAATTAAAGCCTGCTTTATAAAGAGTGTTTCMCAAAATGGGGATATTATGAAGGCACGCTTGCTAAACACTGATCTGAGCTTCTGTCTAGGGATCTGATTTCTCTCAGCTGTGCCTCTGTTTGGAATAAGAGGAAACCTGAATAAAGTACAATGTGAAATGTTAACAAGTGTGAAAAGGTTATATCCAGCTAGAGAAAGATTGCAAAAAGTAGCTGAAGTATTTTTGTAAGTATGAAAACATCACACACTGTTATAAAAACTGTAAGAAGATGCTTTAGCTTAAATCTACKGTTTTGTAGGCATTAGAAATAAATACTCTTTAAATTACAGGGGCACTATCAATAAGCCACTTAATTTTTACTCTGAAAACTCTTGTTATTAACATTTGATCTAGTTTAACTGAGAAAATAGCAGTTCTTTTTATGTGATTCTTATTAATAGGGGACTGGCGAGATAAGATATTCTAAAAGTTCCTGTTCTTACATATTACTGAGTTCAAAAGCTTCTTTTAATGAAGTTCATTCTGTTTGGTAAACAGAAATAAGTTCTACAACTCAAACTTTTCTTCTTGCTCTGCAGTTGTAGTCACATCATCTGAGTAGTGAAGGTAGGCCTGAGAATGCTGTTAAATAGACGTGGTAGGTAGGTTCCAGTTCCTCTGAATTTCTGTGTTATCAACAGGTAGAGTCTTGTCTTGTGGGCGCTTAAGTCAATAAATACAACGTCTGTTGACTTCCTTTGTAAGTCCCATTGGATGCTCTTGTGAGTAAATATTTGTGGGATCAGAATTTATCTTAATACGTTAGTAGAATGTGCAGTGTTAGGTTCTGCAATGTGATTACACATTGCTTTCTGCATTATGCTTCTGAGATCAAGCTTGAAGTTATCTTTGTTTCAGAATCTGTGATTACTAGTGTGTATAATAAACCATTGGAGTTAGCTGAGATGTGAAATAAATTTTAATGTGGCCAAATTTAATTGTGGTGTGTAGGTATATAGAGATCATTATTTATGCACATTCTGAGGAAAAAAAGTACAGTGCATTTATGCAAGTTTTGCCCTTGGAATCCTGTTCCTTTAGTTGAGACTAGGCAGTCGTTTGTGGTATCAGGTGTTAGGAACTGTTAACGGCTCCCCAGGTTGGTAGGAGTTATTTATGCAGTATTTATACTGTATGTATGCAGTGATTGATTTATAAAATGTACATTACAATACCTAGAAAAAAGTAGACAAATTGACTATTGAAYGAACAGGAGGTTAACTATAAAGTTAAAATATGAAGAGCTATAATGCTCCTAAAATTGTGGGTATTCTTTTTTCAAATCCCACCATGTGTCAGTCTCAGAATAATTTGTCACTTTCTCTGGGTCTTCCTGTACTCTATGCTAATTATATATTCACTGAGGGATAAACGTGAAAGGGTTACTTGTGAACAGGCTAATGGATAACTTTTTTTTTCTCTCATGGATCCACATGATGGATTTTGGCACYGATAATCTGCACCCGTGATTTCTAGGAATATTTTTTATGTTTAAGAATTGCCTATCAGCTGTGCTATTGTTTTTATTTTTTGCAGGCCTAAGAGGAGAGATAATATTTCATTGGCAAGAAATAAATTTATTTTACCTTTTTGTGAATTTGGATGAACATATCTGTAAATTATGTTTTGTTTTTCTCTACATAAAATAGTATCTTAAATAGACTCTTAAATTCCAGCTGGCAGAGAAGTTGCCAGTTGCCTTTTGCAGAACAGATGATTTTTCACAGCAGTTACTTGATTCATTCCATAGCTGTCATTTTTTTTCAAAGAAAAGATTACAGCAAACATTCCTTAAAGTAAGGATTTTCCTCTTGACCCTTATCAACACTAAGTTTGAAATGATGGAAACTTGCAGAGTTTGTTGCCTGCTATGGAAGAGTTTCTGATTTCCAGTCCCTTTTGTTTATTACTTGTGATACTGTTTGGGTGAGAGCCCATCTTTTTCCCTGTGCTCCCTTCTGTTCTCCTTTAAAATGCATGATTAAATCCCAAAGACACGGCAAGCTTTCCTTGTGTTTGAAATTGCCATTCCTCTCTGATATGTGTATTATTTTTTCAGAGCGCTTTTCCCCCTTGCAGCTGCAGTCTCCATCCCAATGTGGGTGTTAATTGCTGGGCAGCAAGTGCTGCCGACGGCCTGTCTTGTACAGAGCCCCCCAGCCCTTGCTATGCATGCCTTCCTCCCAGTGACATTAATGGGACTTAATCACTCCTATCAAAGGGGAAATAACCAACTGAGAGTTTATGCCATCCYTTTGGATGTGTACATGATTGGCACATGATTTAGTAGCTTGTCCGCTGCATGCGTGCGTGTCCATTTGCACTGAAATTTAACTTAGGGAACATTTTGCTAATGTGGGGACGGAGGCGGGGAGGGGGGATGTTGATCTTTTTTGTTAAATTTTATGACCATATCTTGTGCTTCCTGAAATATAACTGGCATATAGATGTCTCTTTTTGTAAATTCTTGTTGTATTTTTTTTCTTTTTTTTCCTCCCCTCTAATGCCCATAGTGTTGAGGATGCTTTGTTGCTTTTAGGTGCTAGAAGTGATATGTAGCTTGCTTTATTTTTGTGTTACTGGTTCTTTAAACACTAGCTCTTTTGTCAGATATGTATTCGTCTGTTTGCCTTTCATCTTGACTGTTTCTTTTCAGGGATTTACAATATTGTTGAGTTAAGGATTCTCACAGATGGTAATGGATGAAAACTGTTAAGTAAGTTTATTTAAGAGTGCTGATTAAGTAAATGTCTCTAAGTCTGTTGCCCTAGGGCAGTGTTTTAAAGGGGGCTTTATTTTCCTCCTTGTAGTAGAAAATGTAGTTTTAATGAACTTGTATTTTATTTGTGAAGCCTTAGGTTTTTCCTACTTGATGTGCTTAAGGAAAAATGTCGTAGTACCCTCATTGTTCTTAATAAAATGGATTAATAAAGATGTAAGAGGATTAAACATTTTAGCTTCTGGCCTTTACACTTAATTTCAGAATACTCTTCTGGAGCCAAAAACCATCTTTATATGCTAGTTTTTCATGGTCTGCTTTGAAGTAGTGCAGTTCAGGAGATGGTTTTTATGTAAACTAAATTGTTCTCACCTACAAGTGTGTGYCATTTGAAAGTCTGTCTTTCATTAATGGAAGAGTGACTGATTTTTTCCTTGTATTTAGGCAAATTAGTAATTTAGCAAGTAGGTTAAGTTATTCTCTAAATTGAAGTCATTGCAGTTTTGCCAACTGATATCATGTATGTGATATCATAATTAAATTTGCATTTACATGAGATCTTGCTTTTTATCCAAAGGCCTTAAAACATTTCCTAAATGTTAATTAGGCTGCAGAATGTTTCTCTGAAACATTTGGATCTATTTGCCCATTTATTCAGAAATGCAAGCTAATACTCAGTACTGTTAAATGATACATTTAAGACCAGGAAGAAGTACTCYTGAATCTTAACCCCTGCTTTAAGTGTTGAGACATCACGAATTCCAAGCCCTTTTCCATAAACCTTGGCAACTCAAAAACATGTACAAGCCACCGTAATTTCATCTCCTCCTGGCTTCGCRAGGTGCGGGCAGCCAGGACGAAGGGTGAGGGTGGCATGGGGGTGCGGGGAGAGGCCGGGCGAGCTGCGGGGAGCTGTGCTGGTGGGACCTTGGCACTGCGAGCTTCTGCGCGGAGGTGGCCCCTGGAGTGAGGCACTTTTAAATCCCCACCGAGGTCGTGCCTGGGGAATGGCTAGCTGGAACGATCTGAAACATGCCTGGTGCCCAGATATGCTTGCTGGTCATCTTTTTCTTCAGCAGTGTAAGGCTAGAAGTCCACAGGAAAACTAMTTTTTAAAAAATACCTGTATACSTACAAGGGTAACTGATAGACCTCTRGATAGGGCCTTAAGATAAACTAGTCTAATTTACAGAGCTTTGTCTATGGCTTAATTTGTTCAAATGYTTTTATTCTATTTTCTGTAATTACATTTAGACAAAGTTTAGCATAGTTTTTGCTTTAGTTCCCATTTGGATTCTCAGTTTAAACTTTAACTGTATTTCTTTTGGATCAAAGAGTTTTTCAAGTTTGTAATTACTTAGGCTTTTATTCCTTATATAATAAGTCTAAGAATCTAGAAGGAAGAGTCTGTCTGGTATCCAATGCGTAACTTGGTKGCCAGAATTACTAATTAGGTAAAGTTATTTCAGAAGTTTTTGACAAARTTTTAAGATACAGTTTTGGTAAGCACCTTCAGGTATTCAGGCCATAACAGTAATTAAGACACACATTTATCATACAAACAAATAAAAAAACAGGCATATGAAGTTCATGATTTACCTCCTCACTTTTAGATCACCCTCATGTTATAATTTCAAATACTAGAAACATCTCTAAATAGAGGAAACAGAGGTGAATATTGTATCTTAAAAATGCAGAATTCTTTAACTTAATAGTAACTTAATGCAATGTTRTTATCTTAGTAACTTTGCTTTTGGACAYTTATTTTATTTTTTGCTTATTTGTYTATGTATATATTGTGTTTTCTGAGGTGTACCTAYGCCRCCTTTGATCTATGTACATGAGATCAGTTACATTGTTACTATATCTCGGGCCTTCACTTAGACCATAATTACGCTGAAACAAAGACAGCACAAGGTTGTGTATCYGTTTTCTATACTGCAGCTGCAAAATCCTAGAAAATGTACTGCAAGCAATCCAGGAA
This sequence comes from Rhea americana, assembly GCF_003343005.1. Classification (NCBI taxonomy): domain Eukaryota; kingdom Metazoa; phylum Chordata; class Aves; order Rheiformes; family Rheidae; genus Rhea; species Rhea americana. Next base: position 2,111,606 of record NW_028186757.1, on the reverse strand, counting down.
ATGTACTGAAGCATTAGCAACAMTTAAGATAACCATCATCTCCCTTGACTTTAGCCATCTAATTAGATTGAGCTCATCCTCTCTCCTCCTGCTGTAGTGACTTGAAAGAGAKAGCTGGTGTGATCAGTTGGTCACTAGACTTGCTGATTTTAAGTGCCTACGGTTGAACGGGGCGCGTGGCCTTGGCCGGAACTGCCTTTCTTAGTTCATTCTCCTGGGAAGGGTAGTAATAGAGGAAATGGAATGACTTTCTGATACGTAAGAAGTCTATTGCATGTGTCGAGTCCTTCCCCAATGGCTGAGGGATCTAATCCTTGAAACTATTGCAAAACTAGACAGGTACTTTGAAGTTGTCCACTTACTAGGAAGCAGGGAGCATGTACAAACAAAAGAGATCTTCCAATATAGCTGCTGAGGCATTCCTGGAGGTGTTTTTTTCCTTTACTGTCCTTTAGTAATTTGCCAGAGCTCTTCCTTTCTTGCTGCAGGTAATTCTGTTAGAAAACAAAAGGTAACGATTTATTCCACAATAATTGTCCTTCATATTATGAATTTCTTCCAGGACTTTGCACTACCTTTATCCTTTTAACAAAAGTAAACGTTCAGTGGCAAGTCCTAAACTCTGCAATTATTCTTTTTTCCAAAGAAAGGCTGGCTTAAAAACAACAACTCTTTCTCATAAAAGTAGTCAACACTTCATGCCAAAGATGAGCAAAATCAAGACCTTCTAAAAGGTGGTGCTACCTGCTTATCCTCAGAAACAGATGGGAAGGAAAGAGCTCTCTGAAGCAGTCAGTAATTCTCTAGTTTGTGAAGTGTTTGGTTAGGTGGCTGATGTGAGGAATAATGATGCACCCTCTTCCCTTTTAGCACATATCTTCAAATGTGTGTGTGAAAACTTCAGATAACTTTTTCTATCAACTTTGCTTTTCTATAGTGTCAGTATGTACCTCTTGGAAGATAGTTTTTAACCCTCACTTAATGATGTTACATGTAACGGTTTTGTATAACTCCAGTTTGGTAGACTTTTTTCTTTTTAATTCAAGAAAGATGTTTATTTTGATAATTTATCAAATATCTGAATAATTATGTTTCTTGAACCACTGAAGAAACTTAATGTTCGTTTTCAGAGTTCCAGAATAGGGAATGGATGGAAGCACAAAACTGAAGCATATAACTAAAATCATATGAAAAACGAAAGTGAGGATATACTGGGAGTTGAGGGAGGGCAATATGCCAGTTGCAATCCTAATCTGGCTTTCTCTTTCCTTGGGCATTTATAACTGCATACTACATATCTATCTGTCCATCCATCCACCATTTATTTGGCATGAAAGAACCACTTTGGGTGGCAAAGACAAATTTGTAAACCCTGCGTGAATCTACAAACATTGTGTAAATCTCCAACACTTATATTTAACATTTAGAGGAGAGCTAGCCAAAGGGGAGAGGGAGAGTTATATTTATGGTGTGATCTGTGGTTTAAGGAAATGGCAAATGCATGTGAATTTATACCTGCTTAGTTTTTACTACTACCATGTACATATAATAGGATAAGAACTAATGAACTCCACCCATTTTCCTCAGCAGTTTTGTACAAAATTTCTCACTGGTTAAAATATAGATTCCAGCATTCTTCCAGACATACAAAATATATGGACACAAAACCAATTTTTGGTTACTACAGTTTTGGTTTTGGACATAGGAGATGATGCACAGTGTGAGGTACCTTCCTGGGCAATTCTAGGATGTTGCAGTCACTTTGAAGGCTCTGATGAATGTATCAATAAAACTGCCATTTATTTATTGTGTTACTTTGCATTTGCTGGACAGTGGACTGAACTTCACAGATGTGCTTCACCTAGGTTTTCTCAAAGTTGAATGTCTGCTATAAGCAATATGCAGCAGGTTCTATATAGGATTTCAGCTGCTGTTTTTGGATCAAAATTGGGCTTTGCTACTGAAAATGAGTGGCCCTCACACTGCCAAGTGCCCTCRTTGGTTGCATCATTTGTCTATCTCCTGCTGTGTCCCTTATTGCATATTTAAAGAATGAATGTTAGTCCTGTGTGCAAGTTGCTACCTATAATTTTATAATTGGAGCTGATTACTACACCTGTATTTAGATCATTTATTGTGTTCAAGTATTTTATGATATATATGACTTCTGGGGGAGGGTAGGATAGAGAGGAACTATTGCATCTTTGAAATCTGGAAGAGAAAAGGCCCTAGGGTTGGAAAAACACCTTTTTTTAATCCCATGTAATTTTTTTCAGATTTAATTTAATTAAAGGAGCTCAGATTCACCATTTCCATTTGCTTGCTTATTTTTCTTAGGAAAACTGTTTCAGCCTGCCAAAATTATAGCTGAACATGGACAATGCAGGGAGCGGGTCCCTTGCTGCCACCAAAGCAGCAGATCGCATTATGCTGGGAGCTGACAGAGCAGCTGGAGCAATGCTAGTTGAAGGGAAGTGAGTTAGCTAAGTCCTACCTCCTGTCCTTAACCGCATCCCCACAGCCTCCCAAAATACCGCTTGGGAGAAAAAGTTCTCACAATTCCTGGGAAACTTGGAGAGGCAGACAGCCTGGCCAAACTTACTCCATAAAACCATGGTCTCAGCAACTCTTCCCCCTCCTTTGGGGGCACAAATATGTGGCACGAATCCCACCTCCAGGGTGGGAGAAGAGAGAGATAAATTGGACCAGGGCTTGCTCCTCTGACCACGGTTGGAGTTAGCACTTAGTTCCAGAGACTGTTTCCCTCTCTGGGATAAAAGCTTTCTTCTGCTGCCAGTTAATGTCCTGCCTCTCATCTGACTGAAGTCTGTGCCACAGTTTCTGACTGCAAACCCTAATGATGATGTACACTGCATAGGGTCCATACTGCTGTTCATACTAGAAATTAACTTTTCACTTTTTTAAAAAGAGAAAGCTAGGAAACTACTTAGAAAAATTATTTTAGAATAACTTTTATCTAGTTTGTAATACTAAGTAGTGAAGGTATATCATGCCACAATGGTTAATGATGTAGCCATATGGTTCTCCTCTCTTGAAAATTACTTCGCCTTTCAAAATACATCTGCAACAGGAAAGAATTAAAGGGAATGTATATGTTATTTCTGAGTTTAATAAGTAATGTAGGAAAGTACATAAATATATATTTTATATAGTCATAATATATCAAAATACAGTGCACCAAATCAGGAATGCAGCACAGTGTTTTATTCTGTAGAAACACTTTTTGATGTTTTAAACTGAGTACAACATCATGAGAGAAATTCAAGAGGAGAGTCTATGTTGAGGTATAGGCTTCAGCTCTACCAATGGGTTGGTTTAAAATTTACACTGAAAAATAAAGTTTGTGTAAATGCTAAAAGGAAAACTAAACATTGTCATGAGTGTTGCTGTAATTGCAAAACAACCTTATTGTTCTATTTCTTGAATTCATTAGTTCAGTTTTATTGGCAGACCTCAGTTGCAAAACTATATAAATTTTACTAGGGGATAGTCTTACATTTTATAGAGATGAGACATCTAACAATGGATAGATATTTCATTTTTACAGAAAATTCTTAATGAATTGTACTATCTTTTTTCTTTCCAGAAGGAGTAGTTTTAAAATTCAATTTTGTCTAAAGTTCATCTTGGTATACACATATTCAAAGAGACTTTTCTTCCAAACAAAATACCATGAAATCTTAGTAGTGCCAGGGATTCCTGTCTATTTTATTGTGAGGAAAGGCATGATGCAACTATTTGGCTGTTTGCTTATTTGATATCATCTTTTGTAATAAAGAGCAGAATGCACATTGCCAACCTTTTGTTATCTAGTTTCCCAGCTACAGTACAGTGTTGGGTTCTGCCAAACTCTCTTACATTTTGCAAGTGTTCACTGTTGACTTGGTTATCTCTTCCTGGTAGTCTGCACCCTGCCACTTGGCTGTAAATGTCACACACTCTTCATTCATGCTTCCTACTAATTTTTATTGAAGAAATACAGAATTGCAGAAATTTTTAAGTGTGGATAGGAAAATTGAATTAATTTGTTATACACATGAGTACCACTGAATAAACTTTCCTAGGGAAAAAAATACAAAAAAGTTGTGTGTGTTTATGGTTCAATGTGATCTGGAGAGTGGAAAAGAGGGAAAAGATGTATAAGAAGTATCAGATTATGAAAGATTTTAAAATGATTCTAATATTTAAAGCATATTTCAGTGTGGACTAAATTCTTTCCAGTTGTATTTGTGTAATATGTACTTAAGTTTATCTTTCATATTTTACCTGTAGATACATGATCTGAGCCTTTCTACTTTAATAAGCAAGAGAGGACAGAAATAGTAGAAGTGGAATAGAAGTCAATACATGATATGCCAAAATTCTTACTACTTAACTGATTGTAGAATATTTCTTTAAGTATCTCATAGCAAGGGTAATCTAATGACAGATTAAAACTATAGTTTGCAATGCACCATTAAACCATGTCCTTGATATTTCAGAATGTTTTACTATACATCTCAGAGTGCAGCTTTTACCAAAACATTTTATTACAAGCAAGATCTTGTTATACAGCGTTACAGAAGATGGCATGTAAATTTGAAAAAAATTTTGAAAAAAGCATCACTTAAACTATTAGGCAATTTAAGAATAAATTTCAAGCACTCAGAAGAAAAAAAATCAGTTTCTCAAAACCGCCTTTACATTATTCTAAGGAATGTCAAAGTCATTACATTCAGTAGTGTTGGAGTGATGTGCTGTTGATTTTATGGAAATAAGGAGGGCTAGATGCAAGTGTTGGAAAAGATGGTCAGTGTGCACTAGATGATAATTACTGGTAATTAATGATTAATCATGAACCTTGAATGGCTACTTATCACTAAATTTGTTATGTTTAAAGCCTGATCAACACTTTTTCTTGTCTTGTTTGATGGCAGGATTTCTGTTTAGGATTTCCTTTCCTTTTTTTCTTCCTCTCAAACCCAACCTGTCTTATCTTCCTAACGAAGCAGACACAAGTCCTTCCCCTTTTCCTGCATAGTGCGGACATGGGCTTTTTGCTCTGTTGCAGTATTTCTCTGTTGATGAGAGGTTGCTTCTGGGAGTTGCATTTTTGGTAAATACTTTCTTCAGCGGTGCATTATTAATGCCATTTGTGCAATGCCATATGTTAACTTTCATCTCAYTGATTATCATAATACAGAATTACTTGAAAAGTTTAGTGCTGCCCCAGTGAAAAATACCAAAGATGCCATTTGTCAAAGCTGCTGCTTCTTCACTGATGAATGACTCTGGCAGAAAAACAGGTTGAGGGGAGGAACCCAAGTGAGCAGATCAGAGCTGTTTGTTTATCTGCTGATCAAGTATATCCAAGAGATTTTTGCTTTTCAGGTAACTTTGCAAATCATATTTTGCTATGGGTACATTTTGGGGGTGATTACCATAAACCAAAACATCACATGATTGCTGTGAATCTTTACCATTGTTTCCTTTGCCATTCAGAAAAATAATACGTATTTATGTCAATACATTGGAATAATCTAAAATCAGGTGTTAAGAATTTGTCCCCTGCCTTTTGGATTCAGTATTTATAGCTTTCAGCACTTTCTGCAGTGTAGCCATTTATAGTACATGGCTTTTGGGGRTATTTCAAAGGTCTAAAGTAGGAAGCAGTGGCAACTGTCTTGATAAAGTGTAAAACTCCTTCTGGCTGGTACCAAACCTGGTCTGAAGTGTCATCTTGTGATGACAGATTTTGTCAGCTGTAGTGCGCTTGCTGACTCTGTAGCAGATTGCCACAGAAACCTTGAGAAGCTTTCATATGAAGCTCGATTCTTCCGCTAAACATCAGGCATCAAGGACAGTCAATGAAAGCCAGTTTTGTGAAGCATAGACTGTCTGCTTGATGTGTTTGTRCTGGCCTCGCACTTAATGGTGAGGTTGAAAATATTCTGTCAGCTTCTGTGCAGATTGAATCACCCTATGAAGCGGTCTGGCGTGATTGCTGTGATTATTTTTCTACACTTGTTAAGCATTGTGGGATATTTTACAACTTTTTGCTTAAATCCCCTGGGCAGTAAAGTTTTCCTAAAAGTACTGGAAAGTGTATATTTGAGTGTAATACAAAGCAGACCTCTTCATTTGATCAAATCTGTCATCTGAAAGAAAGTATTGTTTTCAGTAATGAAAAAGAGCTGTGTAGAGCAATTTAGGTAGAACAATCTGTTCTTCCAGTTTGCCCTTGCCAGCTATGTATTTCACCTCCAGCTTTCTTGAAATTGCGATAAAACATTGCTCTTCCACAACATGCTAAAGGTGATGTTTTCTTTAAGAAACTCCTTAACTTTGGCAGGCTGCTCTTTCTGATAAATATATCTTTCTGATATGTTTTTGATTGGAGTTAAATAGACCTTAAATGGAGAATTTTTAATTGGTAATTCCTTTTTGGTGATTGTCACATTAGCCAATTCTTTCTTCTACCTGCTCTACCAAAATTTTGTCCATTCTCTCCCATAGTGCAGTCTTGTCTACTAAGATGGTGCAGAGACTATTGGCAAAGCTTTGTTCCTGCTGTGTAGAACAGTCTCAATCGTGGTGAAATTTAGAAACCACATAGTAATATAGATTTTAAAACTAATCAAAGCTATCTCAGTAAATGTGCCTTTTGGATAAGAGTCACTTTGCAAAGACCTTCCCTTTAAAAAAAGATTCTAAAGACAAAGGATAATGAGAACAACTTAGATTATGGCATTTTGCAAATACCTTGCTAGTTCCATTATTTACTTATTTGCTTTAAAATTTTAAAGTCTTTTAAAATTAGAGTCTTTAAAACTACAGTCTGTGAATTTTGTACATCCATCAAGGTCATCAAGTTGTGCTGAAATAGGCTCTACCTTCTGGAAGGACCCGCTTTCTTAAGTTAAAAKAATCAAATTTAAAGTGATTTTTGGCATCTGCTTTGAAATAATGCTGAACTGTCTCTAGTTTCAATTTTCCTATTGAAAATTTTTTCTTTTGGATTTCCCCAGTCTTATCTGCTGGACTAAGAAACCTCAGGTGGTCAATTACTCTTTCTCATGTYGCTATTTTATCAATGGTCAAATTATTTAACATTGTTTGTTATGTACATTGAGCTCCTCTTACTGTAATCATGAAATCATTTGTATAAATCTTTTCTGAATCTCTTCCAGTTTTTCAAAATTCTGTTAAGAGAGTTTTTTTTTAAAAAAAAAGAAAAAGCTGAACTAATTGTTTTGCCAGTGGTTTGTTAAGCTTGTTTACACAATTCCTCCATTAAAATAGCTTAGGCTTTTGGGGCAGATTGCCCTGAAAATCATGTTTCAGTTATTCACCGTGCTGCCAACCAAGTGTCCTGTCGGTAAGTGGGTCCGTACTGGTTTCATTGCATATATCTAGATGTGCACACGATGCTTTTCCGCGGCTCACTTCCACTTTCTTTTCCGTGCCTTCCCAGATGGGTAGGAAAGCCAACAGGCCTTATCTGATCCAGGTAGCTAAAGATAAGGCGGTCGCAGTTACGTGCAATCTGATGAGCCAGCCAGGCGCTGCCCCTCAGCTGCTGGCGAACCAAACGCCGTGCACTGCTGCTTGGTTTTGAGGCCGCGTATTGTGTAGGCCCAAAGTCCCTTTGGGGACTGCTCTCTCGTAAKGAGACCTGTGTGTGGTGTTATGTGCACATGCACGTGTGCAGCCCCCTGCGTTCAGTGTTAAATGCTTGGGCTKGCTGTGGTTCTAGTTTAGCCAAAAGTCCAGGTCACTCTGCATTTGTGACCTGTCATCCTCATTGCATGTCTCTCGAGCAGTCCTAGCTAACTTACTCATCTTTCCCAAGGGGTGCTATATATTCCACTAGTTGAAAAACTTGTATACCTTTAAGATTTAATTTCAGCAAGAAACATGACACAGTTGAATGACAATTCTTCATACTTAATTATGCCTTCATTTGTAAAGGCTGTTTTAATCCATATAATATGCCTGATTTTGTCTAATGCTAGTAATATGGAGATAGTGATTTAATTGTGCATGGAAGAAGTCTTCCATTTCTGACATGGAAGTGTGTCATAGCTACCACGTTAAAGACAAAGTCAGTTTATCATAATCTTAGTTTAAGCTAGAGATTTAGATGCCTTAATCATTTTTATCTCAGAGTGTAAAGTTGTCTGATCAGTTATCTCCTGCTGTCACTATGTCTTTCTGAAAGAATCCACTTATCTTCATTACTTTGGTTGTAACTTTAAGCTATAGCTATCTGTATCTTGCTGTGCAGTAGGACCTTACTTGCTTTGATTTAACATTATTTGCTAGCATGAAGCACGTTATCAGTTAAATGCTCTTACAGAATTTTATTGCACTGCAGGAATTACAGTAAAACTGTCGGAAAATTCTGGTGTACAACTTGATATACTTTAAACTCTTCTAATAGGAACAGCCTCTATATTTATGTTTGTGGTGTTGGTATATGAAAATTGAATGGTAGTGCTAACTTTCTTGGGGATAAATAAAAAAGGTCTAAAGCCAAATAAGCATAGTCTTGAAGTTAAGGCTTGAAATTAAAAGCATGATAGAAAAAGCTTTCAATAGTAATAGTAGAGGGGAGTGGCTACCTATTTTTAAAATAGAACTTGATAAATTATGAGAAGTAGCATATGATAGTGTTGAATGTGCCAGCAAGGTTATAAATTCAGTAATTCAACCACTTCTCTGTTCCTATGTTGATCAAAACTACAGAGTGAAATCTTTTCATTGTATTTACTAAGTGCTGTGTTATATGAGCTTCTGGTTATTCTGTGAAAATTTTGGATGTATGATTGACTTGAATTAGGATATGATTAAGCAAAGAAGCAGGGAATGAACATGGAAAAAACAGGTATATTAGTTTACAGGCTACGTTATCATGTTTTATAATTTGTGCTTCACCGACTCAATGTTTATGTTATGGGAGTTGAATCAAAGGAAAACTCAATAAGATAAATTTTTTAAAAAATAGTGATTTTAATTTTAGTTCTATTTTTAAAACACAGAACAGGAAGATATCCATTTGTTTAATGGAAAACAATATAATCATTAGGAAAATTATTTTATGCTCTCACGATGAAATTAATAATATTGGATTGCATACCTGAAGAAAACATAAGAATGCGAATCTTCTATTTTCATGCTAGCACCTGAAGCTTCCCTGAGGCTACGGGCACTCATTGTAGCACACCACCATGTGCAAGTTCACTTGTGCTAGCTCTGCAAGGGGTGGCGTGTGAGATGCGGTGCAGTACAGCGCAGCTCTGTGCAGAGATGCAACTCGGGTCCTGGAAGTCACTGAGTATGGGCTAGTTAGCAAAGAGTAGTGTTAACTACTAGTGATAAGTACAGTGTGGAATGAGGATCCCCAGCTGCATTTTGCTTTTCAGGATCTTTGGTAGCACTGAAAACAGCTTTGCAGAGTTAGTTGGGTGCATTATTTCCCTAAAATGTTTGTCTCATACTATCAAGATAATTTAAAATCAAATCCAATAAATAACTTTCGAGACATTAGAGGTTACCACAAATAGATAGCATCAGTCCAGGCACTCAAACACAGCATGGGTGTTGGAAGTATGTCTTCTAGTGACTCTGGGACTTTTTTGGTGTTTTCTTCCAAGTGGAGTTGTTGCAGGTGGTGTAATACTATTGTCTACTCTGCAGGTTTTTGTTTAAAATTCTTACAAAATCCACATATACTTTTTCATATCTTTTCTAGATTTGTAGGAATATTGCAATCCTTCCCATGCTGTTATGGGCACTAAGGTTTTAGCCCATTTTCTGTAAATTTCATAAATATGAAGAACCTATTTGCCAAAGCTGAAAAACCAAAACAAACCCTAAAACAAAACACAACCCCCTTCTGCTAACACAAACCCCTTCTGCTAACTTCAGCTCTGATGCCTTAAAAAGCTCCAGAATCTGTTCCTGTTCTGCCAGATGTTCCTCCCATGTTTTATAAAAACAAATGATGTCATTTTAGTACATGAAGATGTCTTCTGTTCTCAAACTTTGGGTTAGGTCATTTACTGCTCTCTGAAGTCTCCCTTGTGCATTCATGAATTTGTAAGACATTCATCAAAATTAAAAGACTTTTTAGGATACCAAAAAGACAATTATCTGGTAGATTCAGACTCTAGAGCCTAGGTTTCTTCCTTTTCTCTGCCATGCAGAAAAATGAAGATAACCTATAAGGTTCTATAGTACAGGAATTTTCTGTTTTTCTTCCCCTTGGATGTTTTTAAATGAATCTTGTGGATTACACAAGTAGCCTGTATACTTCTACCTCTTCAGATATTTGTTAGGCATAAGAGATATCCATTCCACATTAGAAATTGAGCTTGTAGTTTCTAAAAGAGTCTATTGATATATTTGTACTGATCAGATTGAACTGCTGAATATCTTTAAAATGTGTTGTTTTTTTTTTTTTCTCTCTTCAGAGAATAGATAGAAATGTAGTTCTGGAGCAAGACAAGTGTATTAACTTATAAATCACAAATGCTAGTGATATTCCCACTCATAAAGGTGCTTGAATTCTTTACCCTAGACATACCTACATCTGTACTGTTAAAGTTATGATATAATGCGTCTTGTTTTGAGAGTTGTCAGCTTGGGGAATACCTTATAATTGAAAGCAGTTCACTTGTACAGTTGAGAATATTATAGCTCTCTAATACCTGAAGCAGTATTCATACAACCAATCCACAAGCTGAAATATTGTCATACAATCTTTCCTAAAATAACCTCAAATATTCCATAAAATCACAGTCTATGACTGGCTTTGCTGTGAACAGAAAATTCAAAATTTAGATGGGCATTCCTTTCAAAACCATTCCAGAATTATTCATCTGAAACCTTAGCRGGATCAGACTATTCTGTATTAAATGAGTATTCTTGTATCCCAGGACCAATGAGCGAGCTGGTCAAAATAGCAGTGCTTAACAGTATTGGAAAGGCAAATCCATTTTGTTCTTTACTGGGAATTTTATTTTCAATTATTATTGTTGTAGCTCAGAGGAAGACTTATAAGGAAGCATAGTGTCACAAATYTTGAAATGAGAAATGTTGACGTTTGTGATAAGAACTTGGAAACCAGGATTCATAAGACAAGAGGTAATATATAGAAGAGTGTATGTTTTGCATGGCTTTTTCCTCCCACAACTTGTAGAACCGAAGCCTATCAAATACTTACAGCAGCGTGCCTTTAGATGTGATTTCTAAYGTGATTTTTCATTTAACGTTTGGGCGTTGCGCTAGAGACAGTGTCTCATGAACACACTGCATAAACACTTATAAATGCTCTCCTCAAGGGGCACATGATATAGTAATGTGTTTCCTGAGTGCTAAATTTGTTGTACTTGGGCAAATGCTTTTCCTGCATTTTTTTTCCTTATTCCTTCCTATTTCAGAATAGTTTGTCATGATGGAATAAAACCATAATAAGGGAGTTAAGTAGCCTATTAAAGTTCTTGGTTCCCTCAGATTTTAGTAGACGAGGAATTTTGAAATACTGGACCCTAAATGCTATAGACTGGACCCTAAAATATCAGTSCTCTGAAAATACTTAATTTGGTATATTTGTTCTGAATGTTAGCTATATTAAATATTTGTATTTCTTTCTGAGCGTAGGGGAAGCTTTGTATTTTCGTATCTTGTGTAATTCCTATTCCTAGAGCAATACTAAGAGGTCATTTGAGGCCACCACTGTGGTGCTGTCATAAGGCACACCCCTCATGGCCAGCAGACCATACTAGCCCCGGGGAGGGCTGGCTAGAAACCCTGTGTTTGGCTCCCCTCCTTTGTTCCAGCTGCTGAACTGTAAAAATACTGAGACTAATTTAGGCAGTAATGTCTTTATTAATTAAAACACAAAGACATTAAAAGCCATTAAATACTTACTATCCATCTTCTCTGTATTCATGTAAACAGCAGCTGTAATTAAGAATATTACAATGGCAATAGGAGAAGTCGTGTCTGTGATCGTGAGTGGGAAGGCAAATGGCCCATGGTAACATATGGGCCACTACTGTAAAACAGTTTAGGCAATCTGGTGGCAAGCAGTACGTAACGGGCTACAGTAGCTTAATGAAGGCAGGAAAGGAAGAATAATAGACTAGGAGAAAAAAGAATCTATTTGGATTACCCCCCCCCTTTTTTTTTCTGTTTGACATTCATATTAAAATGCCTTATGAAACTAAGATCAGCATGAGATCAACTTTCTGGGAATGGGAAGCTTAACCAAGGTACAGCTATTTGCTTTCTTTTAATGTCTGTGAAATTCTCAAACTTTTACATAGGCATTACACATCACAAGACTGTAATAAAATCAGTAGGATCCATAGATGATTTTGGTCACTGAATTACTTTTTTTTTTTTTTCTTTTTGACTTTCTTTCAATGCATTAGTCTAAGTTTAATAATCAGTTGAGAACAAGTCACAGACTCATTAGGTCATTATGTAAAATCCTATTCTAAATATAGACAATTTAACCTAATCAATTCTGTGACAAGTTGGGGTGGCAAGAAAGGTTGAAGGGTTGCAAGTTTGGGAAAAAAGGCAGTCTTGCAGAGAAACTGTAAAACAGGAAAAATGTTAGTGAAAGTTTAAGCTTTTTTTTTTTTTTTTTTTTTAGTTCTTTTCATGTTACTTGACTACCAACAGTGCCAAAACGCAGGAAGTGAGTAAGTTTGGACTGTATGCAGTATGTATAATTCTTTTTAGAATGGGTGGAGTTTCCATTGGTTTACAGCAGAGCTCTCACAAGAGGTTACTACTCTATACTGTTTAGAGACAAGGATTTAAAAAGCTTTCAGCAGCTGTGCAGCGCTGGGTTTTTATATAGTGATTGTTAAGAGGATGCAAATGCTAAACTGAAACGCAGTGTGTATGTGTCTAAAGAAGGAAAATGTTAGATGATTTTATAAATTTATCTCAAGTACTATCATGATTAAAAAAACAATCTATGTAAGACTAGGATGTATGGAATATTAAGTTTAACTATTATAAATAATGTTAATATTAGGCATTGGATAATGTCAGTGGTCTTTCACTGTTTATTTACTGTTGCCTCACTAACTCTGAAGGTTTTTTCCAATTTGTTTTACTTGCCATGTCTAAAAAATATTCAGCAGCTGTGCAGAGTCTCCATGGGAAAAAACAAAACAAAAAAACCTACAAATGCTGAGAAAACATCAGCATTCAGGAACAAGCAAGCCAAACAATTTTGAGGAGTGGGACTAATCATTTCTGTTTTAAACCATAATGTGAATTGGATGATAGAGTAAAACAATCATGCWTCAATTTTGTAACTGTATGGACTATATTGTGCTCTAGTAACAAAAAACATGGTAGAAGACATCTGTTGAATATGTGGACAGGAGTATAGAATTACATTGGTCCAACACCCAGAACTCGCTGTATTAAGCACCGGATCAGTGCCAAAAAAAGCAACATTAAGAGCTGTTTAGTCCCTTTCTTCGTCCCTTCTGTAGAGCCAGGGTCATACAATGATGTGCTAAAAACTGAGATGGAGTGACTTAAGTGAGGTTCATGACAAAAATTACTGAAACAGGAAGCTGCAGCTGATAATGGAAATCACTTCTGAAGGCTAAAAATGGCTTTCGTTATATATAGTTTAATATTTCTGTATGTCTAAATTTAATACAGTGCAAATGGAGCAACATTTATTTCATGTGGTATGATGAGAACCCTGATCCTGAATGCCAGATAATCTCTCAGATATGCACTTTCCTTTCAGTACCATTTGGCTTTCTGTATAATTCTTTGGTTCCATTTAATGATTATACGGGGATTTTCTGTTTTAGAGGTACTACTTTAGCCTACTTCTTGGAAATTCTGTCTGTGAGAAAAKGAAATACATTTTTCATTTCCATGAGGCAGGAAAAGGTTCAGAAGCAAAGGACTTCCACATAGATCAGTGCCATTACACTATACATTACACTAGTGTGACATGTCTATTAATTCTAGTGCCAAGTTTTAAAGAAAGTGTTACTATATAAAATATGTGCCTTTTTATTGTCATAGCATAGCAAAATTACCAAGTGAGTTCTCTTAGTACTGAGTTTGTTATCCACTTGTGGATAACAGTAAGAAGCTGGTCCAGCTTAGCAATACTGGAAGGGCCATGATGGTTGTGAACTTGATGGCTCTTGTTTTACTAGAGGARCCATGACATACATTTCCTGAGCTGTAATGTGATTCTGTACTATATCATGCTTTCCTTTTGGAGACTAGTATTTCCAAAATAAGATCTTTTAGCTAAATAGTAATTTCCAATCTTTTGGGGGAAATTGCCTTCTCCTGGGTCATCTTCCAGATCTCCAAACAGCTACTGCTGCTTGCTCCTCAGTGCTGGTATTCCATATGCTTGCTCTGCTGGCTCCAGCAGTTCTAGTACTGAGACCAGACTCTCCAGTTCATGTAAACTCATGCTGTCCAGAACCATGCCAGGGGCAACACTCATATCTGACTAGCCCGAGTGTCTCTGGAAGTCAGTAAAACCCCAGGAAAACATGCTTGCAAAGGCTCAAGTCTGGAACTACTCATTTCAGACATCTTCTGGGGTAATTAATTCTTAATTTCATCTGACTTTGTGTTGTGGCGATTGCCATGAACTTGTTTGAATCTGGTCCTCAGACTAATACCAGTAGTTTTTATAGCTTAAAGCCTTCCCTTAATAACTTTTACCTCATTTACATATTTCTTCTTATTTATTTTGCTTGACCTCTAATATTCCAGGAGAGCTACTGTGTTTCATTTTTCATAAGAGTCTGTCTTTTTAAAATTTTCTTTCTGAAACTGGCATCTTATATTCTCCTAGGGCATGTAATTTCCAAAGAAAATGCTATATAAAAATCTCTTCCTTCACCTCCCATTTATCAGGAGCAATAATTTTGATTAACTTACTCTATTACCAGGAGGCTGGGTGTTATACAGGACTTGTTAGGAAAGCAGTTTTTCCATGTTCTCTGTAGTCTACTTAGTTGAATTTTCTGTATTACAGTATTTGTCCTTCATCCTCAAAATGGATTTTGTTCTTCTCTGAAATCCTTGCTATTTGTTAACACCTCCATTCCAGTGACAGGTTTGGAACATAGTGCTGGAACGTCTGCTTGGCTCTTGTTTTACTAGAGGAGGCATGACATACATTTCCTGAGCTGTAATGTGATTCTGTATTATATCATGCTTTCCTTTCCTGGACAAAATTAGTAGTTTTCATGTGGAAATCAAAGAGAATTCCCTTGTGTGCTTGATCACAGTTTGTACTATTTTTCCATATCATTAATCCTGGCATTGGAGAGACAACTGGATATGCTTTACTTTATAGAAAAGTTTTTGCCTGTCTTGCYCATTCATAAGATAATCCATAATAGAGCTTATTTGCCTTGCTGGTGGTGTCCTTTTGTTGATGTCTGCTTGGCTTCTTTGAGTAATAATCTAGCATATATTTGGTTAATTCTCAATCTGCCTCCCTTACCAAAGATAAAATGTTGATTATTGATGGCTGAAATGAAATACTCTGTAGTTGTTTGCTTTTTGCATGGTGGCTGTCTTTACAGTAGCCACATCCTTTCAGCTCCTTCACTTCATAACTCTCTTCCRTTGTTTCAGTTGTGATAGTTTGAGTTGTGCTTCATTTAAACTAATTTCCTTGCTTCGTTCTAGTTCTTTCATTTGAACCCACAGGCCTTCTCTTAAAGAGGTGGCAGCAAGCACGCACTGGATTCAAAYGTAGTCCTTGATGGTCTTTGTTCAAGAGCAGACATCTCACAGCTTCCACTTGATGTTGGTTTGTCTCCTTGCTAGCTGTTCCGTATCGCAGTTAAAATKGCTTGGTGGAAGTTTGCCTACTTGTGATTGGTAGGGTGCAGGGACTAAACTCCAAATGTCTTGGAAGTTTTTAGTTTGCAGCTGCCTGGCCTGTGAAGTGCCTCTTTTGAGGTCTTTGCTGAATTAGAGGGCTTTTTTGATTAACAAATCATTAAAGCCTGGCTATTCTTCCCAGGTTCAACAAAGATATGCTGGACTGAAGACCCCAAGAGTTTTAAAAGTGCCTGGAAACAAAAAATTTATTTCCAATGTCTATTAGTCTGATAACTGTGTTACAGCTACTTCTCTTCACATAGTGCTGTTACTTTCTTCCTTTTCTTGATTTATCTTCTGAAATCATTGTATTTCACAGAGGGTACCATCATAGAAATCGAGCCCTATTTGAATAGGGAATGCYACACACTTCCTTGCCCCCAAATGCAAACATGTGAGTAATGCTGTACAGGTAAATTTATAGTTTCTTTTTGCCTTTGATTAGGTGTGTAACATTTGAAAACTGTTAGGCAGAAGAAGAAAGTCATTCCTCTTTTAATAACCATGTTGAACTGACTGTGTTCAGCTTATAGGGCAAAGCACCATAATGTGCTGAAGATGCACATGCACTGTTGTTTCTTAAAGATTTTAATTTGAAAAGTAAGCCTTACTGAGCAGAAAGGTGTCGTTAATCATCTGGGGGAAAAAACATGGAAAGYATGGTTCTTCACTTATAAATTTTAGTTATTCTGTGAACTTTGAGAAACTCTGAAGCTATTTGCCCTAAATTTTAAGCCATATGAAGAGAAAAAAAGCTGCAGCTCATCAGCTGTGATGCATAAGTTTCTGTACATAGTAGATAGAGCTGATTAATACGGGTGCAGTGGCAAAGAACAAAATTATTTAATCCCTCAGCTTGCACCATGTGATATTAGTTGGCTTGGAATTCACTTGATTCGGTGCAACTATTTCCGTTTTGAGTATTCAGCACTCAAATGAAGAAGTCTGAGGCTTGCATCTTTGTGGGGGCCTTGCAGCAGCTGCTGTGTCTGTCTCAGCTCTGACAGCTGTTTCATGTAGGTGGCATACTCAAACTGAAAACCTTCTCTCTGTGATGGTGTGTTTCCCACCATTTCCCTTTCTTTATCTTACAGCTTAATTTTAAAGTTTTTGGCTTTTCCATCCTTTATTCCATTCTATTCTTAGTATCTAGTCTTGATTTAAAAAAAGATGATCTTGGGCTTTCTTTTTAGTTTTATTATGTGTATACTTACATTGTATATTTGAGAAAGTTTTCACTTCAAAAATGGTAATTTTGCCTCATGGAGCCTGCGCTTTCTACAGAAAGAAAGCTTATGCGTATAATTAACTCTGTGGCTCTTGACCCTAAGGCTTTTCACAGGATAATGGAGTTTCAAAGTAAAATAAAAATTAGTGTCATAACATCACAGTATGTGATGCTGTATAGGGCTAACTGGGGTAATTATGACTACTGTGATGTTATAGACTGTAATTTCCCCCCAATGTTTCGGTTCTAGTTTCCTTAATAAAGTCAGCTGTAGCAGGAAATGTCAGCATTTGCAGGGGGTGCCACGAGCAGCAAAAAAATGTGGCTTGTCATGTATTTTCCTGTGTTTAAAATCCTGGAAAACTAAAGCCTGTTACTACTAAATGAAAGATCAACAGGTGCTAGGACAGTGGCTTCTGCTTGGGGTGACAGAGTACTGTTAGCAGGAAGAGGAGGAAGTAGCTTCCTCACTGTTATCCTTATTTTGGCAGTATAAGGCATAGCAGACCCAGGAAATGATGGTGTTTTTTTTCTTACAATAAAAAAATACTAACCTGCTTTATATGAAAACAATTGAAAATCAGCTGTTCCCCCATATGTTCAACAATAGTTAAGTCTGTTGGTGTTACTTCTTTCAAAGTGATTGATACTGTTCCTGTTATGTTTGTTTCTCTCTCTTTTTTTTTTTTTTT
>NW_028186757.1:2044397-2093748 GCF_003343005.1 Rhea americana | reverse complement strand
AAAAAAAAAAGTTAATAAAAGGTTGGTTAAGTTATCTCTGTGGGTGTGTGTTTTGTCAGTATCTGTAGTGAGGCAGTGATCAGGGATGCAAAAGGTTCTTTCAGTAGCTTCTTTGCTAATACAGCGTGTAGGCACCTTTTAATGTTTGTTCAGTAATGTTCTCTGTGTTCAGTTTGGTGATAACACGGTACATGAGGAATAGGTTTTTACCAGTTACAGAATATGAATGTTGTTGATGTAGATCTTTCACCAAAAAAAATAGTTGTGGAAGTCAGGAAGTTTGTTGGGCTGAATAGCTGAACCAAGAACAGAATCTCTGAGCGAGGAGCTGTTGTGCTGCAGCACACCGTTTAAGTTTGGGAACGAAGCTTATCCTTTTACCTAACATTGAGGCTTCTGTCAAAATAGCTTTTGTTTTCTCGGAGATCTTGTTTTGTACTAATTTTAAAGCAATATGAAGGCTGCCTCTCAAAAAAGGAAACATTGAAAAAAAAATTCACTACTTTCAAACGAAGAACAAATGACAACGTGTAGTTAATAGGAATGGACGTATGTAAATCAACATCTGCTTTGGGTCGTGGAGGAGTGTATCTTGCAAATGCTACCTGTCCACGCTGATGGGAGGATGTCACAAATGATCTTGAGAGTAATTCTTGGTATTGGAGATCTTTTTTATCTTTCAAATCTYGGAACACACCTCAGTGTTGCATACCACTTAATCCATTTTTGCTATGATCTGATTCCTCTGAGCCTGGAAAGGATTTTTGAAATATGCTGGGCTGTAATATTGGAGGTTTTATGCCTACCATCTCTGTTCTGTCTCTGAAGCTTAGATAACTGAGGTTGGTTTTTTGGGAAGGGGGAAGAGAGACGACTTGTTCAGATTTTGAAACGTTTTAAAATGCTTTTAATATGTATTAGTAGCTATATATTTGTAGGACGAAGAAAGTGGGAATAGGATTGCAAGACACAACTAATTTTTGTAGAGACTGCGTAGTCTTGTTTCACAGATATTTATAAGAACTGTTCAAATGGATTTTACCATGAAAGACAGTTGAGAGGAAAATTATAGATGTGGTGTTGAATACTATAATTTTAAGAACTAAAATAGCTTTGACTCAACTTCAGATTTTCGTATGACTTTCCTGATATTCTTCCCTTAATATTATTGCAGGAAAACTCATTTTACTGAAAGCTAAGCCATGAAACCTTCATCAGCTGGTTTAAGATTTTCATGGTTACATCACCAAACAGACAAGTTAAAATATTTATAAATTGAATACACTTAAGAAATCTTGGTCCCATACTGACATTGTTACGGCTTCTCAAAATGTTCAATGGATTTTTTTTTCTGAAGTCCAGTGATATAAAATATTCTGGTGTTGAGGGACTATTTTATTGACCTCTTTTTCAATATGTTTAAAGTTAAATACTTTGATGCTTAGTTATAGGGCTGTGAATGTATCCAAAAGAGAAGTCTAAGTTTATGGAGAATCATTCCTGAACTTACAAATAGTAATAGCAAAATGTTCCAAGGAGGTTTTCTCTCCTAAGCCACTGCAAACTCGCTGTCTACTTCCTCATTTCTGTTCATGATCTTGTTTTGTGGCAAAGTTGACACGTTGTTATATTGAAAAAGTTTATGGTCTTACTCAGTGCATGGAGCTGTCAACATACATTTATTTTGCACAGTTTAATAGTTTCCAAAGGCTATTTCATCCTGCAGTGGTAAATTCTTGGTATCTGTGAATTGGTTTTGATGTAAGTTCAAGATTTAGTCTCATTTTGTTTCAGGAAAATACAGGAGCTATGGTTTTTCATAAAACTCTTTACCTATAGTTTTTAGTATTCTTTCATTCTTTGTCTCACTTTTGTTAATGTATATAAGTGAACCACTAGCAATATCATCCTCTAATTCTGAGTATTTTTAGTGATTTCCCGAGACTAGTATCTTACTGTTTTTCCAACTGAAGTAACTGTTTTGGGATACCACTGGTAAGATTTGTGGGCAGGCAAATAGGAACCTGGGGATACAAATAGATGATAGAGGGACAACTAATCCATCTTCCTAGGGAAAAGTATTTGGTTTTATAACATATATTTTACATGGTAGTTTTTTGGAACTTTTGGATGGTGAATTCACCTGCATCATGGAACAAAATTGATATAAAGGTTGCTCTTGTATGTCTTTTATGGTAAGTTGGACTATGGAAGCTGTCAGGGAGAGGTGTTGTGTCCCTTTTCAGGTGTGTGGTATGTGGACAACTTCAAGTGAATTGGAGTTCTCACTGAACAGTCAAGCATAGATTTGTACATGCTGCTTGCTGAAATTCATGAAGTTACTAATTTTGAGTTAAGAGGATTTTGATACATCTGTGAAAATAGGATGCAATTTTTTTATTTAATGACAAAGTTACTTTCTTGGCTGTCTCCTCCTCCCTCCCGCCCCACTAAAAAGTCAAAATAATTTTGGTATTTATGAACCACTTGAAAATTAATTTCAATTAATAAATTTCTGAAAATTCTGATTAGTAACAGTTTAATAGTTTATTATGTTATGGTTGAAGGTAACACAACAAACAATAATGGAAGCCATTCAGAATATGGCATGCCATCTTAAACTTGTTTATTTTGCACTCAGTGATTGCATGTAAGATCTTTTTCAGTTTATTTGCCCTATCTTGCTCTCATTTTAATAATTTCTAAGAAAAATCTRTTGCATTTGAAAGTCTGGAAAGACTAGACTGATCTGAACACAGTGGACACACAAACAAGTTATAATTAGCATATGCTGTATTCCTTGTAATGAGGTCTTACTGATTTAGTTCAAAATCTTCCTTTTGCTCTTCAGGGTTCCAGGGGACAGTTATGTAAGCCACAAAATGGATTGTATGGGATAAAATGACTCACCAAGAGAGACTATAGTGCAAATAGCTGTGTCCGTACAGGGAAGCACTCAGTGACTCAGCTGTAGAAGAGGCTGCTAATTGGAGCTGCTGCCCATAGAGGTTTAGAGAATATCTGCCCTGAAGCTCGGCCAACACGCTTTTTGGCATCTCTTGCTGTATGAATTACTGGTCAGATTTTGAAAAGCTCTGGGTGCCCTACCTCCTGTTGAAGGGAATGAAAGGAGCTTAAAGCTCTTCAGGTTTAAATTTTATCTTTCAGTTAACTCTAATATTTTTGTTGACAGTTTTTGGCAGCTTCTGTCGAGGGGGTGAAGGATAAATTTCCTGTGCTCTCCAGTCCCAGTTACATTCCAGAATTTGAGGTTGTGCTTTTAAAACGTCCTCTAAAATTTCCTTAACCCTATCGTTGGCATCTTTTCTGTATGACTAGGAGTAATCTCCCTGTCGTAATTCTGCATGTAGTCTCAGAACAAGGGACTACCTGTGGGGCTAGTCACAGTTCATTTGCTAGCTTGCCTAATTTCTTCCTAGTTTTAGAAAGACGACAAAACACGCTATCTAATGTTTGCTGGATCATAATGGTGTATTACAGTGTCACTCTTAGAGCTGTCCTTGGTAGCTAGACAGTAAATAGGCTATGCCAAGGTTAGAGTTAGTTTTCTTCTGTTAAACTGCTGTGGTTAAGGGGCAAATGCTAGCAATGTTTACTGAGTTACTTTTTATACCGTGTTACTAACATCAGTATTACTATCAGCAGTATATTTTTATTATAAAATGTCTCTGATTTGTTTTAAAAAATCATTTAATTGTAGAACAAATCATGGAAAGTTTATAATTTTTGCTAATGTAATTACAGTAAATATACTCATGCACATATTTTGTAAGATCCTGTGCTAATTGATATTTTAATCCCAGAAAGAGCCATCACAGCCCCATGAATTTTAATACTTGATTTCTTTTTTGTACTCATGACTTCTGATCATCTTATAGAAGGTTATGAAAAATTTCTTCTAACTCTGTATGCTGATTGATGCTCTGTGTGTGTATACTTAAAATAATTTTCATCTTTTTCTTTTTTTAGTTCATTTGTATACTTAACATTTTTTTCCTCTAGGCTGATGGATATTTGATGTAGTGGCTGGTCTTGTTAGAAGAGAATAGGTTAGCAAAGAGAGCTTTGCAGATGTCTTAATGATTTATGATAGAACGGTCTCTGTTATGGCAGGTAGAACACAGCTGTAGTTCCTTTACTTCATCTGAATTTCATAAATCATGTTATTTTTCATTAATAATCACATTATTAATGTGACAATAGTAAGGTGTGTTTCCCTGGATGGCAAAATTTTTCTAACGTATATTYTTTTCATGATTGTGAGCCTGTTGTTTGTGTGTAACAAACTTAGCTGATTCACAGAGCAGAGTTCTGTGTCTTAATTACGTAAGACCTTTTTGAAGGTGATATTTGGCTGAGGGCTTTGAGTTGTACAAGAGTAGAACTGTGCGTACTGCTGAAGAATATTTTCTGTATTAGTAGCTCCACATAAATCCATCTCTTCTGTTAAAGAAAAACAAACTTTACTGGATAATCTATTTGTAAGTGCGTGTAAAAATTGATGCGTATGTGATCACTGTCAGTTGAATTTTCTGTACRTGCATAATGTAATACCTATAAAATATACAAAAATAAAGATGCATGAAATCTAATATAACAGAATACATCTGTTTACCATATTTTGGACAAAAAGGTCTATTTTCTTTTTGGTTAAGAACCCGTTTGTATATATAAAAAAAAAATTTTTGAAATACTTTCCTTTGGAGTTAATGGTTGCCCAGATGTGGTAGTTTTCAACAAATCTTGCATTTTCAAATGAAAATRAAAAAGCTGCCTGAAAACATCAAGATTTTCTGATCACTGAGCTCCTAGGAAGAATAAAAGTATGTGAGAAATCAAGGTACATTAAAGTTTTGTTTGGATCATTTTGAAAGTTCTTCTACCCTTTTGTTTCAATTTTTATTTTGTGACGTGCTAAGTGAAGTGGTTATTAAATCCTTGTTCATTTTCTGGAACAAAGTTATCAAAGAAATCTCGGTGAAAAGTAAGGGAGGCTTAAATCTGAAGAGGTCAGTTCTGTCAGAAGTTGGGTAAAGGGAGCTCATAGAGTTCCTCCTAACGTGCTGTTAGCATACTTGATACCACCATGCCTTCCATACCCAAGCAGTACCTCTGCTTGCTTTCTGTAAGGTTAAGCTTGGCCTGCTACAAGATGCAGTGTACGCAGTAACTTCTTTAGATACTTTCCAACCATAAACATTTTAAGGCAGAAGATAGAAATACATTCTTCTCTAGAAGGACTTTTGGCACTTGCACAGGCATTCTAAAAAGTAAAGGTTAGTTGTAGTAATGATGGGAGAGATCTCTTATCTTTTGGATAAAGTTCAGGTGGYGTTCTGCTTCAGGAGAGTAGAATTTCTGTTCGAAGCAGATGCTGGAATGCAGATATTGTTGGTTTAATTTTTTTKAAAAAAGCGGTTATCAGAGTTGATGCCTTTGTCTCACCTGTTAGATTAGATTGAAATTAAGTACAGTCTAACTCTTGTTTATATTGCCCTAGTTACACTAAAATTCAGAAAATCACAGATTTACTTCAGTAAAAGTAAAATRGCAGTTACTAATTTGTTGCTAATGTTAAATGGCTTGTTTCTGTCAAGTCTTCTGCTTGTTGCTCTGCATTTACGTGACCTGCTAAGCAGAATTACATGATGTAAAAAAATACTGGCCTGGAGAAAGCTTCAAATTTTCTATTCTACTTTTAAACAATTTCATATTTTTCCTTTGTAAGTGTTAACTCCTATTTGGTTCATACATTATGGAACCTAGTTCCTATTGGTAGCATAGATTACTTACTTACCTTTACATCATACTTGCATCAGCATTTACTGTTATATTATGATAGTTACATGATTATTAAGCTTAGCCTTGTAGTAGGTTACTAACTAAAACAATTCTAGCTAGCAGTGTGGATGTTCAATGAGAATAACGTAGCTTTTTGCTTTACTTTCTATAACCCCTCAAATAAAGTTGTTTTTGCTTGCTTGAACAATAAGGTGGTACTTTTTCAATGCATCTGTGTCAGACAAATATGTAGCACTTGAATCTTCTCTATCTGTGTTTTTGTGGTTAAAGTGACAGGACAGTAAAGCACCAACAATAGCTTATCAGGCCTTGGGAGGATATATTTTTCACCAAGTCTTTTTCTACTTTGTAATCTTTTTCTAAAGCTCAATTTGCCTTTTGAGCTTTTATTTTCTATTTATATTCGCATCAGTATTACATACTGAAAACAATGTGATTTCTCCTAGTGCATTTTCAGTTGTATGTTTTCTTGGAACTTGTTCTGTTTGTTCAAAGCTTTCATTTTGCTAATTCTCAATATTTCCAGGAAAGAAAAATAGGGTTACTAAGTTACAGTACTTGGCCTCAGATCTGATGTGAACAACTAGTGTGACTTCAGTTAAGGCACATCATCTCTTCATAAATGGAAATGTTAATAGTTGTTTCATCTTACCATGTTTCTGTCCTGTCAAAGCTGGTAATCTTTCGTTGTTCTTATACAGTGGGCCCTACTATGAATGAGGTGCAACGAGAATCTCTAAGAGATAGCATAACAGTAGAAGTAATTAATATTAAACTCAGATGACTGAAATCCTCCCTTCGCTAGTCAGGAAACTATTGAAAATATCTGATGAGTGATATCTATGGTATTAAATAATGAGCAGAACAGGCAAAATGGCAGATGATGATGATGATGAGTTAAAAATATTTAGGATCAGTTTGAATGGACCAGAGGGAATGATTTGGTAATGGCTGAAATCAGGACAACGTTTCTGCTTTATGGAAGTGAGGAAAGTGTTTTGCTGCAGAACTCTGAAGGGCTGAGCAGAGCTGGGGATGTTTTCCTGGAGGGGGCGGAGAGGTGYGAGTAGAAGGTGACGCAGGGATTGAATCCGGGGATTGTGCGACCCCACGGGGACGGATAATGCAGCTGTTGACAGAAATAGTGATGGGAGGGAGAAAGAAGAATTTGGATAAGAATACTAAACACAGCTCGTGATAGTTGGTAATGCTCTGTTGACTTCATTCACACTAGTTTGAGCATGGAGCTTAGGTTCACCTCTAGCAATAAGTTTGAGTTGGCAGGGAGAGTGTGGGATAAAGTATCAACCAAAAYAGGCCGAGATGAAAGGCTGGAGTTTTAGACCCTAACTTTTGCAAATGAACCTCTATCTTAGCTCATGGATTTGTGACTGCAGGTTGGGGAAGATGAGGAGTTAAAATACAAAAAAGTCAAATAGAAAAGAGGTAACCACAAAAAAAAGAAAAAAAAAGAAAAAAAAAGAAAGAAAGAAAATCCGAAAGAGAACGAGGAAAAGAGAGAAGATACAACCCAACAAAAAGGCTAAAGAATGGAAGATAGACAGGAAACATAAACAGATAATTTATCTGAGGCAAATATAATGTATTACAGGAATTGGTTGGAACATATTAATGGCATGAGATTTCTGTTTTTCAGAAGAAAATGTTGGGAAACTTAGATTATAATTTCTGTGTACTGTACAATTTTGACTTTGTAGTTGAAATGCCAGCAAGTTTTGGTGTTTTTTATTTACATGTGGAAAAGATAATGGATATGCTGAAGAATTTAGTAAATTGGCATTACATTTATATGATTACATTTATGCGATGCAAAAAAAATTTAAAAACCTGCATGAGTTTAGAATATTGAAACAAATGATTTATGTTCTCCTTTTTTGTCTAAAAATACAGATCAGTAAGCAAATGTAATATGTTTGTAAGGTATTTTCCCACGAGTTGTAGCATCACATTATAGTCTTCAGATTGGTTTTAATGTTTAAGTAAATACTTTAATTAAATTGAGCTCTTTTTTATTTAAAGCTGTCTTTTGGGGAGATATTGCCTTAGATGATGAAGACTTAAAAATCTTTCAAATTGACAGGACAATTGACCTTACGCAGCACTCCAACGAAAGACTTGGCCATAACACAGGTATGATATTTCAATTTTTTTTTTTAAACTAGTTTTTCTCATTTAATTCTGTATAAAAGTCAATCTTTAAATGTAGAAATTCAGTATAACTTCATGGGTAGTACTAGTTTAAAGTTTAAGAAAGTTATTCATCAGTGAGCATACATTTGTTTTAGCGAAGCAGAGAAGAGCTAAAATTTTATTTTTCCTGCATTTGATTTAAAAAACGAAGCAAAACCAACTTGTTCAACTTAAGAACAGAAGCTGCCAGGAACTGTAATTCCTCTCTGCAAGTGGCCATGAGGGGATGGATGCTGGATGAAGCTTTGCTTTTGTCTCTAAAGTTCCAGAAAGCCAGCCAAAATGGCCTATGGAGGACATGCGTGCAATTCTGGAGCGAGACTGCGATTCTTGAATTACAGCTCCTCCGCTTGCTCTTGTCTCCGTTCCATYGAGATCCGCACACCAGCCTAGAAGCAACATGAGAACGTGTTACCTGTGTTAGAATTCGCCTTGTTAGTCTAACAAGTATCTGATTATTGGACAAATTCTAGTATATATGTATTTTTTTTGCTATTGTTAACATAAGGTGCGCTAATGCCAGAAGCTGAAGTCYTATTAACAGGTAGTTAGAAATTCAGATAGATAGCTAAAGAGATATTACCCACACATGTATATAGATAACCATGTATGCGTGTATTCAAATGTATGTCTAAAAAAAGTATATTTAGCTCTAATTTGTAAACTCAGAATTGAGAATTAATGACCTTCTAAGATATGGTACTAAGATAAATTATTAGGAAGTGTGTGAAAAAGTGCTTTTAGAAAATGTATAGATGAATAAATGAAATTTATTTTTCATTAAGCATGTTGTATTTGTAGCGTTAACTGGATGATTCCTACTACGTGGAAAATAAGGATCATCTTGAGGAATAGTCAGAAAGGAACATTACAGACAAGAGTAGCAGTTTTGTTTGATTGTGCAGTATTGTTGTATWTAAAATATTTTTACTCTTACCTTGCAAGTAAATGTTGCGATTAGACTAACTGTACAATGATAGGAGATTTTTTTACCTCTGTCTAAAGTCATCCATATTTTTATCAAGGCAGAGGCATCTTTGATCTGTTTTAGATCAAGACTGGATTGTAAAATCTTAATANAAAAAAAAAAAAAAAAAAAAAAAGTAGTTTTAATTGGATTGGAAGTGTTTCAGACCCTAGTTTAGCTAACAAAATATAGAAAGCAAGGCCAGTTGTTTCCCCTTAAAGTGGATGCAGTTGAGTGATTCGAGTGATTTCTTTGGCCTGCTGACTTTTTCTTTGCTTTTTTTTAAAACCAAAGTTGCCACAGAGAGATGATATATGWTTCTAAGCTGTTTTTTAAAATAATATTTTGTTCAGTTATTTAATTTTCTCTCTGTACCTGTCTTGAGATTTTGTGCATTGTCTTTGCCTATGAAAAGTATCCCATTGAGGGACAGACTAATGCGTTTGGATCTCAATGTGTACCTTTACTGCAGAAGTAAGAGGACTCAGTGGGACTGGTCAGTAGAACTGGACTCTATGGAACAAATTCTACTGAAGTTCATGATTTTGTTCTGGTCCTCACTAAACATTTTGRTGTTCTTGATTTTTTTCTAAGAATAGTTAGAAATAAATTCAGACTTTTTACACTTTAAATGTATAATTATTTTGYTATGTTTAAAATATTTTGATACAGGACTTTGGCTCATTTTTGCRAACTGCACATTCTAGTGTGCTTTGCTGAATTATAGCCTTTTTTGCTTCAAGTTGTCAAAAGAGGATATTGTCAGCAACTAATTAATATTAGGTAACAAGTAGAAAAAGAAGGTAAAATGATTATTAAATAGAAAACTTAGAGYAGCTTACCTTACTTGTATATACATTGATAATTAATTACAGGCTTGTTTTTTAAACATTTTACAAGCCTACTTTTTAGTCTTATGTTGACCTTCCTGCAACAGTGACTTCAGGTGGAGAAGTTAGATACTTGGCAATAAACAATCAAGACACAGTTGCAGAGTTTGCTTTCTCACTGCAGCTACTAATGAAAAATCCTGAGCTCRCAGGCTCTGATTCACGTTGAGCGACTGCTCATTTCCGTGAGGATTATCTGCATGAATTTGCAGGATCAGATACTTGCACTGCAAGCTTCCCTAGAGCATTGGCCTATCATTTTATTGGTCTATTTTGTATGAGCCATACACAAAATTGCTGTAAATAGAAACAACAAAACTGATGATAAAACTGATTTGTATATACCAGTGTGAACTCCCCAAATTATTCTTTTTCTCCTGCCCAAACTATGGAAAGAGGGAGCAAATCTGCTCTCTTAAGTCTTTTAGACTTGTGGCTTGGTGAGGCTGTAAATTATTCACATAAAATAAGTCAGACTAGTTGAGATGCTTTTTCAGTTTTGCATTAAATAGAATACATAGCTTGTGCTAACCAGCACTGATGGCTTAACTTTTTCTAGAGATAATAAAGGTGTAATAGTTTCTCAGTTTGGTTAAATAATGTATTCTTCAGTTTTTCTGTTCTTTGGTGCAGTTGGTGTTTTTTAAGGACTTTTTTCTCATTTTTCTTAGAATTCTTTTTGTTTGTCTTTTTTACAAGATAAATGTCAACATGAGAGATAATTATGTTAATTAATGTAAGCAATAGGATGCTCATATATACTGTGTAGTATATATTATAGCTAACCAAATAACTTCTTGTGAAGGAATGTGTCGAAGAATTACCTCATCTATCTAAAATGTTTTAAAAAATTTGGAATATTTTTCTCAAGGGAGCCAGCAGCTATGTGACAGTGTAATCCAAATAATTAGGCACGTTGTTATTCACTGAGCCACCACACAAACTCACTTGCCTTATATGGAATTGCCTCATCTGTGATATGATTTTAAGTTGCCATTTAGTTAAATATGTTCTTTTATATATATATATATATATATATATATATGTATATGTGTGTGTGTGTGTGTGTATATGTGTATATATATGTGTATATGTATATGATAGGATATTGAGGAAGATCTTCTCTATGGAG
Organism: Rhea americana; assembly: GCF_003343005.1. NCBI lineage: Eukaryota > Metazoa > Chordata > Aves > Rheiformes > Rheidae > Rhea > Rhea americana. The sequence goes on along the minus strand of NW_028186757.1, from coordinate 2,082,725 downwards.
ATTAGAGGTTTCAAGGATCCTCTTAGTAGTATCCCTTTACTTTTGCTGCAGTAGCAGTAGTTTGAAAATTTTGAAGTCTCACAGCAGATACTGTATCTTAAAAAAATACTTGCTACAAACTTCTAAAACCCATGAAACTTCCTGAAAAATTCTGGTAATGAATAGTGCAGCATTATCAGTGTTCCTTTGTCTGACTTACTAAATTTGTAGAGGTGCTTGCAGTCACAAAAGGATTAAAATTTTAGCAGGAATATGTGACGGATGTCATACCTAGTGTACACACTAGTTCTAGAAATGTGATACATTTCTGTAAATGACATGGCATATGTTAAGATCAGCTGTTAGCTTAATTTTTCTTGCTTATTGACTATTGGAACAGCACAGACATACATGTCTTAGAAGTTTTATTGCAAGATATGCTTGTACATGATGCTCTGAAGCCTTTAAAGTACATCGAGCATCCATTTGCTAACAAAAACTCATAACTTTGGGGGTAAAAGAAGCCATATCATATCTTTATCATTTTTAAGTTTTGGGGTGTTTGCTTTACCCCCTTCCCTTGAAATGGGAAGATTATGGTATGCATTCAGGAAATGTCTGTGAGAGTAGGGCTTCTAGCTGTCACTGAGTATGACTCTGAGGATGTCAAGGTCACCAGGAAGAAAAAAGCTTCAAATAATAATTAGATGATGTAATTGTCATGACTTGTCTAAATAACAAAGACATTTTGGCTTTCATTCTGGAATGCGTATTAGAAAATTTTTTTAGCTACAAATATGTTTTGTTTCATTGTCAAGAATACGTGAAGAATTTGTATGCGAGTCATAGAAGAATGTTAAACTTCCTTAAAGACATATTGCAGTTTTTAGAGAGTATTTCCTAATCTCTCCTAGCATCATAGTTGCTCTAGTATTCTGTATTTTTAACTTTATAAAAGCCATCTTTTTCTTTTTTTCTTTTTAAAGGTGGCTTTGGAGAACATGGGATATCAAAAAAACGAGGTGCTCTCTATCAGCTTATAGACAGGATACGACGATTTGGCTCTGGTATTTTCACCCTTTAAATTAGGGGCTGCTTGATGTGCTGTATCGTTAACAGTAATGATGATGGTGCTTTAATGTTTTCTGTATTATTGCCATAAACAGACTATTAAAGTAAGAATAATGAAGATCTTAACTCTTTTGTATTTTCTAAGAGCTCTACTTAATGCATCATATCTGGAAGCTTAAAATACATAGCTTTAAATCTCTTATTAAAAGTTATTTAGCTATTTGATATGATAGTGTTCACAGTCATTAATCTACCTGGTATCGATTTAAGATATTTTCAGTATGGTTAGCATATGCTGCATATAGCCAATGGCCTGACCAGTACATAACTGCCTATGGTATGGCTTTTGGGGGATCACACTGTACCTGAAGCAGCTGTAGTGTTACTCTGGACAAATGCATTTTTAGAGTAATCATACTTTTGTTGGTATGTTAGCTGCATTCAGGGGGCTTCATCAGTGAAATTCCCATTAATATTGGCTGAATTCATTCACCATATTTGATGCAAGAAGATGTCACTTTAATTTCATGAAGCCTCAAAAAGGAAAATATGTAAAACTATCTTAATTACAGCACATTATATCTAAGTGCCTCACTGCATCTCTGGTAAAATTAACCAGGGYACAGTAACTGTCTTTACAGATGTGCCATGATATATCATCTTTGTTCTTACATCAACAATTTTATTATTCTGTAAATGTCTGCCTGCTTTTTTTTAATACAATTTGGCATAAATTGCTTACTCCTCCTAGCTCAAAACAAAGTTGATAAGAAGTTGAAATGATAAGACCTTTATGTTATTATGTTCAGTGGTTCAGTAATAATTGTATACTAAGAGTAACAACAGTTTTTTCTGTCTAAGTTTCTACATGCATTGTCAAGTGTTGTGTAATTCTCATTTACGTAGTTTAATGCCAGGGTAAGCTATTTGCTTTACTTAAGTATATATGCTGTGGCCAATCTTTTTTTATGAAAGCTTGCCATTTTCTGTGCTATTTCTGTTGACACTTAAATTATATGTCAATTAGTACAAAGTCAGGTTTTTCCTCCCATGCATCAAAAACTTTCTCCCTATCTTTTGCTCTGGTTCCTTCTTTCTGCTTCTCTCCCAGCCATGAACCTGGGCCAAGATACTGTGCCATGCTCCTGCCCTGGAATCCTCCCTCCTCCTTACGGCATAGCCTGATATGCCTGTTAACACTTAAGTTGAATTAATATCAGTGGGGGTACTCATGGGGGAAGGTACTAATTCAATGAGGAATAACTCAGCCCTTCTGAGTAAGACTTGTTGGCTCCCTTTGCAAGTGATCTATTTGAATCAGCTGCCATGGTTGTCCATGCTGATTTAGCAACTGTTTCAGAAGACAGCTAACCATATCATGGTATGCAAGTCCTTGCCCATCTGTCCTTATTCTGTTCTGTTGTCACAGTACGTTTCAGCTGACTATGAAGAGATTTACCTGTAACATGAAGAAGGATGGATAATATCTCTCACAGTAGTATGTTTTTTAGGTCTTGTAAGGCAATTTAAGCCATTTGTAATAGGGTTCAAAAAGCTCATTTCTGTCTGGAAATGCTATATCTACTGCCAATAGCTACAGATGAAGATCAGTAGAAGAAATGACTTTTCTGACTTATCTATATTTATGCTACTTACCTTTGCCAATAATTTCTTTTTTTCCTGATAATTCAGTTTACAAGACTGACTAATAGTTGCAGGATGTCTTTATTGTCCATTTCTGTGTGGATAGTTATGCACTTGTTTTTTACCCAAATCCTGCAATAAGAATGAAAGGGACTGTGAATACCTTGACTGTGTTAGTTTAGGTCTGTCCAAAGTCCTTTTCTTTGCTGGAAAAACAAAGTTTTTTTTTTTTTTTTTTTTTTTTTTTTTTTTTTAAACAAAAAACCCACAAAATCTCCAAACAAAAACAGGTAATGTCATCTATTGTATGTATATGGAAATTTAAAGAATGATTTTGTTATTAAATGAGAAAAATTAGAGGCAGTTAGGCACACAAATGTCTCCTTAAGATAATAAGTTTATGTAGAAGTTGTCATTGCATATACATTTGAAAAAAGGAAGATTTAGACTCCATTACAAGGAGTTCCAGGAAAACCATGTAGTGGTAGGCTTTGTGTAACTGCAGTGTTCTATTTTTTTTTAAAGGACATAAACATAATATCTTTGACCTGATGCAAAATAATTGTTCTCTTAATTTTTTTTTTGTGTGTGTGTGAGAGATCTCATTCAGTGTTTTAATACAGTGTTTCATTACAGGCTTTGAGCAAAATAATACATCTAAAGGAAGAGCAACTGTAAAATTCTCAGGGAAAAATGAGAAAAACCGATTTCCCAGAGCTGCTACATCACGAACAGAAAGAATATGGCCAGGGGGTGTCATTCCATATGTAATAGGAGGAAATTTTACTGGTAAGCTTTATGCTTTGGAAAAGAAAGATAATGATTTTTAAAACTTATTTATTTTGAGCAGAATCTGTGAAAGTCAATAGAAAGATTTCTGGTAGATCAGGCCTGAACTACATCTGTTCAGAAAATTAGTCATATTTTAGAAAATTGGTCCCAAAGGTGAGCTCTAATAATAAAAATATATAACTATGTTTCAGATAGGAGAGACTGTTTTTCATTGTCTAGTGTTTCTTATTGCATGTTTGTTTTCAAGAGGSTGAACTAACAATGTCATGAAATCTGTTTTAAAAAAATGTAGAGTATTTAGTACAAGACTATTACTGATTTGACTGATGTGAAATGTACTCTGCTGAACTGATTTCAGTCAGCAAACTGACCTAAAACTGTTTTGTAATTCCTCAGTTTTGTTTTCACGTGGATGCACATAAATGCTATATATGTTGAGGGAAAGACTGACTTCAAAATAAATGTAATTTTTAGTGGAAAACTGGCAAAAGTATAAAACATTTCTTTTCCCTGCAAAATGTAGATGGATCAATGTGGATGCAAGGGGTAATTTAAAATAAAAAGAGAAAAAAAGCGAAGACAGATGGGGAAAAACAAGCAATAACATGTATCTTATCATGCACTGGAATGATGCAGGAAACCAAAAGAAATGGTCAAACACTTATTTGTGCTTTTTGTGCATCTGTGTACACACACAGAGAAAGCAGTCATTGCTTCCAAACTTGTACTTACTGTAAACTTCTAGTGTCAGTATTTATATAGTACTATTCCAAATGTGACCTTTGCTTTAGGATTACTGTCTTTTGAAATAACAGCAGTAAACTAAATTTAAGTGTATCATGTTGAACACTTTTACCTTTTTCATAACGAAAGATAAATTCTAAAACCTGGCAAATATTACTAAAAGATAAAAGAAATGGGCAAGATGGGATGAAATAACCTTTAATTATCGGGATCCTGACATGATTCTAACTCACTACCTTTTATGAACTTTGAAAGGTTTTTCTTTGTTTAAGTTTTTAACAGAATATTACTGTAACTGACACTGGTTTTCAGTCTTGTTGGCAGCTTTTCAGAAAACCTGAGAGTCTAGTGGTATGGACAGTGATTTGGCTGTTCATCTCTTACTCTTTGATCAGGGCCTGCACATGGTGTGAGGAAAGGCACCGGCTTCCTGCAAGAGAGCTTAAGTGTGAAATTTTCAAAAATGTTGTGTGTATAGCTGACTCTTCTCCCTGTTTTACCACTTCCAATGGCATTTTTACCATTTCCAATGGGAGAAATCTTAAGCTACTACTGAGAACTTTTCAAAATCTCTTTGGTCTCCAGGACTTGCAGTAGCTGTTCAGAGTTTTGGTAGACTCTCTACCCGCTGCTGAAACGTGTACAGCATGCAAAGGAGCGCACAGCAGGTGCACCTCTGCTGGCAAGTTCACGCAAAGTAGTACAGCTCTTTAGATTTCCAGTTTGGAAGCTATTTTCTCAGGTACTGCCTCCAACTAAAATACGCCCCGTCTTTTTCCAGACGATAACATTRCATTGCTGCAGTACTTGAAGTATCTGATGCACAGCCAGCATGCCTAACTAGCTTTAGCTGTTGGAGTGAGAGCTAGCCTGGCTGTTTCTGCATCTAGAATATAGTTTTGTGTTTTGAGTATGTTTCCCATTTTAAAAGCAAATCTTTAGGTATATTTAATACTTTATCAAATCAAGAATTTCCCCTTCTTTGGAAGATCATTTGATTTTTGAATGATTTTGGCCTCAAGAAGTGGAGATTAGTTCTTACTTAAGATAGCATTATTAAAAATCAGATAGCTGATATGCCTGTTTACATGCCTTAAAGGTCTCCAGATTTGAAAAAAGAGGTTTTTTATTTTTTTGTTTGTTTTCAGACTAGATAGGTAGGAACCAGGGATTCTTGATTTGTTTTTTTTTTTTTTTTTTTTTTTCTATTAGGCATAGTCCACTTCATAACTTCAACCTGAGAAAATTGCTTAACATATTATGCTAATGCGAGGACTTAGGCAACACTTGATTTCTGCTGCCTTCCTCTGGTGTAACATAGCTGTATTCTTTATTGCTAATTTTATGGTTGCTAGAGTGTGTCAGGCAGTATCAGTCCCTTGCAGGGAAAGATGCTCTGGCGAGCTGATGATCTGAGTATCCCTTTATATGGGATATAAAAGAATAAAGACATGCTTGGTGACACTTGGGACTGCCAGGGGACAGGTCTTCAAGATCTACCGATTCCTTCCAGATTCATATTCTCAATATTAAAATCTGATCTTATGGAACAAGATGCAGGTTTTTTTTTTTTTTTTTTAAAAAAAAAACACTTATTTCATGTCCTACAATTCTTTCAGGCAGCCAGCGCGCAATGTTCAAACAGGCTATGCGGCACTGGGAAAAGTACACGTGTGTAACATTTATTGAACGAAGTGATGAAGAAAGTTATATTGTATTTACATACAGGCCTTGTGGGTAAGTATATATGTTAACAGATATTTGTGCTTTCACCGTTAGGCCATGTTTCTCTTCTTTGCAGGCACAGAATTGAGTAGATAGTTAATATATTCAAATCATGTGTATTCAACTTGGCTTTAAATTATTAGTAGTCAGTCTCTATCTTTGGCCTTTTAGGAAATATGCAATATGTATAGAAGGTTTTTTGAAGTTCTCCCTCTTTTGTATGTTGCTGGATAAAATTGTCTTGCAATATACACACACATATATAAGATTCTTCATATTTGGCTTTTTGTGGTGCTTTCAGTATTTACAAATCTTGATGTAAAAGTATTTCAGGCTTATAGTTTATTCTTAGCTTTCTCCATGTCACGTATTCACTGTTGAATTACATATGGACACTTACCCATATTCCTTTTCCAGCTTGCTTGTTCTGAATTTTGACTCTTATATTGACTGTCCTTGTCCAGGTTTGTTTAATCAGCAAATTCATGCCCTTTTTGCACATTCCTTTTTCCAGGTCACTGAGACGTAAAAGTGGACACAACAGTTTTTCTCATTCATTAGTGCTGTTTTCCGTCAATCACTGTATTCCATCCTCAGATATTTCTACTCCCAAATGCCTCAATCAGCTACACTAGTTATTTATTCCACTGAGGGTTCTTAATTTTATACAGTAGTTAATGAACTTGTGTGTGTGTCACCTTCATTTTCCAAGAAGGGCATTACTTGTGGAAATATTTATCTTGTGATAGTCACCTATTGAGAATGTAGACTCTGCAGAGAGCAGCTCTTTCTTGCTGACTTTCTGATCAGTGAGCACTTTGCGTGCCTATTTTTAAATTTTTATGGAATGGGATTATGCAAAGAAGAGTTGTAACTTCTTTGCATCATAGGTATGAAACTGAATGTTCTTTATAATCCATAAGCTTATGTGTAGGCATATCTTTAAAATACCTGTGGCCTCCTTTTGAAGGCACAGGACAATGTAATAAAACCCATTTCTAGAATATTTTAAGAAATGACTCACCTTTGCTTTGGAAAGTCTCTGAGCCATAGATCCTTGGAATCTGGGAGCATGTTCTGGGGAAGCTTGCATGCATGTGCCCTCCTGTGCTCCTGCAGGCTAATAGGGGGCTGAAGACCCCTATTAGAAACAGTGCCAAATTAATGGGCTTCTCTTTAGGCCCAGCATGCCCATAGTTAACTATGCAACCCATAAGATAAATTTCAGTGACTTTAACAGCTAATTGGAAGAGAAATAAGCAGCAGAGGATAATAATGATGGTTCCCTGCAGTTGAAGATGTAGAAAGCAGTGCACATTTAAATAGAAGACTGTGAAAGTTCTAAACGATTTTATGTGCCTTTGGAAAAGTGTGGAGATATSTGCAGAGACCTCAGTTTCATGAAAGGTGAATTCTACATCAAAGCTCCSAGAACCAAACTGCAGAAAAACTCTGCAGCCAAAACAGTATTCCTAAGGTTGRTTGATGCTTTGTGAGATCAAGTCACTTTAGGATGAAGAATAGATTATAACCAGTTCTAACCAGAAGGCTAAAATACACTCAGTATCTACCTCCAGAGTTGTCATTAKCCTTTTACATTTAATGTTGTTTTATTGGTGGGTAATTTAGAAATTACAAATAATTTGGGAGGAATGTGACAGGGTTAAGATTAAGAACAAGGAAAAGCATGGCAGTGAACAGTCTGCTGATGATTACAAAGCTAGGCTAAGTAGAAGGAGCAGCTGAATGATTTTTGGGGGGATTCTGTATCCATGAGCCATTTTAGCAAGTGCCAGATAAATAGTACCTTTTCTGAGTGAATAAGGACTACTATGCACTAACCACTTACATATAATGCTGATGCAGGATTTTCCATGGAAAGAACACAGACAAAAGTGACACCAAACCATCTGCAAACACTTTCTAACACATGGCCAGTCACAGTGAAATTAATCTCAGTTCTTTCCCATAGCACCCTGCTGTGTTAGTTTGTTAGCACATTGTTTGCAGTACCATAGCAGCTAACAGTCACAAATGAGGGAGACACTATCRTACTTAGATATACTTAGATGTATTTGTACTATGTTCAAATTAAAAACAAAAAGATAAACCCTATTCCAAAAAGCACCCAAATCAGAACATAATGCATTTAAAGAAACAAAGTGAATATAGCCATATGTGTGGAAATTCAGGTGGCAATATCTGCAGATGTCTCAGATGACAGCATTAACACAGCAGCATGCAGAGTGTTATTGAGCCTTTGCGAACATTAGGGATATTTTGAAGAAGCATAATGCATTACTCCTTGTAGCAGTTCATGGGGCACTCRTCTCAGGCAGTGGTGAAAAAAAATATTTGAAATACAGCAGCTAGTTATCAGAGACAGACACATGAGTTTAGTAACGTTGAGAGTTTACATGTTGGCAATGAGTGAGATAAGTTTTTATTATCATAAACCCATAGGACTGCAAGGGATCTCAGAAGAGCATTTTATGCCTAAAACAGCTATACCTATGCTGTTATATACTTGCCTAATCTGATTCTAAAAATCTGCAAAAATGGATACTTCAGTCTCCTAGGGAATATGTTCTTTCAATATTCTTAATGTAAGAGAAGTGGGGCATTATTTTTGGTAATAACTAAAATATTTCTTTTAGGCTAGACAGCCCYTACTTCATTAAATTTTTCCKGGAAGTCATGTCACTGTTCTTCTCYTTGAGACTTCCAGCTATTCCATGTCTTTCTTGAAACTGAGAACCCAAAACTAGAAAGTATTTGTCTAACTGTGCTGAGCCAGTGCTAGAGCTCATTCATTTGTCCTTCCACTTATGTGCATAAACACTATATCGTGCTGTTTCTCAACAGCCTGCTATTTTCAGCTCATGGTTGGTCAGTTTGTGATTCATAATAAGCTCCAAAATTCTTTCTACAGTACTACAACGTGGTCAGTAGTTCCCTATCTTGTATGTGCAGTATTTTGCACATCTGAGGACACTGAACAATGCCATATTTCCCTTGTCAGTTCTCATCTCCAGTCTGTAAAGATAGCTTTCAGTTCTAAGACTGCCTTCATGGTATTTAGCAGTCCATTCTAGGGCTGCAAATTTAATGAGCATATTCTCTATCATCCAGGTTWTTAAGGAAAGCATTGGACTAGGACAAACTCCTGCAGAATCCTACTCACTTTCTGCTTTTATTTTAACAGTGGTTTTTTTACTTTGTGTGTAGTATTCCAACCAGCTTTTTACTCCACTTTGTGTCAGGGTTCTCTAGTTTGCTTGTGTGGCGTTCATGTGAAAGAATGCCAAAAGCTTTACATCTGCAGCTGGATCCCTCCTTCCCATCAGACTAATTTCATCAGCTGTAGTTTTAAACTACAATTATTTTTCATCATGTCTTGTTTATTTAACCTGATTTTGAGAACTTTTAAAATACTGTTTTTTAGTACAGCTGAAGCACTTAACTATGCAGTTTGAAACTATAATTCCCGATAGTCGTCTGCACCCATCAGCTGCAGATGTAAGAATAAGAATATAATATGAAGAGAATAGTGTTTATGATTCTTTTACCAAAGCAGTGTGCATGGCTATTAGCATCCACTACAGCAAATATTTATGCAGCCAGTAGATTAGGACAAGAAAACTTTAATCTCTAAACAGGTTCAAAACATGCTTTGTTCACTACTGCTTCTTTATGCTTATGTTTCTTCCTATCACACCAAAAGTGCCTGATGACACAGTATATTTCTCTATGCAAAGCCAAAAAAGGAGTCAGCAAACTGCGATGGCTGCTAGTCACATGCTCTTAAAAAATATTACTGAGTAAAAGATCAAACTCTTTTTATATAGCGAGACTAAAAAAGAACAATTAGTCCTATTGTTCTGGCATCTCAATGTGCCTTTGATCTGACTTTGTGGCAATTTTTGTTCTTCACTAGAAGATTTAAGTACTTTTTATGACAAACTTTACATGACTTATTACAATCACTGCTGATTACCACTTGCATGAGTATTTGTCAAAGCTGTCTGAGATAAAGAAAAGTCAAATCTCTTTCATGTGCTTCTCCAAACATTGTAGACTGAACAGCTTCTGAACATTTTAACAGTTTTTGAACTTACTAGTYTGTGATGTCTACTTAACATACAAGTTCTTGAAGTCAGTGAAAAAGGTAAATTGCTTGCCCAAGGTATACTTTTGTAGTGTTCCTTAGCTTTAAAAAAAGGACTATCTGTTCCRAAAGGAACATTTTGTGGAATGAAAAGAAGTTGAGTTTTATTAATCTGTGGCATTAGAGCTGATTCATGCTGTCAGGTGGTAGCTGCTCGTGTTCTTATTGCCCTTGGCAATCAGCACTGCCACTCTGCTGGTGGCAAGGGTTGCAGCATAGGTGATAGGTCTCCTGTTCAGCTGCCATGGTCTACAGCCAAAGATACTAACATAAATTGAAGTTTGTGAGGATGATTTATGTTAATACACTGCGATGGGGACCTGTCAACTGAGGAACGGGATTCATTCCGTTCTTGGTAATATTGAGACGATCATCTCCAGTGAGCCAGTGAAGAAGCAATAGCTACCATCGGAGCCAGATCCTTTCAGGACAGCAAGTTGTAATGTTTGGCCACTGTATTGATCCCTGATAATAAACAAATTCACCAAGCTGGGTAATAGGCCAAAAATCTATTTTTATACAGAGTTAGGTTTGCGATTGAAAGAGGCTTTTTCTCACACAAAAAAATAGATTTTTAAATCTTATTTCTACAGTGAGATTTTATTCACCAATTTTGTGAGATGTTTTCTTTTCTTTTATGTAACCTGGAGGTGACAATATTTAGTCCTAGTAGGTTTATAAAGTTCTGCACATTTTTTTCATCCATATCTGCATGTAGCTGCTGCCATGGCAAGCTGATGATGATGTTCTGTAAGAAACTTTATATTGTCACATTTTGAGGAGTGCAGCTTTTGTAAAATGTGCAGCATTGACCCCACTTGATTCTCTTTTCCTTCATATTGATTTAAGAGGGTTTTAGACAGTAGCTGTGAAATATTATTACTCAAAAGAATGAATGCATTGTTCTAGTCATTTCACTTTCTCCCTGTCTGTTGTTTCTCTTTGCTCAACATCATCGATCAGCTGGACTGATTAAATGGAATTAGAGATTCATAAATAGTTACTGTCTCAACTGCTGTCTGGTGCAATAAAGATTAAAGAGATCCAGGAGCTTTAAAGTCTGCCAGTTGACTCAATTTAAGGAGGATAACAAGTGCTCACACACTACAAGGAAGTCCTGGCCTTGTGCCAAACACACCTGGGAATATTGTCAAACTCAAGATATTACAATTTAATTTATTTCACAGATTCATTTATTTTAGTCTTCCTTACCRTTTGACTCAGGGCAGTTGTTGAAGTGATTTGAATCTTGTAGCTTAATTGGATGAATCTGATGTGCTTGGCAGGTCACTCAACCTAGCAAATCCTGATGACCCTCTATCAGTGCATACTGCTGCTATTTTAAGACTCMGTGTTCATTGGTGGCTTCTAATTTTCACTGAAATATAGTCAAGAAATTTGTCTAATTTCTATGAGGTACCTGAAAGCAAGTAACCAATGTAMGGAAACTGCTATATTCAGCTGGGCATTTGTTTGCTTGTTTTTAAATAAGCCTGTATTCTTTCTAAACATAGATGRTTTGCAGTTTAACTTCACATGCAAATACAAAATTATCTTCTGAAATTCGTACTAACAGATGAGCATTCTGTCAGTGTGCATGTATGCCTATGAGTATAGACAGCAGGGCAAGAGATATTCAAGCCAGCATTTAAAAAACGATTAGTAATTCTAAATATGTTGGGTTTTAGGTGTTCAGTGTCAGAAGAAGAAAGTGAAGAGATACCTCTTCAAGACTGTAGTTAGTTTTTTCTTCCAGAAATAAAACATCTTTCAAACATGCCAGCTCAGGTACCCAAAATCRCTATTTAAATTTGAAAATGCCCAACTTTTGATTTTGTGAGTAAAAATTAAAAATGGCAAATTATCTTTGAAAACACTTAATCTATCTGATTTATGAAATAACACCTAATGCTTCCAGAGGTGATCTTTTGCACCTATGTTTTTAAAAAAGTTAAATTCTTGGTATTGGCAATTGGCATTTTTGTAAAATGGATGATTTGGTGTTTAACAAATTCATATACTTTCATAACAAGAAWTTGTTTTGTGGTAACAATGTCCTGTACTAGCCATTTTGTACTGCCATCACTGTACAGCTATTACCTGAGCTTCTCAAAGTGGCAGTGCATAATTTTAAAAGGTTACACAAATTCTTTTGGTCAAAATAAAGTAAAAAGGAAAGGAGGAGACAGATTGCAGTTAAATTCTTTTTGTTTTTGCTTTTATAGTCACTAGTGTTAAGAAGAGCATAGCTGTAGACAATCATAGTGGGTAGTTGAACAAAAGTTTATTATTTTTCACTTTCATTTTTCTCCATCCCATTTCTTCAAAGTACCACAGTAGAAAATTTTTTTTTGGAAACCTATGGACATTTTTAATCCACCAACTATATTTTTTCTAATTAAAAYATGGAGTGCATATGAAGTGAATAACAATATATTTTCAATAGTTTTAATGTACTTAAATATTCTACAGCCTACACTCTTAGTACTATATTGATTTAAACCGTAAATATTGATTGACAGTCTTTAATTCTGCATCACAGTTATTCACTGTAGTGGTTCCAYATGGTTGTAAACTTGAAGACTCAGCAAAAGTGTTTAACCTGTTATAAACTAAAAGATTTGTTTTCACTTTTCATAATTGTGTAATTATCATCAGCGTATTCTTAGTAACCTGTTATGCTGCAGCTATGTGTGTTGTAATTAGATTGTATCGAAGGTTAAAGATTTTGAGTTCTTGCAAATGTTTCCAGGATTCTGGATGGATAAACAATAAGGTTTAAAAAAAAAAAAATCCTCCAAGTCCAACCAGCCAGTGAAGCTTTGTGGTTAGTGGGTTAGTGACCCTGCCTGCATGGTAGTGATGAGTGGAGTACTGCAAGCATCTTTCTTGGGACCTGTCCTGGATAACATCCTTATCACTGACCCTGGAGGAGGTGGTGATATCTGCAAACCTGACAGAAGTACATGACACCAAACTGGGAGGATTGGCTGATAGGAGGGGCTGCAGTCCAGGGCAGTCTGGACAGGCTAGAGGAAAGGGCCAGCAGGAACCTTATAAAATTCAGCAAAGGCAAATGTGGGGCCCTGCCTCTGGGAAGAAAGGACCCTTGGCAGCATGACAGGCTGCGGAGGGGCTGGCTGGGGAGCAGCTCTGCAGAGGAGGACCTGGGGGGGGCAGCAAGCTGAGCATGAACTGGCAGTGTGCCCTGGCAGCGAAGGTGGCCAGCAATATCTGAGGCTGAATGAAGCAGGAGTGCAGTGCAATAATCGTGGGAAGTAATCATTTCTGTTTACTCAGCGCTTATTAGATCATGTCTACATACTGTGTCCAATCTTGGGCTCCCAGTACAAGAAGACATCCATAACTTAGAGTCACTTCAGTAGAGGATTACCTGGATGATCAGGATTTGGAGCACTTGCTGTGTGAGGATAAGCTGTGGGACATGGGCTTGTTCAGTCAGGGAAAGAGGCAGCTTCGGAGAAACCACACAGCAGCAGCCTCCTGACACTGGAGGGGRCATTGAGATTGAGAAGATGGAGACAGGTTTGTCCTAGTGATACATGGTCAGGTGACACAAAGCAGTGGGGATAAGCTGAAATAAGAGATTCAGCCTGGGTGTAGGGAATTCTTTCACTGTGGGAAACACCCATGGTGAAGCAGGTTGCCCAGGGAGGTTGTGCAGTTGTCATCCTTGGAAGTTTGCGAGACCTGACTGGATAAAGCCCTCAGCAGCCTGGTCTGACCTCATATCTGACCTTGCTTTGAGCAGCAGGTTGGGCTAGAGACCTCCTGAGGTCTCYTCCAGTGTGAATTATCCCATGGTCTTATGTTTCTGCAAAGTCTCATGGGATTTGCAAAAGTGTTTTTGAAAATCAATAGAATTTCATCCACATCTAGTAGTCTATGGTGTACATTTTCACTGATAACATGCTGCTTATGCTCCTCTATTCTTAAGTACCATAAAGTATTGACAGTACATTTTGTCTCTTTGCACAAGTTTAGGCTGTTATTACATAGTTACTATAATGTACATGACCTTAACATAGGTAGGAAGCCCTAGATCATTAATTAAGTCTAACTAGTGTGGAAATGTTAGCATGTTTTCACAGATGTTTTCTTTCRTCTGATCAATTTCTGTGTGTTCTAYGATGGCTTCCTGTAGAGAGCTGAAGCAAATTCCACATCTTTGTCCTTTCCTCAAAGTATTCAAGGATAAGGACCAATGATTTATAAAAGACTTAACTTACAGATCTAAGCTATTCTTTTACAAACGTTTTTCTCCTCGAACTGAGAATGAATGAATAACAGAGTATGAACCGTGCTAATTTCTTTATTTCCCATTAGAAAGGTATTCAAATGTTTGAGTGACCAGTAAAAGATAAACACCTAGGTAAAATGGATCTTGGAAATAGCTGTACTGCTTTAATTATGTTACAAAAGATATTCATTATTAGAATATTAGAAAGATATTCAAATGTTTGAGTGACCAGCAAAAGATAAACACCTAGGTAAAATGGATCTTGGAAGTACCTGTAGTGCTTTAATTGTGTTTGCACATTCACTGTAGACATAATATTTATTCTGCAAACATGTAGTCTGAAAAATATGTTAAGTACAGCCATGTCAGCATGTCCGGTGCAAAGGTGAAATCCACTGTGGAATCATGAGATAAAATGGTATTACTACTCTCAAATTTTATTCTAACTTTATTTCTGCTATCTGTTGTTCCTTTTGGTCATTTATGCTGTATTTTTAGAGCGCATCTTACAGTATTTCTACTAATATTATTTATATCAGTGCTTATAACTATTTCTACACTGTATGTGTATTGTAAATACTGGAAATATACAGGTGTTCTTTAGTTTCTTTTGCTCCAGAGTAGTGTGGTGGCGCATAAACCTGGAACATCGAGAATGGCACAGGCATGGAGTTTAGGTTGCCTTTGTTTTTATGTGCCTCCTTTGAAAAGAGCTGTCATAGGAAATCATTAGAAGACAATTCAAGAAGCTAATCTAGTATGTGAAAAAACAGTACTGCAAAGTTAGAGCTGGAGCACTGAGCCCAATTCTRTACTGTGACCTAAGGAATGGTGATTCACACTTTTTCATGAAGCTACCTGAAGAAGGGTAAGAGTTAACTTATTTTGAGAGCAGGAATGTTTGAGAAACAGTAGAGATAGTGAGGAATGATTGTAATGTGAGCAGTAATTTTCCTGATAGTATTTTCAAGATAACTTCAAAATTTTTGATATAGCCCTCCCAAGTAGTTAAAATAACACTTTCTGAATAAAATAAATTGTGTGGCCTTTATAATTTTAAATTATTGCTATCATTTTTCTTGGCATGTCCATCCTTGATTTCAACTATCAGTGCAAAAGCAGTGTATGCTTACTGAGGACAGGTGTTATGAGATAAATTGCCATGGCTATATTTGTCTGATCTTCACATTCAGTGAATTCTAGCTGTATTAGACAAATTAATAAAGAACAACCAAGACTGACTCACCAGCCAAGTATCCAAACAACTGAAAACCCCTTTGCCACTACAAAAAGGTGAAAGGTAGAAAGAAGCAAGTGTTGACATCTGTAGAACGTTATCTGCCTTTGCTGTTGCTCTCATGAAGCTGMCACGGAGGCAGGTGAAGGATAGGATCGTGTGCCACACTAGCATCAACCTCCTCAAGGACCAGTTGTATTTTACTATGTTTACTATATAAATGTTGCATCAGCAAATCTGCTTTAAAAAAAACAAAAAAGCAAAGCAAGTAAGGTGGAAGGAGAGGGTGTTAATGTGCTCTTCCTGGCAGACGGTGGAATTACAGAGCAGAAATGGGGAATTAATCTCTTACTAAAGCATATAATGCTGTCTTGAAATTCTTAAGATCTGCAGAGGGTACAGAGAATCAGTTTACTAAAATGAAAATTGTTTTCCATTTCTCTAAGATTTGCTTTGCTCGCCCTTCTCTCCTTCTGCTAGCATCGTCAGCAGACTTCTTTTCTAACCAAAAAGTAGACATCTCAGATAAATGCTGACAGTATGAATGYTGAAAAGGGCATCTCTGTTCCATAAGTTTACATTGGAATCATGAAAGCACAGTGAAACAGGAATGAAACATGAGAGCAGTCTTGTGTGAGGCAGCCTCTTCCCCCCTCCCCCACCCCCACCGTGAAAATATGCCTTTCCAGGACTAAGGTTCCTATTGCAAGAAAACAAGAGTGGGAAAAGAAACGGTTCACTGATCTGCAGAGAAATTTAGCCTCCTAATATTAAAACTACAGTTGTTGCAGATTACRTTGTGTATCACCCGTAACCAGAAAAACAGAATGAGCAGGGATTGCACAGTGGCATCACAGGAATTTGTTTCATTCAGATTATCTTTTTTCTGTATTTTCATCTTTATGCTTGCCTATGCTAAGTGAATCTTTTAAAGAGCTACCCTTTCCCTTGCATCATTTCTACTAATTTTATAAATAGAATTAATGAAGTAGGGCGATTTTTTTTTTCAGATCAAAATAAAGCAAATATCTAATCAGTAATCAGAATAGAACGGTAATGAGTCTGGTGAGTTCTGTCAAGACCTRTAACAAGTATGGCACAAAGAAACCATGTCTCTGCTTACTGCTTCCAGTTTTGCCTGCACGCATCTGTTGAATGTGCAAGGCAACCGTGCGGGAAAGCAGTAAT
Source organism: Rhea americana (assembly GCF_003343005.1). Classification (NCBI taxonomy): domain Eukaryota; kingdom Metazoa; phylum Chordata; class Aves; order Rheiformes; family Rheidae; genus Rhea; species Rhea americana. Next base: position 2,065,916 of record NW_028186757.1, on the reverse strand, counting down.
GTGCATACAAGGAAGAAGTAGTAATCGTAGTTAACTTTAGTTTTATTGATTCTTTGGGTGAAGAGAAGGTCCTCTGTCTTTCGGAAAYCATGATGCTACGAGTGACAATTCTGTTGATCATAACTAGCAGTTCATAGACAGTCCTTGGCTCGAAGTCAATTTATTGGCTTGTAAGTGAGACTGAATAAATTGTACAATGTATTGTTCTGCTGATTGTTTTTAAAACACTTTGTCCCCCAACGAACTTTAACTGGATTTCCTATATGGTTTATAGTGGTATGTATGAAAAGCTTCATCTGTTTGTGTTTTAATTACAGATGCTGTTCTTATGTAGGTCGAAGAGGAAATGGTCCTCAGGCTATATCTATTGGCAAAAACTGTGATAAATTTGGTATAGTTGTCCATGAACTGGGTCATGTGATAGGCTTTTGGCATGAACATACGCGGCCAGACCGAGATGACCATGTCACCATCATTAGAGAAAACATCCAGCCTGGTGAGAAATTCTGATAAATACTTTGRAAAAAAAAGCCAGTTTCTTTTGTCTCCTGGAGTTCCTTATCAAAAYTGAACCCTGTATAACAATAGCTGAAACAAACATTTGCTTCTCTTTCATTCTAGTTACCTAGGCTGATCTCAAGCTGACTCACAAATATAATACTACAATTAAAATATGGTATTTTCTGAAGTGAAGACATCTGGCCAAGTAGCCAACCAATAAATAGTATTGACTGGAAGGAGAAAAATAGTCATTGTATTCCAAAACTGAGGGAAATCATTGCTCCTTTTTTTTTTTTTTTTTTAAGTCATATTTATGTGGTTGAGAGAACACCTTTCTTTCGTGATCTTTACCGAATGATAAGTAGAAACATGTAAATACTTGTATAGCTGTCCAAGAGGTTTAGATCTGGAAAGAAAGCTGAATGCTTTGAATCTGTGACAAGGGTGGGTCCACAGGGTTTCCAAATCACTGATTCCCTGCAGAGCTTGCAATTTTAGCCAGTGGCATCTTACTTTAAGACAAAGTATCTGAGGAACTTAAGAGCTTGAAATTGTGACTGTTGTCTCTTTGGAAGTCTAGAAGTTGTGCCCATCTGTGTGTCTTGTGGGCAAGGTGGCGGGAAACAAGGAATATTTCCTTTGGTATGCCATAAATGCACACAGCCTTTGTGAAATGCTGATCTTGGGCATTGTCTGTTCAAGAAAGGGTAAAGTCAGAAAATGTCCTACTATAGTTTGGAGGATTTTTTTTTGTTTGTTTGTTTACTCTGAAAAAATGTTTAAACAAAATGGATTGGAGATGCAATGAATCTTTGCCACCTCAAGCAGGGCTTTGAAGAAGACTAGCAGCTGATAAACACTCACACGAGTCTCTGGTCTAGATGCCTCCAAGCATTTGCTCTAGTGTCCCTGTGCTGTGTTGTGRTGGGGGCTCGTGCTATGCATGCTCTGCTCCTCGGCTTTTGCTGCCATGGGGGAAATGAGCTGGCGTGCCGTTCTCTGCCTCCTGCTTTCTCCTTGCAGTCTTCTCTAGTTTCTGGCTAAAATTGTTTCCTGGAGTGTGGTGTCAGCTTGAGGATTGCTAAATGAGATCAGGAGGTCAGGACCACCATAGTACCTGGTTCTGGTTCACTTATTACAGAAATAATGCTAGTGCTATTTTTCTTTTGTAAGACACAAGTATGAATATGAGTTGGAGTAAGGGGTGCTTTGCATCCATATATATGCTGATTAGGGCATTAGGGAGTTTTTGACTGGAATTATGAGCGAATTATTCTTTGTTCCACTTATTTTCCCATTGTTACAGCTGGGCTTTTGARTATGAGTAGTTGTTGGTATGTGGAAACTCCGAGAGTAGCCTTTGAAGCAAAGTCACTTCAGTATCCAACCTGCACTGAGCAGGCTTCTGGAGTGTTGGCTGTGGAATGGATTTCCCCYTTGCCACTAGATTAAGGAACAAGACAGTAAATTTTGGGGAGCATAGTGTAAGGTATGGGACCTTCATGTGAGCTAAGTGAGTTAGAATGCTCTTTCTGAATGCCAAATATAGGTGTTTGACGAGGGTTTTGGAAAATGTCTTTACTCTCCTGATTAATAAAAGCGCACAGTTACACTGACTAAGATTTATGAATGCCAGTGAATGTTTTTTTTTTTTAGGATTTTTGATTTTATTTTTTTCCCTATTCTTAACAAAAAGAGACATGACAAACTGTAAATTATCAATCATCCGTAGGTCAGGAATACAACTTCTTGAAGATGGAGCCCGGAGAGGTGAATTCCCTTGGGGAACCATATGACTTTGACAGCATTATGCACTATGCCAGGAACACCTTCTCAAGGTTGGAGTCTCAGGTTATACCTTTTGACTTTTAATTCTATTCTTCTCTGTGAATACTAAAAACTATACTTTTTTTTTAACTATTCCATAGCATCTTAAAAGTACTCTCGTGCTACACAGTATTTTTACAGCAGTCAAAGCACAGCTTATTTTAAGTCAGACCTTACAGAATAATTTAGTTAAATTCTTGAAGACATTGCTTGCTTCTTATGGTGCTTGGTTCCAGTGTAACCTTTTTAATTTTTCTTCAGTTCTTCAGATTTTAAGTCAAGATAACTTGGAAACATCATTTCATAATGATTACTTTTTTGGGTAATATTTCTGCTAAAATTAGAATTTAGAAAAATCAAATGAGTGAAATTGTTAGACATTTTATGTGTAAGATCTGTTCTCTTAGAGAAAAATCTACTTTGCATAAAGTTTGAGTAACTACGGTTATGTGGATAGAACAGTTTATGATATTAAGAAAATCTACCATTTAAATCACAATATTTGCAGAGGGCTGTAGTCAACTATTTAGGACAGCAGTGGAGCATCTTTTGTATTGCTTGTGCAGGTTGTTGCCATCAAAACCATATAATAAAGAGTTCTGCCGTTTTTCCTGTGGCCTATTTTGGGCTGACCCATTCTCAACTCTGTGTTAGCCCACGCAGGGCTTGCTGCGAAACTTTGTACAGATGTGGGGAGCTGTACAGCCAGCTGTTCCCCTAGGCTAGACCTACTCTGGACGTTAGTCCAAGTGAAGCAGAAGTCTTCTACATAGTACTCCTATTTTGTACCAGGTTACAGTGCAGCTAATTACTCTATAAAAATACCGTCAGAGTAATGTAAATTTAAAAACTGTATTAGAGTAGAATTTGTCTGGAAAGTGATGTGCTTATCTGCTTCTCATCCAATTTTATGTTTTTAAGGCAAAAATGTTATGGTGATGAAAGTCATGTATATTGTAACAGAAGTATAAGTTTTTTAGACTTAAAATAGACTTTCTGTGGACAATTTGAGACTCTGAAATAAACTAAGGACCACCAGAAGTCTCAACAGCCCTTGTTACAAGCATAAAACGTATTTCTTAAGCTTTTTCTTTCTAATATAAATTGTTGTTATTAAAAAAAAATTCTCCCAAAAATGCATTCAGCATGCACGTAATTCACCCCAGAAAAGCATGGGAGTGAGCCACATGAGGCAGATGTTAGTCATATCACTTAATCTATTTATCGACATATTACCTTAAGGAAGAGATTATAAGAACCTCTCTGAAATAGAGTAATTTAACAAGGTGGAACCTCTCAGAGTCCTAGGGCAATGACGACAACAGGATTATTTGTGTTTTGGGTCCTGATTTCACCACTTTCCAAGCTGGCAAAAACAGATAGTGCCATGAGTAGGTGTTCCCTGCCCCAAGGTTGCAAACCACCAGCAGTCCCTTGAGATCATGTATTGATTTGCATTGATTTATCTTGAAAGCATGAGTCAAGTTCAATATGGAATATTGCCAAATATTAATTGTTAGACTTTATTCAACAGGATAAGTAGCAGAAATTACAAAGCATCATAAAGTTCTAATCACACATAATATTATTATTCATGCTGTATTAAAACTGTGACAAATTATTCCCCYGTTAAAGGTTATACTATAATGGTGCTAAAGGATTTAAGAGAGGATTAGTTTTACATTTTTCAAAGTAAAATAGCATCAGTTTCAGGTTCTACCACAACTTAGTGGAAAATAAAATTACACTTTGCTGATATCTCTTTTTTTCTGAAATAGTAATGTACCTTATTTCTAGAAATTAAAAATTACAGTAGTTTATTTTGCTGTTTACATTAGGGGAACATCTTAAAATCATTCATTTTTGCAAAATTTCTAGTGAAGCCACAAGAAGTGTGACTGGATAAAGAATAGTGTATACTATTGTTACTCAAAATAGTCCATTTATTAGCATTTTTAGAAGGCTATATTATTAAAAAAGTATCCCCAACTACAAAGATTCTTATTTTTCATTTATTATTTTGAACCCATATTATCTCCTCGTACTGAAAACAGCAATTTTAGTTTTCACTATAAGCTCTAGAAGTACAAAAATTAAAAAGATCAAGAGAACACAGAACTGTATTCATCTGTTAACTGGCATTTTATTGGTGTTTCAAAGGGTTTCAAACTCTATAGCATACTATTAAAACTCTTTTTAGTATGTTCTTCTAAAATTTAAGACTCAATATTTCAATTTGGGGAAATTTTGAATAAAACTATACATTTGGAGAAAGTTTATTACACTTAGTCATTTAGAGTAAATGTTACTGAACTCACTTGTGATAAGTTGATGTATATTGTTGCAAAGCAAGCGGAGATTGGCAAAATGACATTTATTTTTCAAAAGCAGTAATGGCTAGAATAGAATAAGACCTATTTTAACCCATGAAAGAAGAATGATTTTATGTTAGAAAAAACTTCCACAAAAATATGGAAGTGCCTTGACACTATTGGATGACTTCACAGAGGATTGGCAAACGTAACTGAATTTACCTGCTTTTACACGTGTAAGTCAGACTTTAAGACTTCTTTAAAACTTCGTTAGAAATAGGAACTTTGTCATTAAGAATTTCATGATAGGGCCTTATTTAAATGTTCTTTTTTATATCATTTTATAATTCATTTTTTCAGTGTAGCAAGAGCTGAGCTGCAGCAGTGCCTTTTCCTTGTGTAATCTAAATTGTAATGAGAGATTTCTCTGCTGTTGTCTAAAACAACTATAAAAGCTGATATGTTAATTGATATATTGAAGGAAGAGTCTTTTTGAATAATACTGTGTTAGGTGTTCTAGCCTGCTAAATTTTGTTGACTTGTTTTCTGTATTTGAAGTTCTGTGTTTTACCTTCTTTCTTAAGCCAAATGTCAATTCTACTTTTAAAAACAGTATTATACATTCATAAAACTCAGACAGTTTTACGACAGAAAACTGATAGGGTTTTGGGGGGGTCTGTTTTTTATTTTTATTTTTTTTAGGGGCATGTTTCTGGATACCATTCTCCCTTCCCGTGATGATAATGGTATACGACCTGCCATTGGCCAGCGTACTCGCCTAAGTAAAGGAGATATTGCACAGGCAAGAAAGCTGTATAGATGTCCAGGTATTGCACCACAAACAAAAAAAAAAAAAAAAAAAAAAAAAAAACATTTGTAGCAACTGTTTGATGTTGTTCAAGAAGAATGATAAATTTTTTGAGTCAATTGCTTGGTAGTCTGTTTCCATATTGGCAATGGACATAGGCAGTTCAAGATCTGAATCAAAGAAAAATCTTGTAGGTAAAGTCTCTGGAATGCAAAGCACTTAGTAGATAAACTACTTGAAAGTGGATTTAATTTCATAATATTTCAGTCTTTGCTTTCCTTAGCTCAATGACTAGAAAAAAACAATCTTTAATGTAATTCTTGCTTTGCATATTTGCGCTTAAAAACTTGAACTGTGTACTTAGATGAAAGAGCTGTTTTTAATGTACTTCAGAATGCAGGTCTTTTTCATTTGAATTTGAGTGGAGTGCAGTGCGAAAGATGCAAATTAARTTTTACAGTTGGCTCTGAGCAGCACTGTTCAAAATTTGAGGAATTATAAACCAGGACAACAAAATTGTCAATGGTGTTTATGGATGAACTGGCTAGATGCTCTTACAGAATTCATACAGATGTAACAGTTACATTTGGTATTTGCATGTTGTTCTGCCTAATCATAGCATTGTATAACTTCAAACGTGTGTTAGTATTTTACTTCAAATTAGTTTTGAGGTAGTTACGGTCCATGTCAGAGACAGGAGTAGTGTGTCTGAATTAACTGAAAGTTACCCTGTAGGAGGACTCCTTCTCTGAGTGGTGGTGGGTAGTCCTGAAGATGATTTTACTTTCCTTGCTCTGGTTGTAGCTGAGACCAGTTTTGGTCTTTGGTGTAAATTGAAGTGGTTTAGAAAGTGCCATGTATGAACCAGGATTTGCCAGGAAGGTCCTTGTGAAAGGATAAATATAGCAGTTCTTTGCCACATAGGTTTTGTAACTCTCCTGCTCCTCACAGAAATTAATGAAGTCTCTCAGTAGCTATTTTAAGCCAGATACATGGCTATTTTTTTATCACCTGGTCAATACAGAAAGACTTAAAAAGAGGGATCAGAACAGAGATGATGAAGCTACTTTGGATTCATATCAGCATCAGTGGAATTAACTGAAGATCTGAGGCATCTGATCTGTGCATTTGATGTAAAAGTACATTTCAGATGTACATTGTACATTGTACTTTGTGCTGAAAGTACGCAGAAATCTGGTCTTCTATATGTAGAGAACAAGCACAGAGTTTCTGGGCCTATCAGAGGAGAAATCACATTGAAATATGTTCTTTAACAGCTATTCCTTTTGAAACAATTTTTGTTCAGTTCTTTTGATATAGAAAGTACTTCAATAATAGCATTCTTGCTGGCAGCATTATTTCTAACAGGAGTGTGCAGAAAGCAACCATTTCATAAGCACAGAGGAATTACATATACATATATATATATATACACACACACACACACACATATATATGTGTGTGTGTATGTATGTATATTTGATAAAAGACAAATTTTGAAAGCAAAAGTAGCCTGTAAGAGTCAAAACCACATAGTCAGAACCTTATGATCGCATTCATTTAAGTTTCTTTTTTTTTTTAAAAAAAAAAAAAAAAGATAGTACTGCCTATACATTCAACAGTCTAACCTCTAATATGTACTTTCTATCAGCTGAGAAGGATATACTATGCTTTCGGAGCTAATGTTCAAATGATTGGAGAAAATGACCTTTTTATAAAATTCATAAAATTATATAAAATATGAGTGATCATTTCTTCCAGTGTTTTGAAAGTTAATTTCACAGTATTTTAAAACCACATCGTGGTTTTAATGTAATAAGTAGTATGCACTGTAAAAATAAGTTAATTTTTGCAGCACTGATGAACATACTTAAGAGGGATAATACACATGAGCAGTTGTTGCAGGATTGCGGTCCCTTTCTGGTACCACGCTTCGTCAGACTTTGGTTTTCTGGCCTTGCATATGTGAGCCAGCCCATATAAAGAGAGAAGGTTTTAAATATGAGAATTAGGCGGAAGGTTTAGTTACAAATTTCAAGTACCATGCTATCTAATGTGGTATTTTTTTCAGTTAATCTTTTCAGTAGGAGCTGCATAACTGTGTAATGTGCCAAAGACTTAAAAATAAACATCTAATAAAGAAAACTCTCAAAGTTGCACATGACCTGTGATTTAATAAATTTTAAGCCACTAATGGGACTGAAAATTGAGAAACTCAAACATTCAATTTTATGAAAAAAAATCATGTGATCATCATAGTATTTCAGGCAACAAGAGCCCTGATACAATGCTGTTTTTAGATGTTCTCTATTTCCTATTTCGGATAAGATGTTGATTGCTATGCTTGTGATAGAGTAGCAGTGAGTATTACAAATTAATAATTGCATTGTTTTGTGTGTGTTCATTTTTATTACCTTTAATGCAACTGAAAATATGTAAAATAATAACTTAAATGAATTAGTATTTGAGAAATACACTCTTTCTTTTGGGGTTTGATAAAGTATATTGGGGCTTTGCAGTATAGCGCACATTTTATTTAGAGTTTAACGTTCAAAGCAAAGTTCTAGTAATTCCTACTAGCAGTTACTGGTCAAAGAACTACTGCATTTTTCTGAGGTGCATGAGCATGACTCTTGAGCGCAGGGCTTCTGGAGAATAGTCAGTCAGTGCAAGGCTACCTCACAGATTGTTTTTTCTATTCAGAATATTTGGGTCATTATTCAGGAGAGGGCTCAGTGATCAAGAAATAATTTGAGCTAGGTGACACTGAGGCATGAGGCTGGATATTCTGTCTTTTATCTGCTGAGTAAGTGCAAGGACTCAATGTTTTGAGTAGCAATTTTGACTTATTTTTGCATTTTTTCTTAGGATTTTTATCAAAGGAAATCTTAGCCACCAATAGGGATCTGTTGCATTTTAATACTGAATTACATTATTACACCACTGAATAATAAAGAGAAAGCAAGCAAGCAAGTTGAGGGTCCTTGATCTTCAAGCCTGGAAGTGTTACAAAGGTTTTCAGTCTGTCTATTAAGGTAATAGAAGATGTTTTCTTTTGATGTAGCTTGCTAAAACTGATACAGGTTTACCATTGTAGTTCTATATAGGAATTGTAGTTGACTTAAAATGTACATATAAGTTTATAGGAGCAAGAGGATGGGCAAGGGAAATGATGGAGAAGGATGCTGCTAAGCAGAGAGAGAGGATGAGGGAAAAAGGAGATGGAGAGGGCCTTAATAACAGATGGGAAAGGAGTGTCAGGCTGGCAGTAGAAGGTTACACAGGGAAAGTGGAGGTGGGTTGAAGTASTTCATCACATTTCCATATTGACAGGATTTGGTATGGGGGTGTGAGGAAAGAAAGCAGGTGAATATTTTCTAGTTTGGTTCTTTTTTTCTGTAGGTCTTGCTAATAATCTTGAAGCTTAACTTGCTTACACTGCAGTTAGAGAAGTGTTCACTTTTGAAAGCCAGTTGTCATCCACTACATAAGTAGGATTAAGACTTTTAAATTAAGACCTTTTCCCCATAACTATAAAGGGGAATCAAGTTAACAGAAAACTACGAATGTGTAGCAAATACTGATTTACTTTTTAATTTCAGCAATGAGTTCATTATCACCACCAGCTGTTTTTAGGGCTCTATGAGCACTGTATGTGTTATAGGTGCCATATATGTGTAGATGTATGAACTTGGGTCTAAGTCAAAAGTATTAAAAATCTTAATTCTCTTTGGAAATGAGAAATATCTGTTTATTACAGTATGTATTTAYGGCTGCTGTGGACAAAAAAATGAGCTGACTGCYTAAATGCCYGGGTGGCTCTGRGGTTTTGTCATTTGCAGAATTCCCTGTAATCATTAACAGAACTTGACTGTATAGGTAGGCAATACCAGAGGGGTGTTATATGCGGGCTATATATTGAATGCTCACAGATTTCACTGGTAGAAATTGCTTTGTATAGGCATATAATCACCCTACTATCTGCTTCCACTGCTAATCTCTATAAGGAGAAGCAGGTGAGTCCTTATAGTATTGTGAATTAAGAAATTGGTTTCTGAACTCTTAAAGAAAGCTGATTGGATCCCACAGATCATTAATTCAAGTATTGGCTGCTATAAGCTACTAATTGGCTACTATAAGCTACTAATACTAAGTCCTAATTGCAATTCCCTTGGGTAACCACAAATTTTAAACTAAGTGGTAAATATTGTGACATATGAAAAGCTAAAGCRTATATTATAAATTCTGTTTGAATTAATTCTTAGTAGAAGTTATCCAATTAAAATTTTTCTTCCCTAAAGTTCAGAAATATTTATGAAAAATTTGCAGCATTAAAAAGTGCTCATARACATTTAGAAGGGATTTAAGTTAAAATTGTAGGGTGTAGTCAGCTTTACACTATATAGCCTTATTCTTTAATTGCTATAAAAAGAAAATGTTCTGTAGCAACTATGTGTTATTTATAGTCCACAGTTTATGGCTACATATAACTTCTATGTATGGGGCATGAAATGTTGTTAATATTGTGAAGAAAATAATGCAGCGTTACATATGAGGCAAATGCTGAAATGTTTTAAAAGTATAAAGCTATTATGCTTAAACTGATTGCTGTTAGCCTGCTTTTATGATAGGGTAATTTAAGGTTTTAATAGAGTAAGGGGTAGTTAGGTAAGGGTCTGCCTTCCCTCTTATTACTTGCAGGGCTGCATTTGGACTGACTGCTCTTATGACCCAGACATTTGATTGCTTACTTTCCACAAATGAGTTTTTGTGATTTTGTTCCTGCATATAATGAATATTTGTGAGTCGAAGTGAGAGTTCATTGAAAGAAATGCGTTGTGAGCAGAAGAGATTGGGCAAACGGCATTGTGTTTTCTTACGCCTGTGTCACCTGCTGRAGGGATGCTTAGTTACAGAAGTGTTGGTGGAATTTAGCTAGAGCAAATAGAAGAAGCACTAAATTTGGAACAATATTTCTACCCCCTATGAGAGTAYATCTCTGCAGTGTAATCTCATTGAAGCCATACATGTGGGAGGAGGACAGCAAGAGGGCTGTAAAAGTGGGGAGCAGAATACATGGGTGCATCTCCTGAACTCTGCATGCAGCTCAGGCAAATWTTCTCCTCTTCTGGTTCTGCTTTCCTGTACTCTCCTGTATAGTGTTATTCTACTTTTGGGTTTCCTTTTGATGCTTCACATCTCATTGTAAGCTATGATATAGCTTGATAGTCAGCACTGGGGGAATGCAGTGGAGTACTCTGCAATTTACTAAAGTTTTTATTCATTGCTGGGTTAAAAATAAATTTTGGTTAATTATGGATACAGCATTTTTACTGAAAATGATTTGTACAGAAATTTGGCTTTGAACAGTTTTTGTGTATGTGTCATTTGTTGTGATTGCCTACAATTTTTTAAACATAGAAACAAATTTTTTTAAATAAAGGGAGGAAAAGATTTTTTTTTTGTTTYGTTTCTACAGGACACAGTGACGTTCCTTTGGCTGTGAAATTTTTTTAGGATGCTCCCATATCTTTTCTCTCTTCATCACAATAACCACTTCAATGTCAGAGAGCATATTTAATACCTTGAATGTAGCTTATGCCTGATATTACATCTTAGACTTGTTTTAACAGGACAGCCTTTACAGCTGTATTGTCTTTGTCATAAACAATCTCTTCCTTTGTCTCCCTTTATTTAAAGATTTTCCAGGTCATTTATAATTCATTGAGATTTTAATGATACAATGGTTCACCTGCTGGCAAATGTAGCTCTGTAATTTAAAAGTATTGCAGATCTGATTACACTGTCAGTCACAGGATAATATTCTCAAATTCACATCTCATATCACACCTGCAAAATCAGCAGGTGGAACAATTTGATTGAAGGTCGAAAAGATGACTGACTGAGGTGTGACATCCTACTAGAATCAGTTTTATTGGTGGAGAATGTCGGGAGTTTCCAATGGTGTATTTTGTATGGAGAAGAGTTACTAATCAGTAAGTCAGTAGCTAGTAATATGATTGACAGGTGAGATATGGGTTGTAAAAACTTCAGTAATAARGAATATTAAAGGCTTTTGTATTTTTGACTTTACGTTTGCCGTACTGATATCGCTGCAAATAGTTTTTGAAAGAGATTCTGTATAGGCTAGAGGTTGAATATAGGATTTAAGTTTTCTATACCAATATAAATTGGTGACATTGGGTCAGATCAGTCCCTTATGTACTATATTAAATGTAATTACTGACAAAATTATAATGCTATGCCAATCACCCCATACACCTCATACCAGCTTTTTTTTTTTTTTTTTTTTTTTTTTTTTTTTTTTTTTTTTCTTAAAGGCTGTGACTAAAGGTGTGGCCAATCTTCCCCCCCGCCCCCGGAAAAAAAATGTGTGTGTAATTTTGCAACTGATTGACAGCAATGACATTTTTAAGACTGCTGTAATTTTGGTTATGTCAGCAGACAGCGCACAAGTGAAACGGTTCATGTAATAAAAACATCCTGTGTAAAATGGAATGAATGTCAGACTGGCTTAAAGTCATTGTTTTGAATAAATCATAAAATAACTAGTCTGGTTTTCATTCCGCATCTGCAGTGAGTTAAATGCCTTCTAAATAGATATTGGAAGGACACATTTTTCTCTGTTAGGCACATTCAATTTTATATTTTTACTGTATTTTGTTTCTTTCAGCCTGTGGAGAAACGCTGCAGGAATCTATGGGCAACTTTTCTTCTCCCGGATTTCCGAATGGTTATCCTTCCTACACACACTGTATATGGCGAATCTCCGTGACCCCAGGGGAAAAGGTATTTTAACATTCCCTCGGATAAACATAGATTCTATTTTTAAAATTCATTTTTGTTTGTTGGCTTTTCATTTACTTTTGTCTTTAAAGCTTCTATAGGAATGGAAAACAATCATATGCCATAAAACAGCCTCTCGATTGAGGCTATGAACTGTATGTCRTTGACTTGACTTTTTGGCCTAAGGCATTCGATCCTCGATATCATTACCGTTGGTGGTTGTCCATGTGAAATTAAGACACGATTTCAGTCTGCTACAGGTTCACTTTGAAGGTGCTCCCTCAAAGTGGAATCCAATTCAGCTGGCAGGTCAGCGTTAAAGTGTAAGGCCCTGTGTTTCCCGGAGCCCTGCTGGCTCCTCGGTAGTTTTTGCAGAAGGGGCTGGCGCTGGGAGCTGTGCTCTGCCTAGGGAAATTCTTAGCGTGTTCAATAAGATCTTGTTTCTTGAGTGARACAGTGCACAGTGATGTAAAAGGAGCATTGCTTTCAGTGTTCCCTGGTATCAGTCTAGTATGTATACTACTTTTTGTGGATGTCAATTTTAAGGGACGAATGTGGAAAAAAGATTGGTCTGACAGCAGTTAAACGGAAGTGTGACATCTTGGTGAAAGCAAAACTTGCCCTTTTGAAGGGTGTTGCTATACTTTCAAAACATGCCAGTTATGCCTTATTTTAAATTACTGGCTCAAATATTAATCAGAATAAATAAGGATAGGCAGAGCTATGGGAAGTATCACCCAAGACAAAATAGGCAATGAAAATAGGTGAAAATTTCTTTACAAGTAGCAGTAATGGACAATATTAAGCAGTCAAAAAAAAAAAAGCAAAACCTTAAAGACTGAAACAGAGAACCCCACACGACCTTGCGTATCATAGGAGAGTCCAAAGAAGAAAACCCAGCATTTACCACCATCAGACATTTCAATCAGTTTTGTCAGTGTTTTCCCAGTCTGCGTTGGACTTGGTTTTCTCTCAGTAAGATTACTTTATTCCTTGTTTCTCTTAATTTAGAGGCCTAGGAGACATTAGGAATATTTGTTTGTTATTTGCTTGATCCTGAGGAACCGTAAGAGCGATTGCCACTATTAGGGATAAAAGCAAAGTCATTTGGAATGTGTTAGCCCTGCTGTTGGCAAGAGTGAGAAACAGGAGGAAAAATAAACACACTGCTTGGAGGACGTGGGTGGCTCTGCAGGTTGGCAGGCAAGAACAAATGAAAACAGATGAGTAAAAGGAGGTTTGCATAAAAGACAAATTAATCTAGATAAGTAATTTTGTCCCCACTGCCTGTTTTGTTTCTTAGATAATACTATGATAAAAACAGAAATGGCTTAGATTTCTTTCTGTTTCTGTGTTAAAATTAGTGTAGCACTCATCTACAATTGTTACTGGATTTTGAAAAAATATTAATATATACATTGTAAAATGATTGTGTTTAAGAATTCATTGCATACTAACAACTTTCTGTAAGCATAAGTCTGTGAACTTCAGTGTCACTGTAATATATTTATAATATCATTATAATGTCCTGAGATGGTAACTACCATCAAAGCTATATTATTCTGGGCATTGTACAAAAGCTTAGTTAGGAGAAAGCCTCTGTGTTGAAGTCAGCAAGGTAAGACCAACTCCCTTTCCACCCTACTCTTCAAAAAATAGGGAAAAAGGCTGAACACTATTTTCTAAATTTAATGTGACATGATACGTAGTCTTTATAGGAAACTGTTTGGACCTTTTCTGTCTCCATAGAATTCAGGAATAAATGACCAAATGATATTTGTACTAATGCCAAAGGATTTTTTTTTTTGTCAATGCTATTCGCACAGGATAGTATCTCCCTTGAGATAGGGGGCCCTATTTACAGCAACTACTTGATGTGAATAGGAGACAGCAGAAATGAGGTCTAGGTGTTAACTGATGCATGTACCATGGTACCTCATACACAGATATTATGCTTGATTCCAGGTTTCCTCAGTGAATGATTGTAACATATATCTCCTTTATAAGGGGACAGTAAAGAGAGCTTTATATTTACTTTTTTGTTTGTTGTTTYGATCCTGATAAAGCTCAGAAATGTTGTATGGTGATTACAGTATGTGTAAGTACATCACATTGTGTTCTGAAACTTCAGTGAACACTTCAGCCACCTAAAAATATACTGAGTGAGAAAGCGTCAGTCCAGATTGTCTAGCTTTTGCTTTTCTTATTTTTTTTTAATTTATTTATTTTTTTTGCCTGAGCACAATTTGAAGGGCTTTTATTCTATCCATGCTGCTTTTCACAAGTACAGACACTTGTGAACTTTGGCAGGAAATTCATTGAAGGATATAGTGACTGCAGCCATCATTTATTGATAGGAATCAATTGCCAACCCAGCCTAAAATATGTGCATCCATATTGCTAAAACAAGGTAGTTCATTCACCTTTTACTCAAGATTTAGGACCGTATGGTAAATAGCTGTACACAGTGTATCTACACACTAATAGGAGGATGGCGTCAGTAGCGCTGTATGCCCTCTGCCAGGATAAATCCCTCCTCCTCATGTGTGGAGAGTTTTGTTGGCACAGAGTTGCAACTGTGCCAGTGCTTTTTTTTGGCTCTGCCTTTTTGAATAGGTCGCATTATTTTCTATTTTTTCATAACTTTTTGCATGAATGCTTAAACAGGAGAGGTAAATACTTGGTTTGATATAGGAAGAAAAATCACTTGCAGAAAATTTAGTTAATATTGCCTGGGCTTTGCTATGTATTTTGTGCTTTCTTATCCCAGGCAGTGGGAGATATGGTATATTCTCTCTGAAGCTGCAGTGGCACGACTGTATCTGTGTAATCACTAATTTCTTAGTTGTGCTGAGAAAGTTGTGCATTGATTTTTTTTTTTTTAATTATTGTTTTTCAGCCTTTCAGCCATCCTGTCCCTCTGAACTCTTGCTCTGACTTGTTTCTAGCTCTATTTAATATTTTGCAGAATTGCAAAACAATCTTAAATGTTGGGTTTCTGACCAGAAATCATGCTGTGATGGACTGGGGGTTCTGTCTATGTACAGCTAGCTCATGAATTCTGGTCAATGTTAAAGGATTGCTGTATCATCAAATACCCTGGCACATCAGAGTCAGAAAAAGCTGTGAAGGTTATTTCRTATAGTTTCAAAGACAGGGGCCATTGAGGAGGCTCATTAAATTTTAATGACTTCTATTTAGATATCAGCACTTTGGGACAATGACAAGATCACACTTAAGTAAAACTAGCTTTTTCCAACTCTGGTGAAGAGGGTTTGGAGAATTTCTAAGCAGAAGACTGAGCATTCTGGTGTTCCAGMTGAGTGTTAAAAAATTGAAAACTTGTGGCTAGACTGGAGAGAGCTCCAGGCTGTGAAGGACTGASCCAATGGAGGAGGTATAGGATGTGGCTTCCATAATCTGCTTCCAAGAGAACCAGCTGGGTCAGCTTCAGCAGCCAGAAAAGGTAGCCTGGCTGTAACCTGTCTGTCTGTCCCACTGTTTATCACATAGGATAAAGAAGCAGCTCCCTTGTGAACCCTTCTGCCTACACAGCAGGATGAAATGGGCATGAGTGAGAGAACAAGTAGATTCTTGTTATGCAGCTGAGAGCAGTAGGATTTTCAAGTATTATAGCAAGATACAAAAGGAGATATCGACCTATAGTTTGAAAAACCCAGCAGAAAAAAGAGACTAAGCCTTTAGAAGGTATCTGAACTGCAAAATGCATGACTTCAGGAGAGGAATAGAAATTTTATGGTAGGCAAGTCCTGTTTGAAGGACAGGTTGAAGAATAAAGAAAGTCTGCAAAGATAGACCAGCTTGATGCATGGCTGAGAGCAGCATATACAGGACCCCTCTGCTGTCTTCTGAGGTAGACTTGAATAGCACTCAGAAATGTAAAGAATGCTAAAGAAAAGCATGTGGGTGGTTGCACTCTTAGCCAGATCTGCATATTTCTTATGCAGATCAAAATGAAAAGTAGGTGGTTTAAGGATCCTGATAATATTTGCATATTTATTTCTTCAGTACACCTCCCTGAGGGAGTCCCTGAACTGTAAAGGCACAGCACCCTGTGGTTAGGCATCTGGGAAAAGGATGAATATAGCCTAAGGGAAGTTTGAGGGGTGTTGCAGTAAGTGAAAGCAAAGCAGTGAGTTGTGAGTTCCCTTTTTGGGAAGAAATGGTAGGAAAATCTGTACCCAGAAAGTAAGACAGGGTTCAAGTTCATGAACAAGGTGCTACAGTTCACTGGGACCAAAAGAAGCGCAAGAGCATGTGGATGGACCCAACCATGGTAGYTGCATGAGTGCCAGCTGAGGGAGCACAACTAATGCTTTAACACTTARAATCATAGAATCAGTAAGGTTGGAAGGGACCTCTGGAGATCATCTAGTCCAACCCCCCTGCTCAGCAGGGTCACGTAGAGTGTATTAGACAGGGTTGCATCCAGGTGGGCCTTGAAGATCTCCAGAGGAGGAGACTCCACAACCTCTCTGGGCAACCTGKTCCAGTGCTAAATGGCACTTGCCATTTTTAGATAAGTAGTGCAATAATTTTGAAACYGAGTAGTGTGGCATTGAAGGATTTCCATCAATTTTCTCAGTTACACTGGAAAGAAAACTTCATATTTTGTGAAAATTGAAAAAGTTTCTTCAAAACCTTTGTGAAAAGCTGGTAATGGGAGAATGAAAGCCACCCAAAGAGACAATGTAGCTGTATAGCTGGAGGGCAAGACAGAGGTTGCTGGAGTGAAGGCAGGTTGCTAGTTAGAAAACCAGGTTCTAATGCTTGCTCTGCTGGAGTCGGAGTGCATCCGAAGCATGTGTTGTACTTGAACATTTGGAATCATCTCTCTGCTGTTGAAATTTATTGTACTTAAAACTCCTAAAGTCTAGCTTGCGGAATTTGTGGTGATATAGACAATCTGGAATAAAATTCTAAGTGTCTGAGGGCTGGAACTTCAAATCCTGGGAGTCAAACAGTGGGCTGTTAGTTAAACCAAATTATTCTGATAATTTAGTTACTGGCTGTTAAGTACACTTTCCATCTTCTATAGGAACTTTTTCTGCCAAAAATTTCCATTAAAACTAATGTGTTCCTACAAAGAAGTTCAGTTTCATTAAAAATAAACAAAAAACACCTCAACAGTTGCCACCCCCCACCCACAATTCCCTACCTGCTTTACTTTTAAAGATGATGATTTGGTGTATTTCCCATAAAAAAAAAATTCTAATTGCTCTTGTTTACTGAATGATTAAACGTGAGGACATTTCATTATCTTAAATTACAGTGTAAGAATGCATGCCCTATCTGCATAATGCAAAATATTATTACTCAAAACTTTTTTTAATTAGGACTTTGTTTTGATTTTCAAAGTTCAGAGAAAATGAATCTATATCCAGAGACAGGTAATATGAATATTGAAAAATAGCTAAAGGTAATATCTATTATTGCAAGTCTTCCAATGTAAAGGATTCACATCCTTTTTTAAAAGGTATGTTTATTTCTCTTATTTCTATTGCAAGAAGAGAGGGGATTGTGTAACTATTGTCTGATTTCAGATTAGTCCATTTTGGTCTTCGAGCTCAGAATGAAAGCCTACCTTATAATTTGATGACTGTTCATCATTACAGGAATTTATGTTCCAGAGTACCAATCACAATTCTAGACACGAGTAAATATTGTCTAAATGTTGTGGAATATCCAAAAATTCAATCTAATATCAAAGCATATGTTCTTTGGTTATGGATCTGAGGTTAAATTATTTCTTCCCTTTGTGGCCTTAAAATGATAGTAGGGAAGGGGCTGGAAAATGGAAAGGCAGGCTGTATTTGTTGCATTGCCTACGCTGAAAATGTTCCAAAACTGCTTGTTTCTGCGGAGTACGCAGTGCTAGTGATGCACTGCAGTTTAAGCAGCTCTTTTGCTGGTTTTGTGGATGTGGTAGTAGCTTGTGGGTATAAATATTTGGCCTAACTCAAGCATCGGAACAGGTAGCCTTTTATTTAGTGCTGTCATGATGGTCCTTGGCATGCTTCCTGTCCCATACCTTCATCCCACAAGGATGTGGCTGCCAGCATAATGTGCCTTACTGTAAAGGACTTCTGGCTGTTTGGCCTTACAGATGTTTTCTGTTTCCTCTAAGATCATGGCAGTAAAGGTGAAAGCTGGTAGAATCGTCCRTGAGATGGATTTTCCATGCAAATGGTCAATGGCTTGTCAGCACTGAGTGATAGGAATAGATGAGAATGGTTTTAATATTAAATAAATATTTTTCCCCATTTTCTCTTGAGAATGAGAGATTTTTGAGAATGTAATTGTATACTTATTTCTGTGAAAAGTGAAAACTGAACCTCTAATGCTTTGTTAGCCTAAAGATAAAGACACTAAGTGTTTAGTTACAAATGATTGTTTCCATTTTTACATGCTTGGAGAAGAGCCTTGACCATGACTCTCCGCTATCTCATCTAGATGGCCAAACTACTGAGCTTTATTTTGTCTTTATTTAGCTTCCTCCAACAGGTATTTTTATCTTTTAAAACTGAAGAGCCTGAAAATTTTCTGCCTTTTTAGTTTAATATTTTACTGTTTTCTTTAGAGAGAAACATGGTGCATTTAGAAAATAKGGAAGTAAACCATTCCATCTGACTGGCCCATTGCTTTGGTGTTATATTTCCTTATTGCAGCTGGACTAAGGATAAATTCTTGTCCTTCTAACTGACACATGCAGCTGCTTCAGAGGCTGCCATGGAGATAAATTTTTGCAGTGTGAGGTACTTGCTACTGTGCTGCAATTCATATTTCCTTTATAATAGCAGGTTTCAATTGTGATCATAATGATTTATTTTAGCTGTGATCCTAGGATCAGAGCTAAAATAAAGCTATCTGTATGCTCATGTGACTAAAGGTTTTTTGTTAATCTGAAATATTTAATGTATATCGAGGAACTGATTTGGAGGAAGATGCTTTCTCTTTCCAAAATTTACTTAAATCCAATGAAGGGATATGAATTGGAACTGTTTTATAATACAAAATATGAATTATTCTTAATCTTGTTTTGACTCATCCCTGAAACAGCAGAGCATAATTCTAAGACTGTCCCAGCCAGTCAGGGTCCAGCCTGTAGCTGTTGTGCAGCTGATCCAAGCTCAATCCTGCTCCTGCTCAAGAGCAAGTTTATGACAGTTTAAGATTAGTATTTCTGAAACAAAGTAAGATTATGAAATGGTCTAAAGAAGTCTTGATATCATGTATTGAAAATATGCCTATTTATGGATGCACTCAGTAAAATTGGGAATCTAAGTTCAAAAGTTCAGAGAATGCACAGAACTCAGATTTCTTTATTAAAAAGCTTTATTACAGTTACATTAAGGTTTAAAAGGTTACATACATTTTTATTGGTATTGCTTTCAGCATTACTGTCCRTA
This sequence comes from Rhea americana, assembly GCF_003343005.1. Lineage (NCBI taxonomy): Eukaryota > Metazoa > Chordata > Aves > Rheiformes > Rheidae > Rhea > Rhea americana. The sequence continues at coordinate 2,046,231 of NW_028186757.1, read as the reverse complement.
TATATTGTCACTATATTACTTGTCTGAAAGTAAATTATCCTCTGAAAACAGTAGTAGAAGAGAAACAAAAAAAAATTGTGTATAGCTGYCAGTGATCCTGATAGTTACAGAATGAAAAGGAAGTGGAATTGGCAGAATTATCAAATACCATACTTAAAATTATATTAGAGCAACTATTTTACCACATCATAATTCTCATATAAGTGTTTCTCAGTTAAAAGTGCCCCGTGAGCAGTTACAATTGCATAGGCCATCTTAAACCTTCCTCAAATACATAAGGTTAAATAAATATTTTTAGCGTTCCCATACAACTTTTTACATCCTGTGAGAATAATTGAAGAGTAGTTAAGCGTTTAGACAGTTGGAACATTTTTACAGGTGGCCACTGTGTTTTTGGTTCTGCAGAATGCTGTTAGGCTAATCTTCTGGTACTAACCACTAACGATTTAATTAGGTGGCGTGCTGTTCTCCTCTGATTGCAGATTGTTTTAAACTTCACCACAATGGACCTTTACAAGAGCAGTCTCTGTTGGTATGACTATATTGAAGTAAGAGATGGCTACTGGAGAAAATCACCTCTGCTTGGTATGCAACTGTTGAATTGCAACTATTGAAAACTATTGAAACTGTTGAATGCTGCACWGTCCATAGTTTAGCGACATCCTAAAAATCTAAGAAAAACAAAAGTACTGTGGGTAGCAGGCAAGGTCCAAATCCTGTGGACCATTGAACTGAATGAGTATTGTAACTAAATTGGGGAGGAAACTTAAATAGGCTCACATAAACAAGCTTTCATTTCATTGTAACCAAATGATATTGAGCTTTGCATATGGAAAGATGAAAACTACAAAATGTACAAACTTTTGCTTTGCTTATGGGTATTAAGATAGGAAGTTGCCATAATTTTGTTCATAGAAATGTGGAAATAGTATACAGACAAATCTGTAGAGCATGTAASAAGAAATTTGTAGAGCATGTGATGTGATGCACAAGGGGTCACCYGCTCTAGAGTTTTACTTACTTGTTTTGTTTCTGTATTTTTTTTAATTATGAGAGAAGAGGAAAAACTTTATGCTCTATACAAAGGACATAAAAAGCAATAAYGAATTAAGTCTTAGAGCTGTAACTCAGAAAACTGCAGCCATTCTTAATTCAGAGGATTGGTGAGATTTCAAATCCCATCATGCCACTTYTAGATCGTGGTATACTTTGTCCATAGCTGCTTTGCACTTTACTATTGAAGAAAAAGGGACATTTGTTGGTTAATTCTAGCTCCAGGTTGCAGGCAGTGTACACTAAAACAATACTGACTTTTTCATTGTTGCTTTTAAATAGGCTAAAATCTCAAGCTCTACATTATTGGATTTTAATCCTTAAACTAACAAAGTCCAGAAGAAAGTCCTTCTAAAGGATGAGATACCAATATTGGACTAAATTAACTTATTTTGATATACGTATACTTTTGTGTTTGTACAAAAGTTCACATAATTATATCCCACATTGTCCAAGTGATATGTGTATATATGACCACCTGTAGTTTATGGACTATACATTTTTTGGGGGAAATATGTCCTCAAAAAGCAAAATCTTTATATTTAAACAATCCTAAAGAAGGTTAACTTTTCACTTCCTCAAAACTGGAACTTTTTATTAGTTCCATGGGTTTCAGAATGAATAGCAGTARTCTAATCCAGAGGCCAAATTTGACATTCTGTGATCTGCTGTGATTGAAACTGGGGATTTCAGACCACAGGAAACAGGAGATGCTTCTTGGTCAGTTGTTTGTTTGTTTTTTAGAATGAAGACTAAAACTATTTATTAGCATCCTCATTAC